>NC_088422.1:89866103-90113603 GCF_034236695.1 Oncorhynchus nerka
TTCACATGGAATTGTTGTTCAATTTAAATGTTTGAATGTTAAATTATTCGTGATGGGATGAAATATGATTTTAGCTTCTAAATTGTTTTATTTAAAAAAAAAAAATTTTTTTTAATTTGACCTTTATTTTACTAGGCAAGTCAGTTAAGAACTTAAGAACAAATTCTTATTTTCAATGACGGCCTAGGAACAGTGGGTTAACTGTGGGATTTGGGTTTTTATAATATAGGGCTCTGCTCAATTAGTGGCCCACCCCTGTGAAGAGACATGGGCTATAAAACTTTTCAAACACGCCCTCCTCTCCCTTCCAAAACAGAGCAGAGAATACATGGCCAATCCTCCAAAACAGAGCAGAGAAAGAGAGATAGAGATATAAAAGGTCCAGTCGCCAGGACCACAAATACAAATTCCATCTAGACACTGTTGCTCTAGAGCACACAAAAAACTATACATACCTTGGCCTAAACATCAGCGCCACAGGTAACTTCCACAAAGCTGTGAACGATCTTGAGAGCTCTGGCCCCCCAATGGTGGAACAAACTCCCTCACGACGCCAGGACAGCAGAGTCAATCACCACCTTCCGGAGACACCTGAAACCCCACCTCTTTAAGGAATACCTAGGATAGGATAAAGCAATCCCTCTCACCCCCCCCCCCCCCTTAAAAGATTTAGATGCACTATTGTAAAGTGGCTGTTCCACTGGATGTCATAAGGTGAATGCACCAATTTGTAAGTCGCTCTTTACATTTAAGTCATTTAGCAGACGCTCTTATTGAGAGACAAGGCAAGAAGGGCCTTCTATGCCATCAAAAGGAACATACATTTCAACATACCAATTAGGATCTGGCTAAAAATACTTGAATCAGTCATAGAGCCCATTGCCCTTTACTGTTGTGAGGTCTGGGGTCCGCTCACCAACCCACACTTCACAAAATGGGACAAACACCAAATTGAGAGACTGCATACAGAATTAGGCCGATACCCACTAATGATCAAAATCCAGAAAATAGCTGTTAAATTCTACAACCACCTAAAAGGAAGTGATTCCCAAACCTTCCATAACAAAGCCATCACCTACAGAGAGATGAACCTGGAGAAGAGTCCCCTAAGCAAGCTGGTCCTGGGGCTCTGTTCACAAACACAAACACACCCCACAGAGCCCCAGGAGAGCAGCACAATTAGACCCAACCAAATCATGAGAAAACAAAAAGATAATTACTTGACACATTGGAAAGAATTAACAAAAAAACAGAGCAAACTAGAATGCTATTTGGCCCTAAACAGAGAGTACACAGTGGCAGAATACCTGTCCATTGTGACTGACCCAAACTCAAGGAAAGCTTTGACTATGTACAGACTTAGTGAGCATAGCCTTGCTATTGAGAAAGGCCGCCGTAGACAGACCTGGCTCTCAAGATAAGACAGGCTATGTGCACACTGCCCACAAAATGAGGTGGAAACTGAGATGCACTTCCTAACCTCCTGTCCAACGTATGACCATATTAGAGATACATATTTCCCTCAGATTACACAGATCCACAAAGAATTCAAAAACAAATCCAATTTTGATAAACTCCCATATCTACTGGGGGAAATTCCAGTGTGCATCACAGCAGCAAGATTTGTGACCTGTTGCCACAAGAAAAGGGCAACCAGTGAAGAACAAACACCATTGTAAATACAACCCATATTTATGCTTATTTATTTTCCCTTGTGTTCTTTAACCATTAGTACATTGTTACAACACTGTATATATATATATATGTATAATATGACATTTGTAATGTCTTTATTGTTTTGAAACTTCTGTATGTGTAATGTTTACTGTTAATTTTGATTGTTTATTTCACTTTTGTATATTATCTACCTCACTTGCTTTGGCAATGTTAACACATGTTTACCATGCCAATAAAGCCCCTTGAATTGAATTGAATTGATATATACAAGGCCAATCCTCCGAAACAGAGCAGAGAAAGAGAGAGAGACATATACAAGGCCAATCCTCCGAAACAGAGCAGAGAAAGAGAGAGAGTTATATACAAGGCCAATCCTCCGAAACAGAGCAGAGAAAGAGAGAGAGAGTTATATACAAGGCCAATCCTCCGAAACAGAGCAGAGAAAGAGAGAGAGTTATATACAAGGCCAATCCTCCGAAACAGAGCAGAGAAAGAGAGAGAGTTATATACAAGGCCAATCCTCCGAAACAGAGCAGAGAAAGAGAGAGAGTTATATACAAGGCCAATCCTCCGAAACAGAGCAGAGAAAGAGAGAGAGTTATATACAAGGCCAATCCTCCGAAACAGAGCAGAGAGAAGAAGAAACCCTTAAAACAGGAGTGGTGTCCCAGATGAGAGGGTTGTATTCTTTCCCTCTACTACAGAAAACACTTTCTTAGCAAAGTGTGTGTGTATGTATGCGCATGAGATAGTGCATGTGTGTGTTCTAGTCAGTGTGTGTGTGTGTGTGTGTATGTTTTGTGTGAGTGGGGGTATATAGGTCAGGCATGTCAGACCAAGGCTGCCATCTCCCACCCCCCTTCACCCCCTCCCCTTCATCCCTCCCCCTTCATCCCTCCCCCTTTGCCCCTCCCCTTCATGCCCTGCAGATACAGGTCCCATAGCTTTCCATTAGGACTCCCCCCCCCCACACACAGTACGTCCCAACATTAGGAGAAGTACAAATAGTGTTGACTGCCTTTAGGGGGGAAACACCAGCTGTGACAGGAACATGTACCATGCTGGATGGAAGACTACTACAGAGGAAAAGCTTCTGCATTAGATATTGCGTTAGGGAAATGATTAGCACCTATTGTCTCTCCATGTTATATGTCCAACTACTATAGACCTGGGATGGGCAACTCCAGTCCTCGAGTGCCGGAGTGATGTCACACAGCTGATTAAACTAATTACATTCTAAACTGAAGATCTTGATTAGTTGATTATTGGAGTCAGGTGTGTTAGAAAGGGCTGGGGCAAAAGTGTGACACCAGTCAGGCCCCTGAGGACCAGAGTTTCCCATAGCTGCTATATAGACGCTGTCATCAGGCTCACTTTGTGGCTCACTTTGCCGACGTCCTATTGAAACAACAACAGACAGAAGAAGTTTGCATCATGTAGTTATTAAAACGCATATAAATAGAATGAATCTATTCTATGTTAAAACTACACTACATGACCCAACAGTAAGAGGACACCTGCTCCTCGAACATCTCATTCCAAAATCATGGACATTAATATTGGAGTTGGTTCCCCCCCTTTGCTGCTATAACAGCCTCCATTCTTCTGGGAAGGCTTTCCACTAGACGTTGGAACATTGCTGCGGGGACTTGCTTCCATTCAGCCACAAGAGCATTAGTGAGGTCTGGCACTGATGTTGGGCGGTTAGGCCCGGCTCGCAGTCGCCGTTCCAATTCATCACAAAAGTGTTCGATGGGGTTGAGGTCGGGGATCTGTGCAGGCCAGTCAATTTCTTCCACACCTATATCTGCATGGACCTCGCTTTGTGCACAAGGACATTGTCATGCTGAAACAGGAAAGGGCCTTCCCCAAGCAGTTGCCACAAAGTTGGAATCACAGAATCATCTAGAATGTCACGGTATACTGTAGTGTTAAGATTTCCCTTCACTGTAACTAAGGGGCCTAGCCCGAACCATAAAAACAGCCCCAGACCACTATTCCTCCTCCACCAAACTTTACAGTTGGCCCTATGCATTCGGACAGATAGCGTTCTCCTGGCATCTGACAAACCCAGATTAGTCCATCGGACTGCCAGAGGGCGAAGCGTGATTCATCACTCCAGAGAACACGTTTCCACTGCTCCAGAGTCCAATGCCGGCGAGGATTTACACCCCTCCAGCCGATGCTTGGCATTGCACATGGTGATCTTAGGCTTGTGTGCCGCTGCTCAGCCATGGAAACCCATTTCATGAAGATCCCGACGAACAGTTATTGTGCTGATGTTGCTTCCAGAGGCAGTTTGGAACTCGGTAGTCAGTGTTGCAACTGAGGACAGGCGGTTTTTGCGCGCTATGCTGTTAAGCACTCAGCGGTTCTGTGAGCTTATGTGGCCTACCACTTCACGGCTGAGCCGTTGTTGCTCCTAGATGTTTCCACTTCACAATAACAGCACTTACAGTTGACCAGGGCAGCTCTAGCAGGGCAGACATTTTACAAACTGACTTGTTGGAAAGGTGGTATCCTGTGATGGTGCCACAATGAAAGTCACTGAGCTCTTCGTACACCTGTCAGCGACATGAAATAGCCGAATCCACTAATTTGAAGGGGTGTCCACATACTTTTGTAAATATGGTGTATTTGGAATGCTTTTTCTTGTGTTTCAGCATTTCAGCTTTTCATTACATTTCCCAACTTTAGCTGTGCTTGATTAAGATAGTGTTTGTGTTGTGCTGCTGCTTTGATCAGTGGGCTGTGAGAAGACAACCTTGTGTGTGTCTGATCACAACAACCAGACATCCCACCATCTCTGAGCACACCAATACCATCTGTCTGTATGGATCTCTGGGGCTGCCTGAGTGTGTGTGTGTGTGTGTATGAGCAACTTCAAACTGACAACAGAAGTGTAACTCCTCTGTTCTGATGTTCGCCCCTCGACACAGGCGGGAACACGCACGCACACACACACAGGCATGCGCACGCACACACAGAGCTGAAATCTGCTGTGTTCAAACAGGACTGTGAAGTCTTAATTAAGAAGCTCTAACAGAAGAGTGATTAAAAGAAGAACCTGAAAGGATTTGTTAATGAAAGGAGTGATTCCCTCATCAGCTAAAGGAGAGGAGGGGAAGGAGAAGATAGGGATGAGAAAGAGGAGGGGTAACAGAGATGAGGGGTGGGATAGAGAGAAGGAAAGAGATAAAGAAGGAGAAGATAGGGATGAGAAAGAGGAGGGGTAACAGAGATGAGGGGTGGGATAGAGAGAAGGAAAGAGATAAAGAAGGAGAAGATAGGGATGAGAAATAGGAGGGGTAACAGAGATGAGGGGTGGGATAGAGAGAATGAAATAGATAAAGAAGGAGAAGATAGGGATGAGAAAGAGGAGGGGTAACAGAGATGAGGGGTGGGATAGAGAGAAGGAAAGAGATAAAGAAGGAGAAGATAGGATTGAGAAAGAGGAGGGGTAACAGATATGAGGGGTGGGATAGAGAGAAGGAAAGAGATAGAAGGAGAAGATAGGGATGAGAAAGAGGGGTAACAGAGATGAGGGGTGGGATAGAGAGAATGAAATAGATAAAGAAGGAGAAGATAGGGATGAGAAAGAGGAGGGGTAACAGAGATGAGGGGTGGGATAGAGAGAATGAAAGAGATAAAGAAGGAGAAGATAGGGATGAGAAAGAGGAGGGGTAACAGAGATGAGGGGTGGGATAGAGAGAAGGAAAGAGATAAAGAAGGAGAAGATAGGGATGAGAAAGAGGAGGGGTAACAGAGATGAGGGGTGGGATAGAGAGAATGAAAGAGATAAAGAAGGAGAAGATAGGGATGAGAAAGAGGAGGGGTAACAGAGATGAGGGGTGGGATAGAGAGAAGGAAAGAGATAAAGAGGGAGAAAGGATTTGTAGACTGACTGGAGCAGTTGCCCCCTGTGTTGCTATAAGAGTGATATGGCCACAGGGCAAATAAGACTATTTACACAAAGAGCAATGTCTGATAACTATTTGAAACAGATTGATTGACCTCCCTCCTGGTTCTATTTGTTTGAGAGAGATCGATATATTATGTCTCAGGGCTCTCCAACCCTGTTCCTGGAGAGATTTCTCTGGATCTCTCTCTGGACCTCTCTCTCTGGACCTCTCTCTCTCTGGACCTCTCTCTCTCTGGACCTCTCTCTCTCTGGACCGCTCTCTCTCTGGACCTCTCTCTCTCTGGACCTCTCTCTGGGACCTCTCTCTCTCTGGACCTCTCTCTCTCTGGACCGCTCTCTCTCTGGACCTCTCTCTCTCTGGACCGCTCTCTCTCTGGACCGCTCTCTCTCTGGACCTCTCTCTCTCTGGATCTCTCTCTGGACCTCTCTCTCTCTGGATCTCTCTCTCTGGGCCTCTCTCTCTCTCTCTCTGGGCCTCTCTCTCTCTGGATCTCTCTCTCTCTGGACCTCTCTCTCTCTGGACCTCTCTCTCTCTGGACCTCTCTCTCTCTGGACCCCTCTCTCTCTGGACCCCTCGCTCTCTGGATCTCTCTCTCTGGACCTCTCTCACTTTCTGGACCTCTCTCTCTCCGGATCGCTCTCTGGACCTCTCTCTCTGGACCTTGCTCTCTCTGGACCTCTCTCTCTCTGGACCTCTCTCTCTCTGGACCTCTCTCTCTCTGGACCTCTCTCTCTCTGGACCTCTCTCTCTCTCTCTGGACCTCTCTCTCTCTCTCTGGACCTCTCTCTCTCTCTCTGGACCTCTCTCTCTCTCTGGACCTCTCTCTCTCTCTGGACCTCTCTCTCTCTGGACCTCTCATCTCTCTGGACCTCCATCTCTCTGGACCTCCATCTCTCTGGACCTCCATCTCTCTGGACCTCTCTCTCTGGACCTCTCTCTCTCTGGACCTCTCTCTCTGGACCTCTCTCTCTTTGGACCTCTCTCTCTGGGCCTCTCTCTCTCTGGGCCTCTCTCTCTGGCCTCTCTCTCTCTCTCTGGGCCTCTCTCTCTCTGGACCTCTCTCTCTCTGGACCTCTCTCTCTCTGGACCTCTCTCTCTCTGGACCTCTCTCTCTCTGGACCTCTCTCTCTCTGGACCTCTCTCTCTCTGGACCCCTCTCTCTTTCTGGACCCCTCTCTCTCTCCGGATCCCTCTGGACCTCTCTCTGGACCTCGCTCTCTCTGGACCTCTCTCTCTGGACCTCTCTCACTCTCTGGACCTCTCTCTCTCTCTGGACCTCTCTCTCTGGACCTCTCTCTCTGGACCTCTCTCTCTCTGGACCTCTCTCTCTCTGGACCTCCATCTCTCTGGGCCTCTCTCTCTGGACCTCTCTCTGGACCTCTCTCTCTCTGGACCTCTCTCTCTCTGGACCTCTCTCTTGGACCTCTCTCTCTGGACCTCTCTCTCTCTGGACCTCTCTCTCTCTGGGCCTCTCTCTCTCTGGGCCTCTCTCTCTCTGGGCCTCTCTCTCTGGACCACTCTGGATCTCTCTGGACCTCTCTCTCTGGACCTCTCTCCTCTCTCTCTCTGGACCTCTCTCTCTCTCTGGGACCTCTCTCTCTCTGGATCTCTCTCTCTCTCTGGGACCTCTCTCTTTCTGGACCCCTCTCTCTCTGGATCTCTCTCTCTCTCTGGATCTCTCTCTCTCTCTCTCTCTCTCTGGATCTCTCTCTCTGGATCTCTCTCCCTCTTGCTTTGGATCTCTCTCTCTCTGGACCTCTCTCTCTTTCATCTCTTCAGTGATTATGTGAGGTACATCTCTGCCCCGTCATCTCTTCAGTAATTATGTGAGGTTGTACAGCTGTGTGGGTGGGTGTCATTGCTGGAATTCAACTTCATTAAATAAAGTGTGCATCTTTGGGACTTTAAATAGAGATCAATTGTGGTTATCACTTTACAGTTCATATGGAATTGCATGTCTGTATTTTACGTGGTGGAATTCAATTTAAACTGTTGAAGGTAGACAGGAATGATCTCCTGGTAGTAAATTAAGTGTTATATGCCTAGTTATATGCTCATCATGTATCTGTGGGAGCTAATCCCCAAGTTAACAGTATCCACCCTCTGTGGGAGCTAATCCCCAAGTTAACAGTAGCCACCATCTGTGGGAGCTAATCCCAAATTAACAGTATTCACCATCTGTGGGAGCTAATCCCAAATTAACAGTATTCACCATCTGTGGGAGCTAATCCCCAAATTAACAGTATCCACCATCTGTGGGAGCTAATCCCAAAGGTAACAGTATCCACCATCTGTGGGAGCTAATCCCCAAGGTAACAGTATCCACCATCTGTGGGAGCTAATCCCCAAGTTAACAGTATCCACATCTGTGGGAGCTAATCCCCAAGGTAACAGTATCCACATCTGTGGGAGCTAATCCCCAAGGTAACAGTATCCACATCTGTGGAAGCTAATCCCCAAGGTAATAGTATCCACCATCTGTGGGAGCTAATCCCCAAGGTTACAGTATCCACCATCTGTGGGAGCTAATCCCCAAGTTAACAGTATCCACATCTGTGGGAGCTAATCCCCAAGGTAACAGTATCCACATCTGTGGGAGCTAATCCCCAAGGTAACAGTATCCACCATCTGTGGGAGCTAATCCCCAAGGTAACAGTATCCACATCTGTGGGAGCTAATCCCCAAGGTAACAGTATCCACCATCTGTGGGAGCTAATCCCCAAGGTAACAGTATCCACATCTGTGGGAGCTAATCCCCAAGGTAACAGTATCCACCATCTGTGGGAGCTAATCCCCAAGGTAACAGTATCCACCATCTGTGGGAGTTAATCCCCAAGTTAACAGTATCCACCATCTGTGGGAGCTAATCCCCAAGGTAACAGTATCCACATCTGTGGAAGCTAATCCCCAAATTAACAGTATCCACATCTGTGGAAGCTAATCCCCAAATTAACAGTATCCACATCTGTGGGAGCTAATACCCAAGGTAACAGTATCCACATCTGTGGGAGCTAATCCCCAAGGTAACAGTATCCACATCTGTGGAAACTAATCCCCAAGGTAACAGTATCCACCATCTGTGGGAGCTAATCCCCAAGGTTACAGTATCCACCATCTGTGGGAGCTAATCCCCAAGTTAACAGTATCCACATGTGTGGGAGCTAATCCCCAAGGTAACAGTATCCACATCTGTGGGAGCTAATCCCCAAGGTAACAGTATCCACATCTGTGGGAGTTAATCCCCAAGTTAACAGTATCCACCATCTGTGGGAGCTAATCCCCAAGGTAACAGTATCCACCATCTGTGGGAGCTAATCCCCAAGGTTACAGTATCCACCATCTGTGGGAGCTAATCCCCAAGGTAACAGTATCTACCATCTGTGGGAGCTAATCCCCAAGGTAACAGTATCCACCATCTGTGGGAGCTAATCCCCAAGGTTACAGTATCCACCATCTGTGGGAGCTAATCCCCAAGGTAACAGTATCTACCATCTGTGGGAGCTAATCCCCAAGGTAACAGTATCCACCATCTGTGGGAGCTAATCCCCAAGGTTACAGTATCCACCATCTGTGGGAGCTAATCCCCAAGGTAACAGTATCTACCATCTGTGGGAGCTAATCCCCAAGGTAACAGTATCCACCATCTGTGGGAGCTAATCCCCAAGGTTACAGTATCCACCATCTGTGGGAGCTAATCCCCAAGGTTACAGTATCCACCATCTGTGGGAGCTAATCCCCAAGGTAACAGTATCTACCATCTGTGGGAGCTAATCCCCAAGGTAACAGTATCCACCATCTGTGGGAGCTAATCCCCAAGGTAACAGTATCCACCATCTGTGGGAGCTAATCCCCAAGGTTACAGTATCCACCATCTGTGGGAGCTAATCCCCAAGGTTACAGTATACACCATTGCTTGTGCAGCAGAACACAGTGCTATTCTCCCTCTAGTCCTCAAGCAGCAGAAGGACAGTGAGCTCCCTCTATGGGGCACTGGGTTGTAAAAATATAAACAGATTCCCTGTGTCAGCATTTCACTTGGACACTGGCACTGTGTTGACACACAGCAGATGAAGTTAAAATAGGAAAAATAGATGTGCTTCAAGCCAAACCCTCTCCGCTACTGTAAATAAAACATGTATACACACACATATGCAAATGATGTCACGCACACAAACACACGAGCGGCCCTCCCAGGAGGCACGATCACACTCATGCAGAGAATTCAGTGTCACAGAAAGCCAGTTTCTGACCCTACATCCCCGCCAGACAGATGAGGCAGCTGGACAGGGACGGGCAGCCGTCTGGCCCTCACAGCCCCTGGGGAACTGTGAGGAGGAGAGGCCCTCTCTCTTCTGGAGAGTGACCAGCTGAGCTGCTTTACTAGGTGTATGAGAACGCCGTCATGTCCTTAGGTCAGGGCTGTCTAAGCAGGAGACACAGTGGGCTCTGAACTACTGCTGAAGAAGGCCTTGTGGAGGAGCCAGCCCAGTAAGACAGTCTGTACACTGGTGTCATAAAGATCCTGCTTGACTGACAGTTGAGTTACATACAGTCCTAGTTCACCTCTTGACAAACCAAATCATTGTTGTTGAGGAAAATGTGTTTAATAATATATTTGGCTGCATCATGTTAAATAGGTGCATTTGTACTGCAGAACGTATAGTGCATTCGGAAAGTATTCAGACCCCTTGACGTTTTCCACATTTTGTTACGTTACAGCCTTATTCTTAAAACGGATAAAAAATAAAAACATAACTCATCAATCTACACACAATACCCCATTATGACAAAGCAAACACAGGTTTAAAACATTTTTTGCTAAATAATTTCAAATAAAAAAACAAATATCTCCATATACATATACCTTATTTACATAGGTATTCAGAACTTTTGCTATGAGACTCAAAACTGAGCTCAGGTGCATCCTGTTTCCATTGATCATCCTTGAGATGTTTCTACAACTTGATTGGAGTCCACCTGTGGTAAATTCAATTGATTAGATGGGATTTGGAAAGGCACACATCTGTCTATATAAGGTCCCACACTTGACAGTGCTGTAGCATCATGCTGTGGGGATGTTTTTCAGTGGCAGGGACTGGGAGACTAGTCAGGATCGAGGGAAAGATGAATGGAGCAAAGTACAGAGAGATCCTTGATGAAAACCTGCTCCAGAGCGCTCAGGACTTCAGACTGGGTTGAAGGTTCACCTTCCAACAGGACAACAGCCCTAAATATACAGCAATATACAAATCTCTGAATGTCCTTGAGTGGCCCAGCCAGAGCCCGGACTTGAACCCGATCAGACATCTCTGGAGAGACCTGAAAATAGATGTGCAGCGAAGTTCCCATCCAACCTGACAGAGCTTGAGGGGATCTACAGAGAAGAATGGGAGAAACTCCCCAAATACAGATGTGCCAAGCTTGTAGTGTCATACCCAAGAAGACCTGAGTCTGTAATCGCTGGCAAAGGTGCTTCAACAAAGTACTGAGTAAATGGTCTGAAAACGTACGTAAATGTGATGTTTTTTAAAATGTTTAATACATTTGCAAACATTTCTAAAAACCTGTTTTTGAGGAGGAAATACAACAATTTAATCGTTTTTTTTTAATAAGGCTGTAATGTAACAAAATGTGGTAAAAGTTAAGGGATCTGAGTACTTTCCGAATGCCCTGTATGCAGTCATATTGTCAGCGGCTGATGGAGAGCACGTTGTTCTGGCGGACTGCACATGTTACAGGTTTCATATTGAAAGATATTTTGTGTATTTGCAGTTGACCCTGAAAACTTGTCACACAGCATTCCCAAAAAAGCCAAACATCTCTCTTCCTCCCCACATCAATAGAATAGTAGTGTAGAGTGTATACACTAACTATTCAGTTGTGAGCTTTGCCTTACTAAGTGCTTATAAATATTGAATGGCTAAATGGGAAATGTTAACATTTGTCCAATTGCCTTGTTGGCCCAATGAAATATTAATCGCCAAGAAAAGCTTTTGTTTTACCACAACAGTGAGAAAAGGTAAAGCTGAAATGAATAACACTTTTTGTATTCCTTTGTAGATGTTGAGCTTCTTGATCCTTCTTGATCCCCATTTTCCATGTCTGTCAGGGATGATACATACAGCACGCCCTGCATTGTGGGCCAGTCAATTATACACGTAGAGATTCTAAAAGTAGGCATCTCAGATCTACAGTGGCAGAAGACCTCAATTCCAGGACAATACAACTGATTTAAATGAATGGCCTCTACTTCTTGGATGCTGGATTTCAGCTATTCACTGTAATCTGTTGAGTTAGCTGGGTCAGAGATGAGTTCTTCTGTTAGTCCAAAATCATACCAAAGTGGAGCGTGAGAGCAACAAGTCTCTCCTTCTCCTCCTCTCTACCACTAGCAGCTCCAGAGAGGCACAGTTTAACTCCCTCCTCACGTGACGCTGTTCCTACAGAGCAGGGTGCTGCTCCTGCCAACACACGGGAACCCCCAGATTACTATGCCTGGTACGTTATCGACCTGCAGATCAACTATCCATGGATTTTCACATTTGACTCAAACACACCCTACAATTCAACCCAAATGAACTCAAATTGTCAGTCAAATTGAGAGGGACAAAATTCTTCAAGATAAATATGCCTTTAATTAGAAAATATTACAAAATGATGCATGTACACAGATCAGTAGACTCAGTCACTCCTTTTTACGACTCGTCCTGTGGGACTTTGGTTGAGGGCACCAACATGATGTAGAGGCCAGAGCTGGAAAGAGAGAAAAACACCAAAACAAACAAAGGAGAAGGAGAAGACAGAAGACGGTGGGTTAAAAGGGTACTAGGGCTCTCGTAAAAGAAGAACAAACAACATTTATCCATTACATCATGTGTTTATCATGACTATTCCAACATCCTCACTTCCTGGATACGCTTGGTAACGTGGATTTAAATGATGTATGCGACTTCATAAAACTGTCGTCAGGTCTCGTCATTGGGCTCCCAGTGGACGGCTGCTGTCCAGTCAAACGGACAGAAGGTTGTCTGACCTGTTTCCAGGGTCATGGTTGCTATGACATCCAGTGACATGACAACACAGCAGAATGGACAGCTAGACAATAGGTTGGCCAGGCCTTGGTCTACGAGACAGATCTGTCTTGAACTTCCAACTTGTTTGAGTGTTTGCATTTACTCAACTTGCCACAGAATGGGGAATAATGAATATTTTGAATCCAGGCAAAGCAACAGTAAACCTACAATCAATTTCAGTGCAAGGCATTTCATATTTCACCATGGCCAAAGACAAAAGGAGGCTGTGATATCGTAAACGTGGCACAGATTTCTCTCTATACAGACCAGAGCATTCATTCTAGTAACTTTTTACACAGACCAGAGCATTCTACTAACTCTTTATACAGACCAGAGCATTCTACTAACTCTTTATACAGACCATTATACTAACTCTAAAGGTTCAAATGAATGTGAGATGCGTCCGGCGATGTTCCCCTCCTTACCTTTAAGCAGACACGGCCTCGAATCAGGGCATAGGGAACTGGGCCGTAGCTCCTGGAGTCTGTGGAATTCCTAAGATTATCCCCTTCCAGCCACACGTGCCCTTTTGGAACCTAGACACACCCCCACGGCAAGACACACCCCCACGGCAAGACACACACCCACAGCAAGACACACACCCACAGCAAGACACACACCCACAGCAAGACACACACCCACAGCAAGACACACACCCACAGCAAGACACACACCCACAGCAAGACACACACCCACAGCAAGACACACACCCACAGCAAGACACACCCCCACGGCAAGACACACACCCACAGCAAGACACACCCCCACCAAGACACACACCCACAGCAAGACACACCCCCACCACACAGCAAGACACACACCCACAGCAAGACACACACCCACAGCAAGACACACACCCACAGCAAGACACACACCCACAACAAGACACACACCCACAACAAGACACACACCCACAACAAGACACACACCCACAACAAGACACACACCCACAACAAGACACACACCCACAACAAGACACACACCCACAGCAAGACACACACCCACAGCAAGACACACACCCACAACAAGACACACACCCACAACAAGACACACACCCACAGCAAGACACACACCCACAGCAAGACACACACCCACAGCAAGACACACACCCACAACAAGACACACACCCACAACAAGACACACACCCACAACAAGACACACACCCACAACAAGACACACACCCACAGCAAGACACACACCCACAACAAGACACACACCCACAACAAGACACACACCCACGGGATGACATGGGAAAAAACACAACGATAGAAAATATTGAATTTGTTCCACGACGACTGCAACAGCTAGTTATACTGTAAACACCACCATTCCCTGACCTGGCTTTTAAACTTTGTTTACATGAAGGAGTGAGACAATACAGCGCCAGCACCCTCCCCCCCACCATTATGTAAAGAGAGCCCACCTCAGCCGCCTCGCCCAACTGAACATCCCCCCCATACCTTCCCTCACCCCAACTTAACGTCAACCCCTGGTCTGTCCTCCTTTAGCCCCGGACGGTCATAGGAGCAAGGGGTCATGTGTAACGGGGGGCAGGGTCAGGGGGATTTAGTGGGACTTCAAAAGGGGCCATTAGGCTGTTGGCTGAGATCTAACCCCCTCTTACCAAGGGAGATATAGAAGGAGAGAGAGAGAGGGGCCAGGGCTGAAGATTTTCAGTCAGAATCGTCCACTGGTCTCCACTAGTGAGGCCCGAGCTGCCAGTGGGGTGGCCAATCGGAGCGAGCGCTAATCCACAGTGACACCAATTATGATTAATCTCATCACTTTACTAGAGTAATCTTGTCAAGGCCCTAATTAAGTTCCTCGTCCCTCCTATATGTGAAGACAGGATGAACAACACATTATATTGTCATAATGGGCATCACAATCTGCAACTGTGTTTGTGTTGCCTAACTTTTTAATGAACATGGTCTTGGGGAGAAAGGGAGAGGGAGATGAAATCAGATGAGAACATTATCAGAGGGTGGGGGGGGGCGCAAACACTGATGTCTTGATTCCAATTGTGCGCGTCCATCGTATCACAATCGTCCCAACATCCAGAATCATTATGCAGTATTAACCTATGCATTGTGTTGCGTTTCATATTCCATAGATGAGCCAGATGAGCTGACACTAATCGTGATGCAGTGACATATTGACCTGACACGAGGTAAACAACTCGGCCCCCGAGAACAACGACGACACAAACCAATGTCATTAAAGGAGTCATCTGAGAAGCATATGTCAGCCTGCTGCATTCCCACCATTACCCCTCAGTAGCATGGCAACATATGGCTGCTCCCAAGCACACGGGGACCAGAGAGGAACGCCGGCGCCATTTGTCATCTGCTGGACCATAAGCCCCTGCTATGCTCCAGCCTCAGCCTCCATCTTAGACTTTGTCCTGCTCAGAAAGGTCAGGGGTGTGATATCATCAACAAGACCCTGTCGGTAGGCACGCTCATCTATGTTTTAGGAGACACAAAAGGGGCGGCTGCTTGAACACAGGTTCAGACTACTTCTGGGTTCAAGTCTCCATAGAAACACATGACAATGTCGTTACTGAAAGTGCTTTTTAGGCTAGCAGAAGGTCTAATCTGAGTCCATTACACTGCCTCAGAGTTTAGCAAACACTAGGTAGGATACATTAGTGGTGGTTAAAGCTTAGGGCCCACGGAGTGAAGGTTTGGAGGAACTACCTAACTAATCCAACATCAAGGTATAGGTCAACTCTATTCAGGATCTAGACTCCATTCTGTCCACTACTAACAAGGTCAATCAATTTAGATTGATCTGCTGAGGGTCAATCAAGAGTGATCAACAAATACACAGACACACAAACACCAAAGCTCTGATTGATTCGGAGCATCAAACTAATGACCCTGTAGAGAACATTCCAGACGGAGTCTCTAGCCACAGACATCGCAAAGTTACTCCTCTGAAATCTATAGTCAGATTTATTTACCACTAATGAACTGGTAATTAATTGGTTATTGTTAAAAGGCCTGTTAAAGTTGATCTGCTATGTATGGCTCAGTTGGTGGAGCATGGTGCTGGCACAGCCAGGGTTGTGGGTTCGATTCCCTGGGACACCCATACGTTAAAATGTACGAATGCATTACTGTAAGCCGCTTTTGATAAAAGCGTCTGCTAAATGACATTTATTATTATTGCAGTATATTATGATGTGGTGAAAGACCGAGGGTTCACACATCACCTTGCAGGTTAACACATGTCAGAAACATACACTTTATTATGACTGGGATGGTGTAAAGAGAGGCCAGACTCTATCATTTGTAGAAACGGATATCACTGACGTTCTCCTCTTTGAACCCTAACTTAACCAGAGGGTAGAACTAACCTCTCCTTTCATTTTACCTGCACCGGACATTCAAATGGATCTGGTTATTACCTAGGGGTATGATACTGGAGGTATTGGAACGAGGTAGACAAATTCTGTCCCCCGTCATAGTTGGTGGAACTCTTCTTCTCTGATGAAACACCTGCAAGCTCACCGCAGGCCATCATAACCACAGCAGTTCTGAAAACTAATTTATGGATCACACACCAGTGTTGAGTGAAGGTAGAGAGGATGTCAAGGATAAGCACCTGCATGATTGACAGGCAGAGAAGCAAACACTCCTCATGAACTGTTTACCTACTTCTCCATGACACTAAGCTCCGAGTCTGACATGCCCTCTCCAAACTCCCTACACTGAGTCACCAGAACAGAATGAGAGCGCTCAGCCAAACCATAATCAACAGACACTGTTACTTTCCACAACACACTTCCAGCCAGCCCAGTCATCCAGTCAGACTGTGTGCCCAGCTAGGGTTTAGGGTTGAGTGGCGTATCTCAGCTCAACCTGGCGGCTGTGTTGTGATGGGACTCAGAGGGAGTGATGGAACCTGTTCTGTGGTTGGGTGGTTGAAGGGGTGGGGGCGAGGCTATGTGTACCTGTCAGAGACGTGTCAAGGTGGGAAAGCTGAGCTCACCTGGATAGTGAAGTCTGCCGTTCAACAGCCTGGTCAGGCCTCACCCTGCTTCGCTCATTAAGATAACATGATTGAGGTAGTGCTGTTTAAGGCCTCACCCTGCTTCGTTCATTAACATAACATGATTGAGGTAGTGCTGTTTAAGGCCTCACCCTGCTTCGCTCATTAAGATAACATGATTGAGGTAGTGCTGTTTAAGGCCTCACCCTGCTTCGCTCATTAAGCTAACATGATTGAGGTAGAGTGCTGTTCAAGGCCTCACCCTGCTTCGCTCATTAAGATAACATGATTGAGGTAGTGCTGTTTAAGGCCTCACCCTGCTTCGCTCATTAAGCTAACATGATTGAGGTAGAGTGCTGTTTAAGGCCTCACCATGCGTCACTCATTAAGCTAACATGATTGAGGTAGAGTGCTGTTCAAGGCCTCACCCTGCTTCGCTCATTAAGATAACATGATTGAGGTAGTGCTGTTTAAGGCCTCACCCTGCTTCGCTCATTAAGATAACATGATTGAGGTAGTGCTGTTTAAGGCCTCACCATGCTTCCGCTCATTAAGATAACATGATTGAGGTAGTGCTGTTTAAGGCCTCACCTGCTTCGCTCATTAAGATAACATGATTGAGGTAGTGCTGTTTAAGGCCTCACCTGCTTCGCTCATTAAGATAACATGATTGAGGTAGTGCTGTTTAAGGCCTCACCTGCTTCGCTCATTAAGATAACATGATTGAGGTAGTGCTGTTTAAGGCCTCACCTGCTTCGCTCATTAAGATAACATGATTGAGGTAGTGCTGTTTAAGGCCTCACCCTGCTTCGCTCATTAAGATAACATGATTGAGGTAGTGCTGTTTAAGGCCTCACCATGCTTCCGCTCATTAAGATAACATGATTGAGGTAGTGCTGTTTAAGGCCTCACCCTACTTCGCTCATTAAGATAACATGATTGAGGTAGTGCTGTTTAAGGCCTCACCATGCTTCCGCTCATTAAGATAACATGATTGAGGTAGTGCTGTTTAAGGCCTCACCCTACTTCGCTCATTAAGATAACATGATTGAGGTAGTGCTGTTTAAGGCCTCACCCTGCTCTCTCTGATCATTAGACTAATATCATTGAGGTAGTGTTTTGTCTAACATGGAGGGGATAGCTTTAGACTCTGAAGGTTCTCTCTCCCCCTCTGTCTCTCTCAAAGACACCCACCATCATATAATGGATCAAATGTCTTTGTTGTGACAATGCAGCAGACATACTGTAGGAAAGACTCCTAAGAGGTGACAAGTCAATTTGTCCATCTCCTCATCATCAATTTGGGAGGAAAGAACCTGCCAGCCCGTCAGAAGAAAGAGGAGGTGAGGACAGGCTCTCGTATAGCACACAAACAAAACCATGCATGGTGGGATGCCTTATGTCACACAAGGCTTCTATTTCATTAACACCACAACCAACTGTGTTGACAGACATTTTGGTGTGTGTTTTGACGGGGGAAACCCTACAGAGATTGGTCTGGTCTTATGCATTGTTGACCTATGTCTTGCACTGAGACACATTTCAGAGGTACCGATCTGCCATCTTAATTTGACCAGTTTCTCACGGCAGGGAAATAATCCTGCAGTACCAGGAAATGTGAATTATTATGTGGATTATAATGCATGGACATTGTTGTAGGGGTTGATACATTTTAAATAAGGGTAAATCAAGTCTGACATTGTTGTAGGGGTTGATACATTTTAAATAAGGGTAAATCAAGTCTGACATTGTTGTAGGGGTTGATACATTTTAAATAAGGGTAAATCAAGTCTGACATTGTTGTAGGGGTTGATACATTTTAAATAAGGGTAAATCAAGTCTGACATTGTTGTAGGGGTTGATACATTTTAAATAAGGGTAAATCAAGTCTGACATTGTTGTATGGGTTGATACATTTTAAATAAGGGTAAATCAAGTCTGACATTGTTGTAGGGGTTGATACATTTTAAATAAGGGTAAATCAAGTCTGACATTGTTGTAGGGGTTGATACATTTTAAATAAGGGTAAATCAAGTCTGACATTGTTGTAGGGGTTGATACATTTTAAATAAGGGTAAATCAAGTCTGACATTGTTGTAGGGGTTGATACATTTTAAATAAGGGTAAATCAAGTCTGACATTGTTGTAGGGGTTGATACATTTTAAATAAGGGTAAATCAAGTCTGACATTGTTGTAGGGGTTGATACATTTTAAATAAGGGTAAATCAAGTCTGACATTGTTGTAGGGGTTGATACATTTTAAATAAGGGTAAATCAAGTCTGACATTGTTGTAGGGGTTGATACATTTTAAATAAGGGTAAATCAAGTCTGACATTGTTGTATGGGTTGATACATTTTAAATAAGGGTAAATCAAGTCTGACATTGTTGTAGGGGTTGATACATTTTAAATAAGGGTAAAAGTCAAGTCTGACATTGTTGTAGGGGTTGATACATTTTAAATAAGGGTAAATCAAGTCTGACATTGTTGTAGGGGTTGATACATTTTAAATAAGGGTAAATCAAGTCTGACATTGTTGTAGGGGTTGATACATTTTAAATAAGGGTAAATCAAGTCTGACATTGTTGTAGGGGTTGATACATTTTAAATAAGGGTAAATCAAGTCTGACATTGTTGTAGGGGTTGATACATTTTAAATAAGGGTAAATCAAGTCTGACATTGTTGTAGGGGTTGATACATTTTAAATAAGGGTAAATCAAGTCTGACATTGTTGTAGGGGTTGATACATTTTAAATAAGGGTAAATCAAGTCTGACATTGTTGTAGGGGTTGATACATTTTAAATAAGGGTAAATCAAGTCTGACATTGTTGTAGGGGTTGATACATTTTAAATAAGGGTAAATCAAGTCTGACATTGTTGTAGGGGTTGATACATTTTAAATAAGGGTAAATCAAGTCTGACATTGTTGTAGGGGTTGATACATTTTAAATAAGGGTAAATCAAGTCTGACATTGTTGTAGGGGTTGATACATTTTAAATAAGGGTAAATCAAGTCTGACATTGTTGTAGGGGTTGATACATTTTAAATAAGGGTAAATCAAGTCTGACATTGTTGTAGGGGTTGATACATTTTAAATAAGGGTAAATCAAGTCTGACATTGTTGTAGGGGTTGATACATTTTAAATAAGGGTAAATCAAGTCTGACATTGTTGTAGGGGTTGATACATTTTAAATAAGGGTAAATCAAGTCTGACATTGTTGTAGGGGTTGATACATTTTAAATAAGGGTAAATCAAGTCTGACATTGTTGTAGGGGTTGATACATTTTAAATAAGGGTAAATCAAGTCTGACATTGTTGTAGGGGTTGATACATTTTAAATAAGGGTAAATCAAGTCTGACATTGTTGTAGGGGTTGATACATTTTAAATAAGGGTAAATCAAGTCTGACATTGTTGTAGGGGTTGATACATTTTAAATAAGGGTAAATCAAGTCTGACATTGTTGTAGGGGTTGATACATTTTAAATAAGGGTAAATCAAGTCTGACATTGTTGTAGGGGTTGATACATTTTAAATAAGGGTAAATCAAGTCTGACATTGTTGTAGGGGTTGATACATTTTAAATAAGGGTAAATCAAGTCTGACATTGTTGTAGGGGTTGATACATTTTAAATAAGGGTAAATCAAGTCTGACATTGTTGTAGGGGTTGATACATTTTAAACAAGGGTAAATCAAGTCTGACATTGTTGTAGGGGTTGATACATTTTAAATAAGGGTAAATCAAGTCTGACATTGTTGTAGGGGTTGATACATTTTAAATAAGGGTAAATCAAGTCTGACATTTTAAAGTGTGAATAACAAACATTAGAATACGTCTTAAAACTTGAATACACAACATGTATGCATTTTCTACACCAACAGAGTGATCCAATTAAGAGAGTACATCTGTAGGCTGAGACCTTTGACCAAGACATGTGTAGAGATTAAACCTGTTCTGCAGTAACCTGTTCAATATAGCTTTACTGCCTGTGTGTAGAGATGAAACCTGTTCCCAGAGGAAAATGAGTTTCTTTCATTTCCTGGATGACACCAGCACATCCTGTGTGTGGTTACATTCACCTATACGTCCACTGTTCATGTGAGAGTGTGTGTACACACACAACACAAACACCTCAGCCCACCCATCAACCTGTCCACTCGGTTGGCACTAACTCTAACAGGCTTCAGAGAGATTGGCAGGCTGAGCGGTGGCTGAGGGCGGCGTGGCCGGGGGGAGCAGTAATAAGAATGCAATGACAGTGGTTCCACCACAACCACGGCTCTGAGGAAATGCAGTCGCTGTCAAAGGATGATATTTGGACTGACGACACAAGATGGATGTGCCTGGTCTGGAATCTAAACACCCAGAACACACTGGGATTGAGTTGAAGACACAGGGGTTTGGCTACTTATGAAGATGATTGACTGAAATGAGAGACTATCTGAAACACAACATGAAGTGTCTTGACAAGGCTTAATCGTTCATCCAGAATGTATTGCTTTACTGGCTCATGTCAAGGCCTCGTCAAAGTCTTCTCCAGGTCGTTGTTGTAAATGTGCTCTCAATACTCTTACCTGGTAAACTAAAGGTAGAATGGCTGAGAGTCCTGGGGCTGTTGATGAATACTTTACATGTGGCTGAGAGTCCTGGGACTGTTGATGAATACTTTACATGTGGCTGAGAGTCCTGGGACTGTTGATGAATACTTTACATGTGGCTGAGAGTCCTGGGTCATGACTGTTGATGAATACTTTACATGTGGCTGAGAGTCCTGGGACATGACTGTTGATGAATACTTTACATGTGGCTGAGAGTCCTGGGTCATGACTGTTGATGAATACTTTACATGTGGCTGAGAGTCCTGGGGCATGACTGTTGATGAATACTTTACATGTGGCTGAGAGTCCTGGGGCATGACTGTTGATGAATACTTTACATGTGGCTGAGAGTCCTGGGACATGACTGTTGATGAATACTTACGTATTGGTGGGTCTTGAAGACATCCGAGGGGCCACTGGTGCAGACTTTGTCTCCCTCCAAACCGATGACTCTTTTACAGATGTTCATATGTGGATCAAATGGACTCTTAGCGATGACTATATCACCACTGCAGACATAGAAGACAGGATCCATGGGGTGTGATGTCATTCACAGATATCAAGGAGAACATCGAGGGGTTACGGTGCAAAAAGACACCACTCAGGGTAAACTACGTTTTACTTTAACAACTTTGAGAATTTCAAGTTGAAAACTAAAACTCACTTCTCGATTCTGCAGAGATGGCGACTCAACCGTTCTGAGAAGACAACGTCGTGGCTTGTGATGGTGGGCTCCATAGAAGGACCAGAGCACTGTGGGTAAATTCACAGACATTGAAGTTGTTACTCGGGAATTCACAGACCATGGCCACAGAGAGAAAAGTATCCTACACACCGCAACAAACTCTCCGATGTACTCAAAGGCACAGTGGGCGACGCAGCCGTACTGGATGGTGTATCCCACGAAGCCCAGGGTCTTCCCCAGCGCACTGCGGAACATCTCACCACCTACACAAACACAACACACATCATTACAGCGCTTCATTCAGGGGACAGACAGGTGAGGGGTGAGCTGTCACAGCAGCTAGTCTATTAGCAGCTCTAGGAGTAGTGTGCAGTGCAGACTAGTGTCACACTCCCTGGTGTTTCATTCTCAGGGGCTCTACAGCCCGTTGACACCACAGAACCAGCCTAACCTTTGACCCTGTGTGAGATTGACCAATCGACACCTTGCAGGGGACGGCCAAACATACCAACCTAGCAGCTTCATACTAGCATCAGTCCCTATCACTGCATCAGCCATGCTGACCAGGGTCTTCATACCAGCATCAGTCCCTAACACTGCATCAGCCATGCTGACCAGGGTCTTCATACCAGCATCAGTCCCCAACACTGCATCAGCCATGCTGACCAGGGTCTTCATACCAGCATCAGTCCCTAACACTGCCCTCCCTGCATCAGTCATGCTGACCAGGGTCTTCAGTACAGCTTCATACGAGTATCAGTCCCTAACACTGCCCTCCCTGCATCAGTCATTCTGACCAGGGTCTTCAGTACAGCTTCATACGAGTATCAGTCCCTAACACTGCATCAGCCATGCTGACCAGGGTCTACAGTACAGCTTCATACCAGCATCAGTCCCTAACACTGCATCAGCCATGCTGACCAGGGTCTACAGTACAGCTTCATACTAGCATCAGTCCCTAACACTGCATCAGCCATGTTGACCAGGGTCTACAGTACAGTTTCATACTAGCATCAGTCCCTAACACTGCATCAGCCATGCTGACCAGGGTCTACAGTACAGCTTCATACTAGCATCAGTCCCTAACACTGCCCTCCCTGCATCAGCCATGTTGACCAGGGTCTACAGTACAGTTTCATACTAGCATCAGTCCCTAACACTGCCCTCCCTACATCAGTCATGCTGACCAGGGTCTTCAGTACAGCTTCATACGAGTATCAGTCCCTAACACTGCCCTCCCTGCATCAGTCATTCTGACCAGGGTCTTCAGTACAGCTTCATACGAGTATCAGTCCCTAACACTGCATCAGCCATGCTGACCAGGGTCTACAGTACAGCTTCATACCAGCATCAGTCCCTAACACTGCATCAGCCATGCTGACCAGGGTCTACAGTACAGCTTCATACTAGCATCAGTCCCTAACACTGCATCAGCCATGCTGACCAGGGTCTTCAGTTTCATACTAGCATCAGTCCCTAACACTGCATCAGCCATGCTGACCAGGGTCTTCATACCAGCATCAGTCCCTATCCTGCACCCCCAGGGTCTACAGTACAGCTTCATACTAGCATCAGTCCCTAACACTGCCCTCCCTGCATCAGCCATGTTGACCAGGGTCTACAGTACAGTTTCATACTAGCATCAGTCCCTAACACTGCATCAGTCATGCTGACCAGGGTCTTCAGTACAGCTTCATACTAGCATCAGTCCCTAACACTGCCCTCCCTGCATCAGCCATGTTGACCAGGGTCTACAGTACAGTTTCATACTAGCATCAGTCCCTAACACTGCATCAGCCATGTTGACCAGGGTCTACAGTACATCTTCATACTAGCATCAGTCCCTAACACTGCCCTCCCTGCATCAGCCATGTTGACCAGGGTCTACAGTACAGTTTCATACTAGCATCAGTCCCTAACACTGCCCTCCATGCATCAGCCATGTTGACCAGGATCTACAGTACAGTTTCATACTAGCATCAGTCCCTAACACTGCATCAGCCATGCTGACCAGGGTCTACAGTACAGCTTCATACCAGCATCAGTCCCTAACACTGCCCTCCCTGCATCAGCCATGTTGACCAGGGTCTACAGTACAGTTTCATACTAGCATCAGTCCCTAACACTGCATCAGCCATGTTGACCAGGGTCTACAGTACATCTTCATACTAGCATCAGTCCCTAACACTGCCCTCCCTGCATCAGCCATGTTGACCAGGATCTACAGTACAGTTTCATACTAGCATCAGTCCCTAACACTGCATCAGCCATGCTGACCAGGGTCTACAGTACAGCTTCATACCAGCATCAGTCCCTAACACTGCCCTCCCTGCATCAGCCATGTTGACCAGGATCTACAGTACAGTTTCATACTAGCATCAGTCCCTAACACTGCATCAGCCATGCTGACCAGGGTCTACAGTACAGCTTCATACTAGCATCAGTCCCTAACACTGCCCTCCCTGCATCAGCCATGCTGACCAGGGTCTACAGTACAGCTTCATACTAGCATCAGTCCCTAACACTGCATCAGCCATGTTGACCAGGGTCTTCAGTACAGCTTCATACTAGCATCAGTCCCTAACACTGCATCAGCCATGCTGACCAGGGTCTTCAGTACAGCTTCATACTAGCATCAGTCCCCAACACTGCCCTCCCTGCATCAGCCATGTTGACCAGGGTCTTCAGTACAGCTTCATACGAGTATCAGTCCCTAACACTGCCCTCCCTGCATCAGTCATTCTGACCAGGGTCTTCAGTACAGCTTCATACGAGTATCAGTCCCTAACACTGCATCAGCCATGCTGACCAGGGTCTACAGTACAGCTTCATACCAGCATCAGTCCCTAACACTGCATCAGCCATGCTGACCAGGGTCTACAGTACAGCTTCATACTAGCATCAGTCCCTAACACTGCATCAGCCATGCTGACCAGGGTCTACAGTACAGCTTCATACTAGCATCAGTCCCTAACACTGCCCTCCCTGCATCAGCCATGTTGACCAGGGTCTACAGTACAGTTTCATACTAGCATCAGTCCCTAACACTGCATCAGTCATGCTGACCAGGGTCTTCAGTACAGCTTCATACGAGTATCAGTCCCTAACACTGCCCTCCCTGCATCAGTCATTCTGACCAGGGTCTTCAGTACAGCTTCATACGAGTATCAGTCCCTAACACTGCATCAGCCATGCTGACCAGGGTCTACAGTACAGCTTCATACCAGCATCAGTCCCTAACACTGCATCAGCCATGCTGACCAGGGTCTACAGTACAGCTTCATACTAGCATCAGTCCCTAACACTGCATCAGCCATGTTGACCAGGGTCTACAGTACAGTTTCATACTAGCATCAGTCCCTAACACTGCATCAGCCATGCTGACCAGGGTCTACAGTACAGCTTCATACTAGCATCAGTCCCTAACACTGCCCTCCCTGCATCAGCCATGTTGACCAGGGTCTACAGTACAGTTTCATACTAGCATCAGTCCCTAACACTGCATCAGCCATGCTGACCAGGGTCTTCATACCAGCATCAGTCCCTATCACTGCACCCCCCAGGGTCTACAGTACAGCTTCATACTAGCATCAGTCCCTAACACTGCCCTCCCTGCATCAGCCATGTTGACCAGGGTCTACAGTACAGTTTCATACTAGCATCAGTCCCTAACACTGCATCAGTCATGCTGACCAGGGTCTTCAGTACAGCTTCATACTAGCATCAGTCCCTAACACTGCCCTCCCTGCATCAGCCATGTTGACCAGGGTCTACAGTACAGTTTCATACTAGCATCAGTCCCTAACACTGCATCAGCCATGTTGACCAGGGTCTACAGTACATCTTCATACTAGCATCAGTCCCTAACACTGCCCTCCCTGCATCAGCCATGTTGTCCAGGGTCTACAGTACAGTTTCATACTAGCATCAGTCCCTAACACTGCCCTCCATGCATCAGCCATGTTGACCAGGATCTACAGTACAGTTTCATACTAGCATCAGTCCCTAACACTGCATCAGCCATGCTGACCAGGGTCTACAGTACAGCTTCATACCAGCATCAGTCCCTAACACTGCCCTCCCTGCATCAGCCATGTTGACCAGGATCTACAGTACAGTTTCATACTAGCATCAGTCCCTAACACTGCATCAGCCATGCTGACCAGGGTCTACAGTACAGCTTCATACTAGCATCAGTCCCTAACACTGCATCAGCCATGTTGATAAGGGTCTACAGTACAGTTTCATACTAGCATCAGTCCCTAACACTGCATCAGCCATGCTGACCAGGGTCTACAGTACAGCTTCATACTAGCATCAGTCCCTAACACTGCCCTCCCTGCATCAGCCATGTTGACCAGGGTCTACAGTACAGTTTCATACTAGCATCAGTCCCTAACACTGCCCTCCCTGCATCAGTCATGCTGACCAGGGTCTTCAGTACAGTTTCATACTAGCATCAGTCCCTAACACTGCATCAGTCATGCTGACCAGGGTCTTCAGTACAGCTTCATACTAGCATCAGTCCCTAACACTGCCCTCCCTGCATCAGCCATGTTGACCAGGGTCTACAGTACAGTTTCATACTAGCATCAGTCCCTAACACTGCATCAGCCATGTTGACCAGGGTCTACAGTACATCTTCATACTAGCATCAGTCCCTAACACTGCCCTCCCTGCATCAGCCATGTTGACCAGGGTCTACAGTACAGTTTCATACTAGCATCAGTCCCTAACACTGCATCAGTCATGCTGACCAGGGTCTTCAGTACAGCTTCATACTAGCATCAGTCCCTAACACTGCCCTCCCTGCATCAGCCATGTTGACCAGGGTCTACAGTACAGTTTCATACTAGCATCAGTCCCTAACACTGCATCAGCCATGTTGACCAGGGTCTACAGTACATCTTCATACTAGCATCAGTCCCTAACACTGCCCTCCCTGCATCAGCCATGTTGTCCAGGGTCTACAGTACAGTTTCATACTAGCATCAGTCCCTAACACTGCCCTCCATGCATCAGCCATGTTGACCAGGATCTACAGTACAGTTTCATACTAGCATCAGTCCCTAACACTGCATCAGCCATGCTGACCAGGGTCTACAGTACAGCTTCATACCAGCATCAGTCCCTAACACTGCCCTCCCTGCATCAGCCATGTTGACCAGGGTCTACAGTACAGTTTCATACTAGCATCAGTCCCTAACACTGCATCAGCCA
Source organism: Oncorhynchus nerka (assembly GCF_034236695.1). NCBI lineage: Eukaryota > Metazoa > Chordata > Actinopteri > Salmoniformes > Salmonidae > Oncorhynchus > Oncorhynchus nerka. The sequence continues at coordinate 89,893,283 of NC_088422.1, forward strand.
TGCTGACCAGGGTCTACAGTACAGCTTCATACTAGCATCAGTCCCTAACACTGCATCAGCCATGTTGACCAGGGTCTACAGTACAGTTTCATACTAGCATCAGTCCCTAACACTGCATCTGCCATGCTGACCAGGGTCTACAGTACAGCTTCATACTAGCATCAGTCCCTAACACTGCCCTCCCTGCATCAGCCATGTTGACCAGGGTCTACAGTACAGTTTCATACTAGCATCAGTCCCTAACACTGCCCTCCCTGCATCAGTCATGCTGACCAGGGTCTTCAGTACAGCTTCATACGAGTATCAGTCCCTAACACTGCCCTCCCTGCATCAGTCATTCTGACCAGGGTCTTCAGTACAGCTTCATACGAGTATCAGTCCCTAACACTGCATCAGCCATGCTGACCAGGGTCTACAGTACAGCTTCATACCAGCATCAGTCCCTAACACTGCATCAGCCATGCTGACCAGGGTCTACAGTACAGCTTCATACTAGCATCAGTCCCTAACACCGCATCAGCCATGTTGACCAGGGTCTACAGTACAGTTTCATACTAGCATCAGTCCCTAACACTGCATCAGCCATGCTGACCAGGGTCTTCATACCAGCATCAGTCCCTATCACTGCACCCCCCAGGGTCTACAGTACAGCTTCATACTAGCATCAGTCCCTAACACTGCCCTCCCTGCATCAGCCATGTTGACCAGGGTCTACAGTACAGTTTCATACTAGCATCAGTCCCTAACACTGCATCAGTCATGCTGACCAGGGTCTTCAGTACAGCTTCATACTAGCATCAGTCCCTAACACTGCCCTCCCTGCATCAGCCATGTTGACCAGGGTCTACAGTACAGTTTCATACTAGCATCAGTCCCTAACACTGCATCAGCCATGTTGACCAGGGTCTACAGTACATGTTCATACTAGCATCAGTCCCTAACACTGCCCTCCCTGCATCAGCCATGTTGTCCAGGGTCTACAGTACAGTTTCATACTAGCATCAGTCCCTAACACTGCCCTCCATGCATCAGCCATGTTGACCAGGATCTACAGTACAGTTTCATACTAGCATCAGTCCCTAACACTGCATCAGCCATGCTGACCAGGGTCTACAGTACAGCTTCATACCAGCATCAGTCCCTAACACTGCCCTCCCTGCATCAGCCATGTTGACCAGGATCTACAGTACAGTTTCATACTAGCATCAGTCCCTAACACTGCATCAGCCATGCTGACCAGGGTCTACAGTACAGCTTCATACTAGCATCAGTCCCTAACACTGCCCTCCCTGCATCAGCCATGCTGACCAGGGTCTACAGTACAGCTTCATACTAGCATCAGTCCCTAACACTGCATCAGCCATGTTGACCAGGGTCGTCAGTACAGCTTCATACTAGCATCAGTCCCTAACACTGCATCATCCATGCTGACCAGGGTCTACAGTACAGCTTCATACTAGCATCAGTCCCTAACACTGCCCTCCCTGCATCAGCCATGTTGACCAGGGTCTACAGTACAGTTTCATACTAGCATCAGTCCCTAACACTGCCCTCCCTGCATCAGCCATGTTGACCAGGGTCTACAGTACAGTTTCATACTAGCATCAGTCCCTAACACTGCATCAGTCATGCTGACCAGGGCCTTCAGGACAGCTTCATACTAGCATCAGTCCCTAACACTGCCCTCCCTGCATCAGCCATGTTGACCAGGGTCTACAGTACAGTTTCATACTAGCATCAGTCCCTAACACTGCATCAGTCATGCTGACCAGGGTCTTCAGTACAGCTTCATACTAGCATCAGTCCCTAACACTGCCCTCCCTGCATCAGCCATGTTGACCAGGGTCTACAGTACAGTTTCATACTAGCATCAGTCCCTAACACTGCATCAGCCATGTTGACCAGGGTCTACAGTACATCTTCATACTAGCATCAGTCCCTAACACTGCCCTCCCTGCATCAGCCATGTTGTCCAGGGTCTACAGTACAGTTTCATACTAGCATCAGTCCCTAACACTGCCCTCCATGCATCAGCCATGTTGACCAGGATCTACAGTACAGTTTCATACTAGCATCAGTCCCTAACACTGCATCAGCCATGCTGACCAGGGTCTACAGTACAGCTTCATACCAGCATCAGTCCCTAACACTGCCCTCCCTGCATCAGCCATGTTGACCAGGATCTACAGTACAGTTTCATACTAGCATCAGTCCCTAACACTGCATCAGCCATGCTGACCAGGGTCTACAGTACAGCTTCATACTAGCATCAGTCCCTAACACTGCATCAGCCATGTTGACCAGGGTCTACAGTACAGTTTCATACTAGCATCAGTCCCTAACACTGCATCAGCCATGCTGACCAGGGTCTACAGTACAGCTTCATACTAGCATCAGTCCCTAACACTGCCCTCCCTGCATCAGCCATGTTGACCAGGGTCTACAGTACAGTTTCATACTAGCATCAGTCCCTAACACTGCCCTCCCTGCATCAGTCATGCTGACCAGGGTCTTCAGTACAGCTTCATACGAGTATCAGTCCCTAACACTGCCCTCCCTGCATCAGTCATTCTGACCAGGGTCTTCAGTACAGTTTCATACTAGCATCAGTCCCTAACACTGCATCAGTCATGCTGACCAGGGTCTTCAGTACAGCTTCATACTAGCATCAGTCCCTAACACTGCCCTCCCTGCATCAGCCATGTTGACCAGGGTCTACAGTACAGTTTCATACTAGCATCAGTCCCTAACACTGCATCAGCCATGTTGACCAGGGTCTACAGTACATCTTCATACTAGCATCAGTCCCTAACACTGCCCTCCCTGCATCAGCCATGTTGACCAGGGTCTACAGTACAGTTTCATACTAGCATCAGTCCCTAACACTGCATCAGTCATGCTGACCAGGGTCTTCAGTACAGCTTCATACTAGCATCAGTCCCTAACACTGCCCTCCCTGCATCAGCCATGTTGACCAGGGTCTACAGTACAGTTTCATACTAGCATCAGTCCCTAACACTGCATCAGCCATGTTGACCAGGGTCTACAGTACATCTTCATACTAGCATCAGTCCCTAACACTGCCCTCCCTGCATCAGCCATGTTGACCAGGGTCTACAGTACAGTTTCATACTAGCATCAGTCCCTAACACTGCCCTCCATGCATCAGCCATGTTGACCAGGATCTACAGTACAGTTTCATACTAGCATCAGTCCCTAACACTGCATCAGCCATGCTGACCAGGGTCTACAGTACAGCTTCATACTAGCATCAGTCCCTAACACTGCATCAGCCATGTTGACCAGGGTCTACAGTACAGTTTCATACTAGCATCAGTCCCTAACACTGCATCAGCCATGCTGACCAGGGTCTACAGTACAGCTTCATACTAGCATCAGTCCCTAACACTGCCCTCCCTGCATCAGCCATGTTGACCAGGGTCTACAGTACAGTTTCATACTAGCATCAGTCCCTAACACTGCCCTCCCTGCATCAGTCATGCTGACCAGGGTCTTCAGTACAGCTTCATACGAGTATCAGTCCCTAACACTGCCCTCCCTGCATCAGTCATTCTGACCAGGGTCTTCAGTACAGCTTCATACGAGTATCAGTCCCTAACACTGCATCAGCCATGCTGACCAGTCGTCTACAGTACAGCTTCATACCAGCATCAGTCCCTAACACTGCATCAGCCATGCTGACCAGGGTCTACAGTACAGCTTCATACCAGCATCAGTCCCTAACACTGCATCAGCCATGCTGACCAGGGTCTACAGTACAGCTTCATACTAGCATCAGTCCCTAACACTGCATCAGCCATGTTGACCAGGGTCTACAGTACAGTTTCATACTAGCATCAGTCCCTAACACTGCATCAGCCATGCTGACCAGGGTCTTCATACCAGCATCAGTCCCTATCACTGCACCCCCCAGGGTCTACAGTACAGCTTCATACTAGCATCAGTCCCTAACACTGCCCTCCCTGCATCAGCCATGTTGACCAGGGTCTACAGTACAGTTTCATACTAGCATCAGTCCCTAACACTGCATCAGTCATGCTGACCAGGGTCTTCAGTACAGCTTCATACTAGCATCAGTCCCTAACACTGCCCTCCCTGCATCAGCCATGTTGACCAGGGTCTACAGTACAGTTTCATACTAGCATCAGTCCCTAACACTGCATCAGCCATGTTGACCAGGGTCTACAGTACATCTTCATACTAGCATCAGTCCCTAACACTGCCCTCCCTGCATCAGCCATGTTGTCCAGGGTCTACAGTACAGTTTCATACTAGCATCAGTCCCTAACACTGCCCTCCATGCATCAGCCATGTTGACCAGGATCTACAGTACAGTTTCATACTAGCATCAGTCCCTAACACTGCATCAGCCATGCTGACCAGGGTCTACAGTACAGCTTCATACTAGCATCAGTCCCTAACACTGCCCTCCCTGCATCAGCCATGCTGACCAGGGTCTACAGTACAGCTTCATACTAGCATCAGTCCCTAACACTGCATCAGCCATGTTGACCAGGGTCGTCAGTACAGCTTCATACTAGCATCAGTCCCTAACACTGCATCATCCATGTTGACCAGGGTCGTCAGTACAGTTTCATACTAGCATCAGTCCCTAACACTGCCCTCCCTGCATCAGCCATGTTGACCAGGGTCTTCAGTACAGCTTCATACAGTATCAGCATCAGTCCTAACACTGCCCTCCCTGCATCAGTCATTCTGACCAGGGTCTTCAGTACAGCTTCATACTAGCATCAGTCCCTAACACTGCATCAGCCATGCTGACCAGGGTCTACAGTACAGCTTCATACCAGCATCAGTCCCTAACACTGCATCAGCCATGCTGACCAGGGTCTACAGTACAGCTTCATACTAGCATCAGTCCCTAACACTGCATCAGCCATGTTGACCAGGGTCTACAGTACAGTTTCATACTAGCATCAGTCCCTAACACTGCATCAGCCATGCTGACCAGGGTCTACAGTACAGCCATCATACTAGCATCAGTCCCTAACACTGCCCTCCCTGCATCAGCCATGTTGACCAGGGTCTACAGTACAGTTTCATACTAGCATCAGTCCCTAACACTGCATCAGCCATGCTGACCAGGGTCTTCAGTACCAGCATCAGTCCCTATCACTGCACCCCAGGGTCTACAGTACAGCTTCATACTAGCATCAGTCCCTAACACTGCCCTCCCTGCATCAGCCATGTTGACCAGGGTCTACAGTACAGTTTCATACTAGCATCAGTCCCTAACACTGCATCAGTCATGCTGACCAGGGTCTTCAGTACAGCTTCATACTAGCATCAGTCCCTAACACTGCCCTCCCTGCATCAGCCATGTTGACCAGGGTCTACAGTACAGTTTCATACTAGCATCAGTCCCTAACACTGCATCAGTCATGCTGACCAGGGTCTTCAGTACAGCTTCATACTAGCATCAGTCCCTAACACTGCCCTCCCTGCATCAGCCATGTTGACCAGGGTCTACAGTACAGTTTCATACTAGCATCAGTCCCTAACACTGCATCAGCCATGTTGACCAGGGTCTACAGTACATCTTCATACTAGCATCAGTCCCTAACACTGCCCTCCCTGCATCAGCCATGTTGTCCAGGGTCTACAGTACAGTTTCATACTAGCATCAGTCCCTAACACTGCCCTCCATGCATCAGCCATGTTGACCAGGATCTACAGTACAGTTTCATACTAGCATCAGTCCCTAACACTGCCCTCCCTGCATCAGCCATGTTGACCAGGGTCTACAGTACAGTTTCATACTAGCATCAGTCCCTAACACTGCCCTCCCTGCATCAGTCATGCTGACCAGGGTCTTCAGTACAGCTTCATACGAGTATCAGTCCCTAACACTGCCCTCCCTGCATCAGTCATTCTGACCAGGGTCTTCAGTACAGCTTCATACGAGTATCAGTCCCTAACACTGCATCAGCCATGCTGACCAGTCGTCTACAGTACAGCTTCATACCAGCATCAGTCCCTAACACTGCATCAGCCATGCTGACCAGGGTCTACAGTACAGCTTCATACCAGCATCAGTCCCTAACACTGCATCAGCCATGCTGACCAGGGTCTACAGTACAGCTTCATACTAGCATCAGTCCCTAACACTGCATCAGCCATGTTGACCAGGGTCTACAGTACAGTTTCATACTAGCATCAGTCCCTAACACTGCATCAGCCATGCTGACCAGGGTCTTCATACCAGCATCAGTCCCTATCACTGCACCCCCCAGGGTCTACAGTACAGCTTCATACTAGCATCAGTCCCTAACACTGCCCTCCCTGCATCAGCCATGTTGACCAGGGTCTACAGTACAGTTTCATACTAGCATCAGTCCCTAACACTGCATCAGTCATGCTGACCAGGGTCTTCAGTACAGCTTCATACTAGCATCAGTCCCTAACACTGCCCTCCCTGCATCAGCCATGTTGACCAGGGTCTACAGTACAGTTTCATACTAGCATCAGTCCCTAACACTGCATCAGCCATGTTGACCAGGGTCTACAGTACATCTTCATACTAGCATCAGTCCCTAACACTGCCCTCCCTGCATCAGCCATGTTGTCCAGGGTCTACAGTACAGTTTCATACTAGCATCAGTCCCTAACACTGCCCTCCATGCATCAGCCATGTTGACCAGGATCTACAGTACAGTTTCATACTAGCATCAGTCCCTAACACTGCATCAGCCATGCTGACCAGGGTCTACAGTACAGCTTCATACTAGCATCAGTCCCTAACACTGCCCTCCCTGCATCAGCCATGCTGACCAGGGTCTACAGTACAGCTTCATACTAGCATCAGTCCCTAACACTGCATCAGCCATGTTGACCAGGGTCGTCAGTACAGCTTCATACTAGCATCAGTCCCTAACACTGCATCATCCATGCTGACCAGGGTCTACAGTACAGCTTCATACTAGCATCAGTCCCTAACACTGCCCTCCCTGCATCAGCCATGTTGACCAGGGTCTACAGTACAGTTTCATACTAGCATCAGTCCCTAACACTGCCCTCCCTGCATCAGTCATGCTGACCAGGGTCTTCAGTACAGCTTCATACGAGTATCAGTCCCTAACACTGCCCTCCCTGCATCAGTCATTCTGACCAGGGTCTTCAGTACAGCTTCATACGAGTATCAGTCCCTAACACTGCATCAGCCATGCTGACCAGGGTCTACAGTACAGCTTCATACCAGCATCAGTCCCTAACACTGCATCAGCCATGCTGACCAGGGTCTACAGTACAGCTTCATACTAGCATCAGTCCCTAACACTGCATCAGCCATGTTGACCAGGGTCTACAGTACAGTTTCATACTAGCATCAGTCCCTAACACTGCATCAGCCATGCTGACCAGGGTCTACAGTACAGCCTCATACTAGCATCAGTCCCTAACACTGCCCTCCCTGCATCAGCCATGTTGACCAGGGTCTACAGTACAGTTTCATACTAGCATCAGTCCCTAACACTGCATCAGCCATGCTGACCAGGGTCTTCATACCAGCATCAGTCCCTATCACTGCACCCCCCAGGGTCTACAGTACAGCTTCATACTAGCATCAGTCCCTAACACTGCCCTCCCTGCATCAGCCATGTTGACCAGGGTCTACAGTACAGTTTCATACTAGCATCAGTCCCTAACACTGCATCAGTCATGCTGACCAGGGTCTTCAGTACAGCTTCATACTAGCATCAGTCCCTAACACTGCCCTCCCTGCATCAGCCATGTTGACCAGGGTCTACAGTACAGTTTCATACTAGCATCAGTCCCTAACACTGCATCAGCCATGTTGACCAGGGTCTACAGTACATCTTCATACTAGCATCAGTCCCTAACACTGCCCTCCCTGCATCAGCCATGTTGTCCAGGGTCTACAGTACAGTTTCATACTAGCATCAGTCCCTAACACTGCCCTCCATGCATCAGCCATGTTGACCAGGATCTACAGTACAGTTTCATACTAGCATCAGTCCCTAACACTGCATCAGCCATGCTGACCAGGGTCTACAGTACAGCTTCATACCAGCATCAGTCCCTAACACTGCCCTCCCTGCATCAGCCATGTTGACCAGGGTCTACAGTACAGTTTCATACTAGCATCAGTCCCTAACACTGCATCAGCCATGCTGACCAGGGTCTACAGTACAGCTTCATACTAGCATCAGTCCCTAACACTGCATCAGCCATGTTGACCAGGGTCTACAGTACAGTTTCATACTAGCATCAGTCCCTAACACTGCCCTCCCTGCATCAGCCATGTTGACCAGGGTCTACAGTACAGTTTCATACTAGCATCAGTCCCTAACACTGCATCAGCCATGTTGACCAGGGTCTTCAGGACAGCTTCATACCAGCATCAGTCCCCAACACTGCCCTCCCTGCATCAGTCATGCTGACCAGGGTCTACAGTACAGCTTCATACTAGCATCAGTCCCTAACACTGCATCAGCCATGTTGACCAGGGTCTTCATACTAGCATCAGTCCCTATCACTGCCCTCCCTGCATCAGCCATGCTGACCAGGGTCTACAGTACAGCTTCATACTAGCATCAGTCCCTAACACTGCCCTCCCTGCATCAGCCATGTTGACCAGGGTCTACAGTACAGCTTCATACTAGCATCAGTCCCTAACACTGCCCTCCCTGCATCAGCCATGTTGACCAGGATCTACAGTACAGCTTCATACCAGCATCAGTCCCTAACACTGCATCAGCCATGCTGACCAGGGTCTACAGTACAGCTTCATACCAGCATCAGTCCCTAACACTGCATCAGCCATGCTGACCAGGGTCTACAGTACAGCTTCATACTAGCATCAGTCCCTAACACTGCATCAGCCATGTTGACCAGGGTCTACAGTACAGCTTCATACCAGCATCAGTCCCTAACACTGCATCAGCCATGTTGACCAGGGTCTACAGTACAGCTTCATACTAGCATCAGTCCCTAACACTGCCCTCCCTGCATCAGCCATGTTGACCAGGGTCTACCGTACAGCTTCATACTAGCATCAGTCCCTAACACTGCCCTCCCTGCATCAGCCATGTTGACCAGGATCTACAGTACATCTTCATACTAGCATCAGTCCCTAACACTGCCCTCCCTGCATCAGCCATGTTGACCAGGGTCTTCAGGACAGCTTCATACTAGCATCAGTCCCTAACACTGCCCTCCCTGCATCAGCCATGTTGACCAGGGTCTTCAGGACAGCTTCATACTAGCATCAGTCCCTAACACTGCCCTCCCTGCATCAGCCATGTTGACCAGGGTCTTCAGGACAGCTTCATACCAGCATCAGTCCCTATCACTGCATCAGCCATGTTGACCAGTGTCTACAGTACAGCTTCATACTAGCATCAGTCCCTAACACTGCCTTCCCTGCATCAGCCATGTTGACCAGGGTCTTCAGGACAGCTTCATACTAGCATCAGTCCCTAACACTGCCCTCCCTGCATCAGCCATGTTGACCAGGGTCTTCAGGACAGCTTCATACTAGCATCAGTCCCTAACACTGCCCTCCCTGCATCAGTCATGTTGACCAGGGTCTTCAGTACAGCTTCATACCAGCATCAGTCCCTAACACTGCATCAGCCATGCTGACCAGGGTCTACAGTACATCTTCATACTAGCATCAGTCCCTAACACTGCCCTCCCTGCATCAGCCATGTTGACCAGGGCCTTCAGGACAGCTTCATACTAGCATCAGTCCCTAACACTGCCCTCCCTGCATCAGTCATGTTGACCAGGGTCTTCAGTACAGCTTCATACTAGCATCAGTCCCTAACACTGCATCAGCCATGTTGACCAGGGTCTACAGTACAGCTTCATACCAGCATCAGTCCCTAACACTGCATCAGCCATGCTGACCAGGGTCTACAGTACATCTTCATACTAGCATCAGTCCCTAACACTGCATCAGCCATGTTGACCAGGGTCTACAGTACATCTTCATACTAGCATCAGTCCCTAACACTGCATCAGCCATGCTGAACAGGGTCTACAGTACAGCTTCATACCAGCATCAGTCCCTATCACTGCATCAGCCATGCTGACCAGGGTCTACAGTACAGCTTCATACTAGCATCAGTCCCTAACACTGCATCAGCCATGTTGACCAGGGTCTTCAGTACAGCTTCATACTAGCATCAGTCCCTAACACCGCATCAGCCATGCTGACCAGAGTCTTCAGTACAGCTTCATACTAGCATCAGTCCCTAACACTGCCCTCCCTGCATCAGCCATGTTGACCAGAGTCTTCAGGACAGCTTCATACTAGCATCAGTCCCTAACACTGCATCAGCCATGTTGACCAGGGTCTACAGTACAGCTTCATACTAGCATCAGTCCCTAACACTGCCCTCCCTGCATCAGCCATGTTGACCAGAGTCTTCAGGACAGCTTCATACTAGCATCAGTCCCTAACACTGCCCTCCCTGCATCAGCCATGTTGACCAGGGTCTACAGTACATCTTCATACTAGCATCAGTCCCTAACACTGCATCAGCCATGTTGACCAGGGTCTACAGTACAGCTTCATACTAGCATCAGTCCCTAACACTGCCCTCCCTGCATCAGCCATGTTGATCTTCAGGACAGTTATCCAGTTCTGTGGGAGCCATGGAAATGGAACGCGTAGTCTTTGTTGACTGCCACACACACACACACATACAGAGATAACAGTGTGTCGTCTGAACAAACACCGCAGCACCACTCAGGGTATTGACTTACTCAGAACGCAACCTGCCGGATGGGGAGAGAGTGACTCAATCTTTACACACACGCAAAAAAAACCTGCAATACCCTTTTTTCCAACGTAAGGGACATTTAAACGGAAACAACAACTGCATGATAAAAGGTATGGTAGAATGTACATCGAATGTTTCCCCGATCTAGCCCTGGTGAGAATGACTTCCACACACCGTTCAACAGTCTGGGGTCACTAAGAAATGCCCTTGTCTTTGAAAGAAAAGCATTTCTTTCTGTGCTGAAAAGCACAGATACTCAACTAGTCTAAAGAAGGCCAGTTTTATTGCTTCTTTAATCAGAACAACAGTCTTCAGCTGTGATAAAAATTGCAAAATGGTTTTATAATGATCAATTAGCCTTTTAAAATGATAAACTTGGATTAGCTAACACAACATGCCATTGGAACACAGGAGTGATGGTTGCTGATAATGGGCCTCTGTACGCCTACGTAGATATTCCATTAAAAACTAATCTGCCGTTTCCAGCTACAATAGTCATTTACAACATTAACAATGTCTACACTGTATTTCTGATCAATTTGATGTTATTTTAATGGACAAAAAAAGTGCTTTTCTTTAAAAAACAAGGACATTTCTTAGTGACCCCAAAATTTTGAACTGTAGTGTTCATCCTGATGGAGGGATTACAAAGTAGGCTACACAGCCAGTAGACTATGTGTTCTGGGGAGGGTTTAGAGATGTATGTGTTCTGGGTAGGGTTTAGAGGTGTATGTGTTCTGGGGAGGGTTTAGAGATGTATGTGTTCTGGGGAGGGTTTAGAGATGTATGTGTTCTGGGGAGGGTTTAGAGGTGTATGTGTTCTGGGGAGGGTTTAGAGGTGTATGTGTTCTGGGGAGGGTTTAGAGGTGTATGTGTTCTGGGGAGGGTTTAGAGGTGTATGTGTTCTGGGGAGGGTTTAGAGGTGTATGTGTTCTGGGGAGGGTTTAGAAGTGTATGTGTTCTGGGGAGTGTTTAGAGGTGTATGTGTTCTGGGGAGTGTTTAGAGGTGTATGTGTTCTGGGGAGGGTTTAGAGGTGTATGTGTTCTGAGGAGGGTTAAGAGGTGTATGTGTTCTGGGGAGGGTTAAGAGGTGTATGTGTTCTGGGGAGGGTTAAGAGGTGTATGTGTTCTGGGGAGGGTTTAGAGGTGTATGTGTTCTGGGGAGTGTTTAGAGGTGTATGTGTTCTGGAGAGGGTTTAGAGGTGTATGTGTTCTGGGGAGGGTTAAGAGGTGTATGTGTTCTGGGGAGGGTTTAGAGGTGTATGTGTTCTGGGGAGGGTTAAGAGGTGTATGTGTTCTGGGGAGGGTTAAGAGGTGTATGTGTTCTGGGGAGGGTTAAGAGGTGCATGTGTTCTGGGGAGGGATTAGAGGTGTATGTGTTCTGGGGAGTGTTTAGATGTGTATGTGTTCTGGGGAGTGTTTAGAGGTGTATGTGTTCTGGGGAGGGTTAAGAGGTGTATGTGTTCTGGGGAGTGTTTAGAGGTGTATGTGTTCTGGGGAGTGTTTAGAGGTGTATGTGTTCTGGGGAGGGTTTAGAGTTGTATGTGTTCTGGGGAGGGTTTAGAGGTGTATGTGTTCTGGGGAGGGTTTAGAGGTGTATGTGTTCTGGGGAGGGTTTAGAGGTGTATGTGTTCTGGGGAGGGTTTAGGGTGTATGTGTTCTGGGGAGGGTTTAGAGGTGTATGTGTTCTGGGTGTATGTGTTCGAGGGTTAAGAGGTGTATGTGTTCTGGGGAGGGTTAAGAGGTATATGTGTTCTGGGGAGGGTTTAGAGGTGTATGTGTTCTGGGGAGGGTTTAGAGGTGTATGTGTTCTGGGGAGGGTTTAGAGGTGTAGGCTACATTATAGAGCATATCACACCTGGCTATATTCAGACACCATGCTTTTGGCTTAGGACTCTGTCCTGCAAGACCACCACAGGGTAATGAATTCCTCTCTTTCTCTCTATTCATCCCTCTTTCTCTCCATGTCTCACATCCCACCAATAACATTATTAACCAAAGCTAGCAGAGCGGAAACCAAAGCCCTAAATCCTCAGAGCTCTGGGAATGACTTCCCAAAGACGGACATGGATTAGACCCCCGCGTCCTGTACCCCGTCCCCCACAATCCCCAGGTCCCCAACAGACCGAGTGTCAGGTGGCTCTCCCTGCGCCCGCGAAAGGCGTTAACCCTAATCCCATTACCCCTCTGTCCCTTTCAACACACACACGATACTCTTCTCCCACCTCTCACCCAAAATACAAACTGAATCCATATCCTGTTGCTGATATTGCTCCACCTTTCATGCCTACTGCATATACCCCTGCTGCATATACCCCTGCCTCTACCCCTACATCCTACTGCATATACCCCTGCTGCATATACCCCTGCCTCTATCCCTACAGCCTGCTCATATACCCCTGCTGCATATACCCCTGCATCTACCCCTACAGCCTGCTCATATACCCCTGCTGCATATACCCCTGCCTCTATCCCTACATCCTGCTCATATACCCCTGCTGCATATACCCTGCCTCTATCCCTACAGCCTGCTCATATACCCCTGCTGCATATACCCCTGCCTCTATCCGTACAGCCTGCTCATATACCCCTGCCTCTACCCCTACAGCCTGCTCATATACCCCTGCTGCATATACCCCTCTGCCTCTACCCCTACAGCCTGCTCATATACCCCTGCTGCATATACCCCTGCCTCTATCCCTACATCCTGCTCATATACCCCTGCTGCATATACCCCTGCCTCTATCCCTACAGCCTGCTCATATACCCCTGCTGCATATACCCCTGCCTCTATCCCTACAGCCTGCTCATATACCCCTGCCTCTACCCCTACAGCCTGCTCATATACCCCTGCTGCATATACCCCTGCCTCTACCCCTACAGCCTGCTCATATACCCCTGCTGCATATACCCCTGCCTCTATCCCTACATCCTGCTCATATACCCCTGCTGCATATACCCCTGCCTCTATCCCTACATCCTGCTCATATACCCCTGCTGCATATACCCTGCCTCTATCCCTACAGCCTGCTCATATACCCCTGCTGCATATACCCCTGCCTCTATCCCTACAGCCTGCTCATATACCCCTGCCTCTACCCCTACAGCCTGCTCATATACCCCTGCTGCATATACCCCTGCCTCTACCCCTACAGCCTGCTCATATACCCCTGCTGCATATACCCCTGCCTCTATCCCTACATCCTGCTCATATACCCCTGCCTCTATCCCTACATCCTGCTCATATACCCCTGCCTCTATCCCTACATCCTGCTCATATACCCCTACAGCCTGCTCATATACCCCTGCTGCATATACCCCTGCCTCTACCCCTACATCCTGCTCATATACCCCTGCTGCATATACCCCTGCCTCTATCCCTACATCCTGCTCATATACCCCTGCTGCATATACCCCTGCCTCTACCCCTACAGCCTGCTCATATACCCCTGCTGCATATACCCCTGCCTCTATCCCTACAGCCTGCTCATATACCCCTGCTGCATATACCCCTGCCTCTATCGCTACATCCTACTGCATATACCCCTGCCTCTATCCCTACATCCTGCTCATATACCCCTGCTGCATATACCCCTGCCTCTACCCCTACAGCCTGCTCATATATCCCTGCTGCAAATACCCCTGCCTCTATCCCTACATCCTACTGCATATACCCCTGCCTCTATCCCTACATCCTGCTCATATACCCCTGCTGCATATACCCCTGCCTCTATCCTACATCCTACTGCATATACCCCTGCTGCATATACCCCTGCTGCATATACCCCTGCCTCTATCCCTACATCCTACTGCATATACCCCTGCTGCATATACCCCTGCCTCTATCCCTACATCCTACTGCATATACCCCTGCCTCTATCCCTACATCCTACTGCATATACCCCTGCCTCTATCCCTACATCCTACTGCATATACCCCTGCCTCTATCCCTACATCCTACTGCATATACCGCTGCCTCTATCCCTACATCCTACTGCATATACCCCTGCCTCTATCCCTACATCCTACTAAATATACCCCTGCCTCTATCCCTACATCCTACTGCATATACCCCTGCCTATATCCCTACATCCTACTGCATATACCCCTGCCTCTATCCCTACATCCTACTGCATATACCCCTGCTGCATATATACCACTGCCTCTATCCCTACATCCTACTGCATATACCCCTGCCTCTATCCCTACATCCTACTGCATATACCCCTGCCTCTATCCCTACATCCTACTGCATATACCCCTGCTGCATATATACCCCTGCCTCTATCCCTACATCCTACTGCATATACCCCTGCCTCTATCCCTACATCCTACTGCATATACCCCTGCTGCATATATACTCCTGCCTCTATCCCTACATCCTACTGCATATACCCCTGCCTCTATCCCTACATCCTACTGCATATACCCCTGCTGCATATATACCCCTGCCTCTATCCCTACATCCTACTGCATATACCCCTGCCTATATCCCTACATCCTACTGCATATACCCCTGCCTCTATCCCTACTGCATATACCCCTGCCTCTATCCCTACATCCTACTGCATATACCCCTGCTGCATATATACCCCTGCCTCTATCCCTACTGCATATACCCCTGCCTATATCCCTACATCCTACTGCATATACCACTGCCTCTATCCCTACATCCTGCTCATATACCCCTGCTGCATATATACCCCTGCCTCTATCCCTACATCCTACTGCATATACCCCTGCTGCATATATACCCCTGCCTCTATCCCTACATCCTACTGCATATACCCCTGCCTATATCCCTACATCCTACTGCATATACCCCTGCCTCTATCCCTACATCCTACTGCATATACCCCTGCCTCTATCCCTACATCCTACTGCATATACCCCTGCTGCATATATACCCCTGCCTCTATCCCTACTGCATATACCCCTGCCTATATCCCTACATCCTACTGCATATACCACTGCCTCTATCCCTACATCCTGCTCATATACCCCTGCTGCATATATACCCCTGTCTCTATCCCTACATCCTACCCCTGCATATACCCCTGCCTCTCCCTATCCCTACATCCTCCTACTGCATATACCCCTGCTGCATATATACCCTGCCTCTATCCCTACATCCTACTGCATATACCCCTGCCTATATCCCTACATCCTACTGCATATACCCCTGCCTCTATCCCTACATCCTACTGCATATACCCCTGCCTCTATCCCTACATCCTACTGCATATACCCCTGCTGCATATATACCCCTGCCTCTATCCCTACATCCTACTGCATATACCCCTGCCTATATCCCTACATCCTACTGCATATACCCCTGCTGCATATATACCCCTGCCTCTATCCCTACATCCTACTGCATATACCCCTGCCTATATCCCTACATCCTACTGCATATACCACTGCCTCTATCCCTACATCCTACTGCATATATACCCCTGCCTCTATCCCTACATCCTACTGCATATATACCCCTGCCTCTATCCCTACATCCTACTGCATATACCCCTGCCTATATCCCTACATCCTACTGCATATACCCCTGCCTCTATCCCTACATCCTACTGCATATACCCCTGCCTCTATCCCTACATCCTGCTGCATATACCCCTGCCTCTATCCCTACATCCTACTGCATATACCCCTGCCTCTATCCCTACATCCTACTGCATATACCCCTGCCTCTATCCCTACATCCTACTGCATATACCACTGCCTATATCCCTACATCCTACTGCTGCATATACCACTGCCTCTATCCCTACATCCTACTGATATATACCCCTGCCTCTATCCCTACATCCTACTGCATATATACCCTGCTGCTCTATCCCTACATCCTACTGCATATACCCCTGCCTCTATCCCTACATCCTACTGCATATACCCCTGCCTATATCCCTACATCCTACTGCATATACCCCTGCCTCTATCCCTACATCCTACTGCATATACCCCTGCCTCTATCCCTACATCCTACTGCATATACCCCTGCCTCTATCCCTACTGCATATACCCCTGCCTCTATCCCTACATCCTACTGCATATACCCCTGCTGCATATATACCCCTGCCTCTATCCCTACTGCATATACCCCTGCCTATATCCCTACATCCTACTGCATATACCACTGCCTCTATCCCTACATCCTGCTCATATACCCCTGCTGCATATATACCCCTGCCTCTATCCCTACATCCTACTGCATATACCCCTGCCTCTATCCCTACATCCTACTGCATATACCCCTGCTGCATATATACCCCTGCCTCTATCCCTACATCCTACTGCATATACCCCTGCCTATATCCCTACATCCTACTGCATATACCCCTGCCTCTATCCCTACATCCTACTGCATATACCCCTGCCTCTATCCCTACATCCTACTGCATATACCCCTGCTGCATATATACCCCTGCCTCTATCCCTACTCCTACATATACCCCTGCCTATATCCCTACATCCTACTGCATATACCACTGCCTCTATCCCTACATCCTGCTCATATACCCCTGCTGCATATATACCCCTGCCTCTATCCCTACATCCTACTGCATATACCCCTGCCTCTATCCCTACATCCTACTGCATATACCCCTGCTGCATATATACCCCTGCCTCTATCCCTACATCCTACTGCATATACCCCTGCCTATATCCCTACATCCTACTGCATATACCCCTGCCTCTATCCCTACATCCTACTGCATATACCCCTGCCTCTATCCCTACATCCTACTGCATATACCCCTGCTGCATATATACCCCTGCCTCTATCCCTACATCCTACTGCATATACCCCTGCCTATATCCCTACATCCTACTGCATATACCACTGCCTCTATCCCTACATCCTGCTCATATACCCCTGCTGCATATATACCCCTGCCTCTATCCCTACATCCTACTGCATATACCCCTGCCTCTATCCCTACATCCTACTGCATATACCCCTGCTGCATATATACCCCTGCCTCTCTCCCTACATCCTACTGCATATACCACTGCCTCTATCCCTACATCCTACTGCATATATACCCCTGCCTCTATCCCTACATCCTACTGCATATATACCCCTGCCTCTATCGCTACATCCTACTGCATATACCCCTGCCTATATCCCTACATCCTACTGCATATACCCCTGCCTCTATCCCTACATCCTACTGCATATACCCCTGCCTCTATCCCTACATCCTACTGCATATACCCCTGCCTATATCCCTACATCCTACTGCATATACCACTGCCTCTATCCCTACATCCTACTGCATATACCCCTGCCTCTATCCCTACATCCTACTGCATATACCCCTGCCTCTATCCCTACATCCTACTGCATATACCCCTGCCTCTATCCCTACATCCTACTGCATATACCACTGCCTCTATCCCTACATCCTACTGCATATACTATCCCTACATCCCTGCTATCCCTGCATCCTACTGCATATACCCCTGCCTCTATCCCTACATCCTGCTGCATATACCCCTGCCTCTATCCCTACTGCATATACCCCTGCCTCTATCCCTATCCTACTGCATATCCCTACATCCTACTGCTGCATATATACCCCTGCCTCTATCCCTACATCCTACTCATATACCCCTGCCTCTATCCCTACATCCTACTGCATATACCACTGCCTCTATCCCTACATCCTGCTCATATACCCCTGCTGCATATATACCCCTGCCTCTATCCCTACATCCTACTGCATATACCCCTGCCTCTATCCCTACATCCTACTGCATATACCCCTGCTGCATATATACCCCTGCCTCTATCCCTACATCCTACTGCATATACCCCTGCCTATATCCCTACATCCTACTGCATATACCCCTGCCTCTATCCCTACATCCTACTGCATATACCCCTGCCTCTATCCCTACATCCTACTGCATATACCCCTGCTGCATATATACCCCTGCCTCTATCCCTACTGCATATACCCCTGCCTATATCCCTACATCCTACTGCATATACCACTGCCTCTATCCCTACATCCTGTTCATATACCACTGCTGCATATATACCCCTGCCTCTATCCCTACATCCTACTGCATATACCCCTGCCTCTATCCCTACATCCTACTGCATATACCCCTGCTGCATATATACCCCTGCCTCTATCCCTACATCCTACTGCATATACCCCTGCCTATATCCCTACATCCTACTGCATATACCACTGCCTCTATCCCTACATCCTACTGCATATATACCCCTGCCTCTATCCCTACATCCTACTGCATATATACCCCTGCCTCTATCGCTACATCCTACTGCATATACCCCTGCCTATATCCCTACATCCTACTGCATATACCCCTGCCTCTATCCCTACATCCTACTGCATATACCCCTGCCTCTATCCCTACATCCTGCTGCATATACCCCTGCCTCTATCCCTACATCCTACTGCATATACCCCTGCCTCTATCCCTACATCCTACTGCATATACCCCTGCCTCTATCCCTACATCCTACTGCATATACCCCTGCCTATATCCCTACATCCTACTGCATATACCACTGCCTCTATCCCTACATCCTACTGCATATATACCCCTGCCTCTATCCCTACATCCTACTGCATATACCCCTGCCTCTATCCCTACATCCTACTGCATATACCCCTGCCTATATCCCTACATCCTACTGCATATACCCCTGCCTCTATCCCTACATCCTACTGCATATACCCCTGCCTCTATCCCTACATCCTACTGCATATACCCCTGCCTCTATCCCTACATCCTACTGCATATACCCCTGCCTATATCCCTACATCCTACTGCATATACCCCTGCCTCTATCCCTACATCCTGGTCATGTTTCATCCCTCCACCCTGCCATGTCTTTGCCTCTACACTAGGAGTCCTGGAATAATCTGTGGTGAATGTGTGCGATTGTCTCTCAATGTGTGTCACTGTGAAGATATGCTCTTATTGGAGGAAAGAGAAAAAGGGTCTGACAAACAGCAGTGAACCCAGTTTGTGTGCACTTCTCTGATCATAGCAGCCCCCTGGTCCTACAGGTCAGTCTAGTCCTACTAGGAACCTAGAGTAGAACTGAATCCTACAGGTCAGTCCAGTCCTACTAGGAACCTAGAGTAGAACTGAATCCTACAGGTCGGTCCAGTCCTACTAGGAACCTAGAGTAGAAATTAATCCCACAGGTCAGTCCAGTCCTACTAGGAACCTAGAGTAGAACTGAATCCCACAGGTCAGTCCAGTCCTACTAGGAACCTAGAGTAGAACTGAATCCACAGGTCAGTCCAGTCCTACTAGGAACTTAGAGTAGAACTGAATCCACAGGTCAGTCCAGTCCTACTAGGAACCTAGAGTAGAACTGAATCCTACAGGTCAGTCCAGTCCTACTAGGGACCTAGAGTAGAACTGAATCCTACAGGTCAGTCCAGTCCTACTAGGGACCTAGAGTAGAAGTGAATCCCACAGGTCAGTCCAGTCCTACTAGGGACCCAGAGTAGAAGTGAATCCCACAGGTCAGTCCAGTCCTACTAGGAACCTAGAGTAGAACTGAGTCCTACAGGTCAGTCCAGTCCTACTAGGAACCTAGAGTAGAACTGAATCCCACAGGTCAGTCCAGTCCTACCAGGAACCTAGAATAGAACTGAATCCCACCACAACAGACTAAATCAAGGGCCTGTACAGAGGGCCCTCTGAACACCTATCATGGAGTATCAAGGATCAGAGAACATTTAGGACTATCACAACCACTCAACATCACACAGCCATATCCCCCAAACCAGCCATATCCTTCATTATCTCCCCATTTCATCCCTCCATTCCGGTGTGCATTCATCATAGGTAGGGATTAGGGTCTTAACATAATAAGATCACACGGCCAGTGACTGATATCAAGAGAGAGGCCACATGCAGCCACCTGGTTTTATCTGGCAGTCTCTGTCACCCATGGGGTGTGTGTGTTACATTACACAAGGAACTCGAATTGGGATTGAGAATGAGTTGGGACACACCACCAGAGACATCTGATAGGATCTCTACCCCCCGATCCCCCTGGCTGTGGGTCTAGGACAAACCCCACTAGGCTATCTCCTCCATAATACCCTGCCTGTGTCTTTGGGGTAGCTGTTGACATTCAGCTGGACATTAAACTCTAAATCTCTGTCTGTTAATCCAGGATTACACACCAAATATGTTCCTGGAAAAACAAAGAGTGGTAGCAACATCTGAGTGGAACCATCTGTGTCAGCTGGACTCCTACAGTCACATGGCTCCCAGAGCCGCCGGCCTCCTACAGTCACCCGCCGGGCTCCTACAGTCACCCGCCGCCCTCCTACAGTCACCCGCCGCCCTCCTACAGTCACCCGCCGCCCTCCTACAGTCACCCGCCGCCTCCTACAGTCACCCGCCGCCCTCCTACAGTCACCCGCCGGGCTCCTACAGTCACCCGCCGCCCTCCTACAGTCACCCGCCGCCCTCCTACAGTCACCCGCCGCCCTCCTACAGTCACCCGCCGCCCTCCTACAGTCACCCGCCGCCTCCTACAGTCACCCGCCGCCCTCCTACAGTCACCCGCCGCCTCCTACAGTCACCCGCCGCCCTCCTACAGTCACCCGCCGCCCTCCTACAGTCACCCGCCGCCCTCCTACAGTCACCCGCCGCCCTCCTACAGTCACCCGCCGCCCTCCTACAGTCACCCGCCGCCTCCTACAGTCACCCGCCAGGCTCCTACAGTCACCCGCCGCCCTCCTACAGTCACCCGCCGGGCTCACCATTCACCACGGATCACCCGCCGCCCCTCCTAAGTCACCCGTCACAGTCACCCGCCGCCCTCCTACAGGGCTCCTACATTCACCCGCCGCGCTCCTACAGTCACCCGCCGCCCTCCTACAGTCACCCGCCGCCCTCCTACAGTCACCCGCCGGGCTCCTACAGTCACCCGCCGCCCTCCTACAGTCACCCGCCGGGCTCCTACAGTCACCCGCCGCCCTCCTACAGTCACCCGCCGGGCTCCTACATTCACCCGTCGCGCTCCTACAGTCACCCGCCGCCCTCCTACAGTCACCCGCCGCCCTCCTACAGTCACCCGCCGCCCTCCTACAGTCACATGGCTCCCAGCGACAGCGGGCGCGCAATTACAGGGGATCCCAAATCCACCAGTGAATAGAAAAGCCCCATTGGGTGTCTTTTACCTCTATGATCACTGACTGGGGGACAACATTCAGACAATAGTTCAGGAATCACAAGCAGCAGAATTTACATACAACTTAATTAAATTTGTCAACTGTATGACTGGATACAAGAGTCAACATGGAGCACAGTGTGACACTAAAAACAATCATACAACCAAAACTAAGCCTAAATAGACCAAGGCCTATATCGTCATTACCAGTCAGTAAGAAGGGGGCTTCTAACAGAGGGAATAGGGATATCAGAACCAGAACCATTTAGCAGACGGTCTTCTGCAGAGCGACTTACAGTAGTGAGTACATAATACATTTTCCTACTGGTCCCCCATGGGAATCGAACCCACAACCCTGTCGTTGCAAGCGCTATGCTCTACCACCTGATCCACAAGGGACTGCAGTAGGTTCCTCATTGGAATCACCGCCCCTGGTCTCCAAAGGTTGTTTTATATAAAAGTCTGTAATGTCTATGTTAATGTTTTAAATGTATGTCAATTGTAAATTATTTTTGTGTGTAATGTATTTTTCGTTAGTCCTATGTGTCAGACCCCAGGAAGACTAGCTGTCTCTAATGGGGATCTAATAAAATCAGAGAAAAAGGTTTCACTCTACGAAGGCAGTCATTATCAAACATGACCAGTCTATTAGGAGCACAAAGGGAGTCCCAATTCAAACAGTCTACAAGGCCCTTGCTCTCTTTACAAGCCTACATTAGGAAAACATGGGCTGAAAGAGGGCTGGGCCACTGGAGGGCTAAGAGGCTTACAGACCCCATGTCAGAGATGGTGCTTCTCCCTGTGGACCCCAGATGGGGAGGGAATGAATCCCACCTCTGATGTCCCCTCTCTGGGCAGCAGAAGGCAGTGGAAGGGTGGGTGCTAAAGCTCGATTTGATCTTAATGTGAGTTTTAAAGGGGGACTGACCAGGGATCTGTGTGCAACTATCAGCACAATCAGAGCTAATCCTACTGTTTTAGAAACAGACACCTGTCTGGGACCGAGAGTGACAGATGCAAAACAAGTCACAGCCTTACAATGTAGCCATCTAGCCCCCCTCTCCCCTGTTCCTGAACACAGAGATGATTGAACAGACTGATCTCCACATTGCTCTTTTCATTGTTGCTAGCAGCAACCCAGCCGCCAAACAGCTGAGCAGGGTGCCTATTTGAGGAGTCAGAGGCTTAGAGCCAGCAATCAATGGGTCAGCCCAGAGCAAATAACAGTCTAGTGATATGAATACGACTGCTTTGAATTGAAACGGACGTGTCTGGGGCTGCTGGGCCCATGTCCCCATACAATGACACGGAATAGAATACTGGTGACTAATCTTTATTGTATTGGCCGCTGGGCCGGTGTTGAGAGAGTGGACTGATCTTATCGGGGTCTTGTATTGCTTTCACAATTAGGTCAGTGTTCATGCCAATGACTCAGACACCTCAACAGAGCACACCCCCCCTCGCCACCAGCTAACGTCCCCCCCCACCCATCATGTCAGAAGAATAGGTCTATGCGTATCAGGCCTTATTGTGAGCTGGACATGTACTGTATTTATAGACGTATGATTTGCAATATAGCCTAAACATTCACTAATATAGAACTAGTCATTATAAATGATTCACTCGGCAGCTGTTGAAAATTCAAAGAAAGCCAAAAATATAGACATTTTGAAAAAATTGCTATTGGAAAAAAGTCAAAAAATACAACGGCCTGAAGAAAAACCCTAGCCCCACTAATTGTCCATGTACCCTAAGAACATTTCTTTCCTTTCAACGCTACTCAAACAAACATGGAGTACATTGATGGAGATCTGACTTCCCCTCTAGTCACAGACCATTCTATTCCCTCTCCCAGTGACACACAGCTAGCGCTATAGCGGAATAAGACTGGAGAAACCAGAACAATATACAGCGGAAGAGGCTGACATGTTATGACTGCCTGCATTATATGGCCCAATCAGATACACTGATGGATAAAACTGATATAATATAAATAATACACAGGGACGGATGACATTCAAAAAGGAGGGAAAGATGTTATTTTAGAAATACTGGCAGTCATGTTGATACTACTGCCACACATTGACCTGTAAGGCCACATACAGTAGGCCACATACAGTAGGCCACATACAGTAGGCCACATACAGTAGGCCCCGGGGTGAAATTGGGAATTTAGACGTGGTGGAATTATTCACTTCAAAATGGGTTGATTTATGCCTCCCGGGTGGAGCAGCGGTCTAAGGCAATGCATCGCAGTGCTAGAGGCATCACTACAGACACGGGTTCGATTCCGGGCTGTATCACAACCGGCCGTGATCAGGAGTCCCATAGGGCGGCGCACAATTGGCCCAGTGTCGTCCGGATTAGGGGAGGGTTTGGCCGGAGTGGGGCTTCACTTGGCTCATCGCGCTCTAGCGACTCCTTATGGCGGGCCGGGTGCCTGCAGGCTGACCTCGGTCGTCAGTTGAACTGTGTTTCCTCCGACACATTGGTGCGGCTGGCGGGCGGGTGTTAGGTAGCGCAGTTTGGCAGGTCATGTTTTGGAGGACACATGGCTCGACCTTCGCTTCCCGAGCCCGGTGGGGAGTTGCAGCGATGAAACAAGATAAAAAGGGGATAAAATAATAATAAGAAGAAGAATTGACTTTCCCACTGACATTGTCCTCTCCTACAATTCAATAGTGATGAAACTTGACACTATATCCTAACCCCTGGTAATACCCTTATTATTATACATTAAACAGTCAATTATTTGATCGTTTTCATTTTTAGATGTCTCTTAGATCCAGCCTACCTCTTGTGGGTCTTGCACAATGCCCTGTGTTGTCAGTAGAAGGCCTGGCTATATTCCCCGGGTCTCCTGTCAGCCCATGTTTACCTCAAAGCGCTGTCACAACAACAGGACTGCCTCTGCTAAGAGCATTTTGTAAAGTGAGCAGTTGGGCCATCACTTCTAGTCTAGAGCATAACAGCATCCTTACTGAGCTGTATGTCTCTCTCATCTTAACCCACCACACATACAGCTCCCTATGAGAGGCACGCCTCTTCTCTTGCAGTGCTCATAGAGCGCTCTGGAGTAGGATGAAGTTTCCCATAGACACTGGTCTAAAGTTTTACGGTTTCCCTCATAATGGGTATGGTTACGATTTGGGAAGGTTAACTGATCCCAGAACGGTGTCTAAGGACAAATTCTACCAGGAGCTACTGTACCTCTGTTTTATAGTATTGGGTCTGTGTGAAAGGGAAAGTTAGCTGAGACTCCGTCTGTATTCCCTCTGCAAGGGGTCAGACCCTGACCTCTAATCTGATGATTAGAGCAACATGTTTGCAACATGCATTTGGCTGATGTCATAACAGATATGATAAAACATAGATCTAAATCTTTGTTAGGCTGGATCAGGACTCTCCAACACTGTTCCCGGAGAGCTACCCTCCTGTAGGTTTTAACTCCAACACTGTTCCCGGAGAGCTACCCTCCTGTAGGTTTTAACTCCAACACTGTTCCCGGAGAGCTACCCTCCTGTGGGTTTTTGTTTCAACCCCAGTTGCAACTAACCTGGTTTATTAAGCAGCCAACTATTAGAATCAGTTGGCTAAATTAGGGTTGGAGCGAAAACCTACAGGACGGAGTTCTCCCGAAACAGGGTTGGAGAACCCTGGGCTATTTGCAATATTTATGCAAATCAAATATTATAGATCTATAAAAGCCTACGTTTGAAGGTCATAGTCTGCTACTTTCTAGTCTCGAATAGTCTACATGTGTGTCATTTGAAAGCTAAGTGTCTATCCACATTGCAGACCAATGACCGTATTCACTAGAATGCAAAATGGGCTGGCAGGCTGGGATATTGTATTTCAAATACATTAGTGTAACCCTAATCTAAAGATAAACAAAGCTGTAATCGTTTTGTAAGGTTGAAGACTGGGCAAAACAAAGGCAACTCACAAACAGAACCCCATCTGCATGTTCGAGTTTCCTAACCATCAGTTTGTTGTAAATCAGAGTTATGTCTTTATTTCACAGAATCGCAGCTTCCTATTCAGCAAAATACGTTCACTAAATGGTAATAGACATTTAAAACATGTCAACTCACCGCTATCCAGCGCCGACAGCTACGGAAGCTGCCCTCACACAGACACGCTACCTAACAACTGCTTCTGTGATTGGTAGCGACTGAGCAATCCCAGCTCTGATTGGGTTGATGTAATTCAAAACATCAACATTCGTCACCACGGGGGAAAAAGCATGGCGGCCCCCAAGATGAGCGTGGGTAAACCCACCGTGGACCGTTTACCGTGCAATACCACCAGTTTTCAGAAGAAATCACGAAGCAAACTAGTTTCAATACCTGGCACAAGACCTTCGATTCAAAACGGGCAACTTATTGTTTCGACTGGTGTCACATCTCTCGACTACGTGATTGGTCAGTTTGCCACGAATGTGTCGACAGCTAGCTAACGCGAGTTTTGCTTTTTCTGATTGATTAAACTATCTAACAATAATAATTGTTTTAATTGAGTTAGTTTTAAAGGAATGTTGTCACTATTCAACTGCATGTCTTCAACCACTGAGTCGCATGAAGGGAGCCGGCTAGCTTCACGTTATTTACTATAACATTCATGTAACGTCAACAATAATTCGTGTGCCCCATTTGAAACAACCGGCACACCTTCACGCCATAGTAATGTTTGTCAGCTGGCTCTGGAGTATTTGTCAGTCATGGTACTGGGCACTCGTAACTTGTTTGCAGGTTTTTGTTCCAGTCCAACACTTATTCAACAATGAGCTTGATTAGTTAGAGCTGGATCAAAAGCCTGCTCTCTCTGTGGGACCACAGAGCAAGCAGTCATTTTGGCTTTTTAACGCCTACATATGAAACAGTTAACAGGCCTATGTAAGGACAAAATGTAAAATATGCAAATATTAGTTCTCTATATTTGACAAAACATATTTTAACAATCAGTCCTCCAAAGAACCATTCTATGGATGAAATGTGAAAATCCCCCCAAATCACGGTCCCCCCTGCTTTCTTGAGGAATCACCTTGCATGTCAGGTCTATGCTACACTTGGTTATCTGTAAATTATATGGTGTTGTCAAAAATCGACCTATTTGTAATATTTTTTAATTCTTGAAATAGGTGGTGGTTTAGCAGTTGGAACCCTTCTACTCATAGGTAAGTCTAATTCTACATTTTCCATTGTACATTTAGACCATTTATGAGTAGAGGTACTAATGTACCCGGTCCAAGATGTACTAGCCTAGGTAACCTACTCATTTTAATATCCAATAACCTTATGTTCAGACATAAACTGACAGCCAAAACAGACAAATACTCTATCTAAACGGGAATCGATTCTCAATTGCGATACTGTTCTATAAGGCATTCTAGGGCGTCCCTCTTCCGTTACACACTGGTGATTGGAGATGCTAGATAGCTAATTTGAACAGGTGTTCGCCTCTCTCTTCCGTAAACAAGCCGTAACATGAACATTTTAATCGTGTTAAAAAGGTGTATAGTAATTTAATCTTTCTCAATGATATGAAAGTAAAGTTCCGAAAGTTTCCAAAACATTGTAAAGTTCCAAGAGTCCAAGCTAAGAGTATTAATGTGTAGACAGAGCGTCGGGGCTGTTATACACATTGGCCGCGCTGTCGTCAATGTTTCGAATGAGAACCCAGGGATTATTGCAGTCACTATCTCCACCTGAAAGTACCCGAGACTGGTGTAAGGCAATGCTATGGCATTAGATTGTCCTTATCACTTAGATGACCTTTCACCTGTGCTTCTCACTTGCTTTAGTGGGTTTAGCAGAGGGCACTGCTTGTTTTTGACCAACAAGCAGAAAGCTGTTTTGCCTGACACCTGCCATCCAAGTCCCTTAAAACAATACACCCTTGTAGATAAGTTGTTGATAACCGGTAGATAAGTTGTGTTCCTTCCGATCACCCAGAAAGCGAATGATCTGGCCCTCATTGGTTGAGGTGTGTGTAACCTAGCCTGGCAGTCAGATGTGTTTGTTCTTTAGCCCCCCCCATCATGTTTGGCATGACAAACAGTAGTGTAATGGAGAAAAAAAAAAAACATTTTAGAGCAATTTCGGGTGGTGTATATAATATTACTGGTATATAATATTACTGGTCTCGGGCTCCCTAGGTGTATATAATATCACTGGTCTCGGGCTCCCTAGGTGAATATAATATCACTGGTCTCGGGCTCCCTAGGTGAATATAATATCACTGGTCTCGGGCTCCCTAGGTGTATATAATATCACTGGTCTCGGGCTCCCTAGGTGTATATAATATTACTGGTCTCTGGCTCCCTAGGTGTATATAATATCACTGGTCTCGGGCTCCCTAGGTGTATATCATATCACTGGTCTCGGGCTCCCTAGGTGTATATAATATTACTGGTCTCTGGCTCCCTAGGTGTATATAATATCACTGGTCTCGGGCTCCCTAGGTGTATATAATATTACTGGTCTCTGGCTCCCTAGGTGTATATAATATTACTGGTCTTGGGCTCCCTAGGTGTATATAATATTACTGGTCTTGGGCTCCCTAGGTGTATATAATATTACTGGTCTCGGGCTCCCTAGGTGAATATAATATCACTGGTCTTGGGCTCCGTAGGTGTATATAATATTACTGGTCTCGGGCTCCCTAGGTGTATATAATATTACTGGTCTCGGGCTCCCTAGGTGTATATAATATTACTGTCTCGGGTTCCCTAGGTGTATATAATATCACTGGTCTCGGGCTCCCTAGGTGTCTATAATATTACTGGTCTCGGGCTCCCTAGGTGTTTATAATATTACTGGTCTCGGGCTCCCTAGTTGTATATAATATCACTGGTCTCGGGCTCCCTAGGTGTATATAATATTACTGGTCTCGGGCTCCCTGGGTGAATATAATATCACTGGTCTCGGGCTCCCTAGGTGTTTATAATATCACTGGTCTCGGGCTCCCTAGGTGTATATAATATTACTGGTCTCGGGCTCCCTAGGTGTATATAATATCACTGGTCTCGGGCTCCCTAGGTGTATATAATATTACTGGTCTCGGGCTCCCTGGGTGAATATAATATTACTGGTCTCGGGCTCCCTAGGTGAATATAATATCACTGGTCTCGGGCTCCCTAGGTGTATATAATATGGTCTCGGGCTCACTGGTCTCCCTAGGTGAATATAATATTACTGGTCTTGGGCTCCCTAGGTGTATATAATATCACTGGTCTCGGGCTCCCTAGGTGTATATAATATCACTGGTCTCGGGCTCCCTAGGTGTATATAATATTACTGGTCTCGGGCTCCCTAGGTGTATATAATATCACTGGTCTCGGGCTCCCTAGGTGTATATAATATTACTGGTCTCGGGCTCCCTGGGTGAATATAATATTACTGGTCTCGGGCTCCCTAGGTGAATATAATATCACTGGTCTCGGGCTCCCTAGGTGTATATAATATCACTGGTCTCGGGCTCCCTAGGTGAATATAATATTACTGGTCTTGGGCTCCCTAGGTGTATATAATATCACTGGTCTCGGGCTCCCTAGGTGTATATAATATCACTGGTCTCGGGCTCCCTAGGTGAATATAATATTACTGGTCTCGGGCTCCCTAGGTGTATATAATATCACTGGTCTCGGGCTCCCTAGGTGTTTATAATATCACTGGTCTCGGGCTCCCTAGGTGTATATAATATTACTGGTCTCGGGCTCCCTAGGTGTATATAATATCACTGGTCTCGGGCTCCCTAGGTGTTTATAATATCACTGGTCTCGGGCTCCCTAGGTGTATATAATATTACTGGTCTCGGGCTCCCTAGGTGTATATAATATCACTGGTCTCGGGCTCCCTAGGTGTATATAATATCACTGGTCTCGGGCTCCCTAGGTGTATATAATATTACTGGTCTCGGGCTCCCTAGGTGTATATAATATTACTGGTCTCGGGCTCCCTAGGTGTATATAATATTACTGGTCTCGGGCTCCCTAGGTGAATATAATATCACTGGTCTCGGGCTCCCTAGGTGTATATAATATTACTGGTCTCGGGCTCCCTGGGTGAATATAATATCACTGGTCTCGGGCTCCCTAGGTGTTTATAATATCACTGGTCTCGGGCTCCCTAGGTGTATATAATATCACTGGTCTCGGGCTCCCTAGGTGAATATAATATCACTGGTCTCGGGCTCCCTAGGTGTATATAATATTACTGGTCTCGGGCTCCCTAGGTGAATATAATATCACTGGTCTCGGGCTCCCTAGGTGTATATAATATTACTGGTCTCGGGCTCCCTAGGTGTATATAATATCACTGGTCTCGGGCTCCCTAGGTGTATATAATATTACTGGTCTCGGGCTCCCTAGGTGTATACAGTTGAAGTCAGAAGTTTACATACCCCTTAGCCAAATACATTTAAACTCAGTTTTTCCCAATTCCTGACATTTAATCCAAGTAAAAATTTAATGTTTTAGGTGAGTTAGGATCACCACTTTATTTTAGGAATCTGAAATGTCAGAATAATAGTAGAGTGATTTATTTAAGCTTTATTTATTTATTTAATCAGATTTCCAGTGGGTCAGAAGTTTACATATACTCAATTAGTATTTGGTAGCATTGTCTTTAAATTTAACTTGGGTCAAACATTTCAGGTAGCCTTCCACAAGCTTCCCACAATAAGTTGGTTGAATTTTGGCCCATTCCTCCTGACAGAGCTGGTGTAACTGAGTCAGGTTTGTAGGCTTCCTTGCTCGCACACGATTTTTCAGTTCTGCCCACAAATGTTCTATAGGATTGAGGTCAGGGCTTTGTGATGGCCACTCCAATACCTTGACTTTGTTGTCCTTAAGCCATTTTGCCACAACTTTGGAAGTATGCTTGGGGTCATTGTCCATTTGGAAGACCCATTTGCGACCATGCTTTAACTTCCTGACTGATGTCTTGAGATGTTTCTTCAATATATCCACATAATTTCCCTACCTCATGAAGCCATCTATTTTGTGAAGTGCACCAGTCCCTCCTGCAGCAAAGCACCCCACAACATTATGCTGCCACCCCCGTGCTTCACGGTTGGGATGTTGTTCTTCTGCTTGCCTCCCCCTTTTCCCTTCAAACATAACAATGGTCATTATGGCCAAATGGTTCTATTTTTGTTTCATCAGACCAGAGGACATTTCTCCAAAAAGTACGATCTTTGTCCCCATGTGCAGTTGCAAACCATAGTCTGGCTTTTTAATGGCGGTTTTGGAGCAGTGACTCCTTCCTTGCTGAGCGGCCTTTCAGGTTATGTCGCAGCCTCTGCCAGCTAGCCTACTTCAGCAGTACTGTATCATTTTAATCATTTTAGTCAATAAGATTCTTGCTACGTAAGCTTAACTCTCTGAACACTCGTGACGTGTAGTCCACTTGTCATTCCAATCTACTTTGCATTAGCGTAGCCTCTTGTGTAGCCTGTCAACTATGTGTCTGTCTATCCCTGTTCTCTCCTCTCTGCACAGACCATACAAACGCTCCACACCGCGTGGCCGCGGCCACCCTAATCTGGTGGTCCCAGCGCGCACGACCCACGTGGAGTTCCAGGTCTCCGGTAGCCTCTGGAACTGCCGATCTGCGGCCAACAAGGCAGAGTTCATCTCCGCCTATGTCTCCCTCCAGTCCCTCGACTTCTTGGCACTGACGGAAACATGGATCACCACAGACAACACTGCTACTCCTACTGCTCTCTCTTCGTCTGCCCACGTGTTCTCGCACACCCGAGAGCTTCTGGTCAGCGGGGTGGTGGCACCGGGATCCTCATCTCTCCCAAGTGGTCATTCTCTCTTTCTCCCCTTACCCATCTGTCTATCGCCTCCTTTGAATTCCATGCTGTCACAGTTACCAGCCCTTTCAAGCTTAACATCCTTATCATTTATCGCCCTCCAGGTTCCCTCGGAGAGTTCATCAATGAGCTTGATGCCTTGATAAGCTCCTTTCCTGAGGACGGCTCACCTCTCACAGTTCTGGGCGACTTTAACCTCCCCACGCCTACCTTTGACTCATTCCTCTCTGCCTCCTTCTTTCCACTCCTCTCCTCTTTTGACCTCACCCTCTCACCTTCCCCCTACTCACAAGGCAGGAAATACGCTCGACCTCATCTTTACTAGATGCTGTTCTTCCACTAACCTCGTTGCAACTCCCCTCCAAGTCTCCGACCACTACCTTGTATCCTTTTCCCTCTCGCTCTCATCCAACACTTCCCACACTGCCCCTACTCGGATGGTATCGCGCCGTCCCAACCTTCGCTCTCTCTCCCCCGCTACTCTCTCCTCTTCCATCCTATCATCTCTTCCCTCTGCTCAAACCTTCTCCAACCTATCTCCTGATTCTGCCTCCTCAACCCTCCTCTCCTCCCTTTCTGCATCCTTTGACTCTCTATGTCCCCTATCCTCCAGGCCGGCTCGGTCCTCCCCTCCCGCTCCGTGGCTCGACGACTCATTGCGAGCTCACAGAACAGGGCTCCGGGCAGCCGAGCGGAAATGGAGGAAAACTCGCCTCCCTGCGGACCTGACATCCTTTCACTCCCTCCTCTCTACATTTTCCTCCTCTCTCTCTGCTGCTAAAGCCACTTTCTACCACTCTAAATTCCAAGCATCTGCCTCTAACCCTAGGAAGCTCTTTGCAACCTTCTCCTCCCTCCTGAATCCTCCTCCCCCTCCCCCCTCCTCCCTCTCTGCAGATGACTTCGTCAACCATTTTGAAAAGAAGGTCGACGACATCCGATCCTCGTTTGCTAAGTCAAACGACACCGCTGGTTCTGCTCACACTGCCCTACCCTGTGCTCTGACCTCTTTCTCCCCTCTCTCTCCAGATGAAATCTCGCGTCTTGTGACGGCCGGCCGCCCTACAACCTGCCCGCTTGACCCTATCCCCTCCTCTCTTCTCCAGACCATTTCCGGAGACCTCCTCCCTTACCTCACCTCGCTCATCAACTCATCCCTGACCGCTGGCTACGTCCCTTCCGTCTTCAAGAGAGCGAGAGTTGCACCCCTTCTGAAAAAACCTACACTCGATCCCTCCGATGTCAACAACTACAGACCAGTATCCCTTCTTTCTTTTCTCTCCAAAACTCTTGAACGTGCCGTCCTTGGCCAGCTCTCCCGCTATCTCTCTCAGAATGACCTTCTTGATCCAAATCAGTCAGGTTTCAAGACTAGTCATTCAACTGAGACTGCTCTTCTCTGTATCACGGAGGCGCTCCGCACTGCTAAAGCTAACTCTCTCTCCTCTGCTCATCCTTCTAGACCTATCGGCTGCCTTCGATACTGTGAACCATCAGATCCTCCTCTCCACCCTCTCCGAGTTGGGCATCTCCGGCGCGGCCCACGCTTGGATTGCGTCCTACCTGACAGGTCGCTCCTACCAGGTGGCGTGGCGAGAATCCGTCTCCACACCACGTGCTCTCACCACTGGTGTCCCCCAGGGCTCTGTTCTAGGCCCTCTCCTATTCTCGCTATACACCAAGTCACTTGGCTCTGTCATAACCTCACATGGTCTCTCCTATCATTGCTATGCAGACGACACACAATTAATCTTCTCCTTTCCCCTTCTGATGACCAGGTGGCGAATCGCATCTCTGCATGTCTGGCAGACATATCCGTGTGGATGACGGATCACCACCTCAAGCTGAACCTCGGCAAGACGGAGCTGCTCTTCCTCCCGGGAAGGACTGCCCGTTCCATGATCTCGCCATCACGGTTGACAACTCCATTGTGTCCTCCTCCCAGAGCGCTAAGAACCTTGGCGTGATCCTGGACAACACCCTGTCGTTCTCAACTAACATCAAGGCGGTGGCCCGTTCCTGTAGGTTCATGCTCTACAACATCCGCAGAGTACGACCCTGCCTCACACAGGAAGCGGCGCAGGTCCTAATCCAGGCACTTGTCATCTCCCGTCTGGATTACTGCAACTCGCTGTTGGCTGGGCTCCCTGCCTGTGCCATTAAACCCCTACAACTCATCCAGAACGCCGCAGCCCGTCTGGTGTTCAACCTTCCCAAGTTCTCTCCGTCACCCCGCTCCTCCGCTCCCTCCACTGGCTTCCAGTTGAAGCTCGCATCCGCTACAAGACCATGGTGCTTGCCTACGGAGCTGTGAGGGGAACGGCACCTCAGTACCTCCAGGCTCTGATCAGGCCCTACACCCAAACAAGGGCACTGCGTTCATCCACCTCTGGCCTGCTCGCCTCCCTACCACTGAGGAAGTACAGTTCCCGCTCAGCCCAGTCAAAACTGTTCGCTGCTCTGGCCCCCCAATGGTGGAACAAACTCCCTCACGACGCCAGGACAGCGGAGTCAATCACCACCTTCCGGAGACACCTGAAACCCCACCTCTTTAAGGAATACCTAGGATAGGATAAAGTAATCCCTCTCACCCCCCCTCCCCCTGAAAAGATTTAGATGCACTACTGTTCCACTGGAGGTCATAAGGTGAATGCACCAATTTGTAAGTCGCTCTGGATAAGAGCGTCTGCTAAATGACTTAAATGTAAATGTAAATGTCGATATAGGATATAGATACTTTTGTACCTGTTTCCTCCAGCATCTTCACAAGGTCCTTTGCTGTTCTGGGATTGATTTGCACTTTTCACACCAAAGTACGTTCATCTCTAGGAGACAGAATGTGTCTCCTTCTTGTGACGGCTGCGTGGTCCCATGGTGTTTATACTTGCATACTATTGTTTGTACAGATGAACGTGATACCTTCAGGCATTTGTAAATTGCTCCCAAGGATGAATCAAACTTGTGGAGTTCTACAATTTATTTTCTGAGGTCTTGGCTGATTTCTTTTGATTTTCCCATGATGTCAAGCAGGCCTTGAAATACATCCACAGGTACACCTCCAATTGACTCAAATGATGTAAATTACCCTATCAAAAGCTTCTAAAGCCATGACATCATTTTCTGGAATTTTCCAAGCTGTTTAAAGGCACAGTCAACTTAGTGTATGTAAACTTCTGACCCACTGGAATTTTGGTACAGTGAATTATAAGTGAAATAATCTGTCTGTAAACAATTGTTGGAAAAATTGCTTGTGTCACGCACAAAGTAGATGTCCTAACCGACTTGCCAAAATTTTTGTTTGTTAACAAGAAATTTGTGGAGTGGTTGAAAAACGAGTTTTAATGACTCCAACCTAAGTGTATGTAAACTTCTGACTTCAACTGTATAATATTACTTATCTCAGGCTTCCATAAGCTTTGGTATGAAATAATAACAATCATGGAGATGGACTAATGAGCAGCTGGTTCCAGTCCCAGGTAGACAAACTGCCACTCTGCCGTAGAGCAAGCCACTGACCCTGACTTCATCTGGCTTTACCCCAGCTGCATTCATGGAAGCTGTGTTCAATTCAAAGCCATGTTGGTTGATTGGGATAAGAGAGTTTTCTGCTGTATGTGTTATTATTATCAAGCATTACAGGCTGTACAGTATTTTTGCTCGCTGGTGAGGTGAAGTAGCCTGGCTGGTATCTCCTTGAAGCTGTCATTTGTATGTGTCAACTGATATTAGGCATATATTGCCTTGCCCTTCAATTTATCCCCCCAAATCGATGCGTGAGGCAGTGATTACAGTAGGTGTCCTGGAGGGTGGGTAGTTTGCCCCCGGTAATGTGTTGGGCAGACCGAGGCTCTGAGGCTCTGTTGCGCCTTCTTCACCACACCTTTGTTTTGTTGGTGTTGAGTGAGTGGTTGTTTTCCAGACACAACACTCCCAGAGCCCTCATCTCCTCTCGTAGGCTGTCTCGTCATCGTTGGTAATCAAGCCTACTACTGTTGTGTCATCTGCCAACTTGATGATTGATTTGGAGGCGTGCTTGTCCACGCAGTCATGGGTGAACAGGGAGTACAGGAAGGGGCTGAGCACACACCCTTGTGTGATCCCAGTGTTGAGGATCACCACCTGGGGGCAGCCTGTCAGGAAGTCCAGGACCCAATTGCACGGGACAGGGTTCAGACCCAGTGCCTCAAACTTAATGATGAGCTTGGTGGGTACTATGGTGTTGAATGCTGAGCGATTGCCAATAAACAATATTCTTACATAGGTATTCCTCTTGTCCAGATGGGATAGAGCAGTGTGCAGAGTGATGGTGATTGCATTGTCTGTGGATCTATTGGGGCGGTAACCCAATTGAAGTGGGTATAGGGTGGCAGGTAAGGTAGAGGTGACATGATACTTGACTAGTCTCTCAAAGCACTTCATGATGACAGAGGTGAGTGCTACGGGGCGATATTTATTAAGTTCAGTTACCTTTGCCTTCTTGGGTACAGGAACAATGGTGGCCATCTTGAAGCATGTGGGGACAGCAGACTGGGATAGGGAGAAATTGAATATGCCTGTAAACACACCAGCCAGCTGGTATGCGCATGCTCTGAGGATGCATCTAGGGATGCTGTCTGGTCCGGCAGCCTTGCGAGGGTTAACACATTTAAATGTTTTACCCACGTCGGCCACAGAGGAGGAGAGCCCACAGTCCATGGTAGTGGGCCGCGTCGGTGGCACTGTGTTATCCTCAAAGCGTGTCCCTGCCAGTCCCTGCCACATGCATCTCGTGTCTGAGCCATTGAATTGCGACTCCACTTTATCTCTATACTGACGTTTAGCTTGTTTGATTTCCCTGCGGAGTGAATAACTACACTGTTTATATTCTGCCATATAACCAGGCGCCTTGCCTGGTGGTTCACGTTTTCAGTTTCGCAAGAATGCTACCATCTGTCCACGGTTTCTGGTTAGGGTAGGTTTTAATAGTCACCGTGGGTACTACATCTCCTATAAACTTCCTTATGAACTCAGTCACCGTATCTGTGTATGCGTCTAGATTATTTTCGCAAGCTACCTGGAACATATCAGAGTGCACTTGATCAAAACAATCCTGAAGCGTGGCTAACCATCTCCACCCCCCCTCCCCCACCATCTCCACCATTTCCACCCCCTTCAGCTACATGAGACAGGGCCATTCCATCTTCCCTTTACAGTCCCATGTCAAAATGAGCAAAAAAAAGAGCAAAAATAAAGGAAAACCTGTTGAGACAAAAAGTAATTCCCCCTCTGACTGTTCAGAGAGTGACTGATCTGTCGTGGGGTCCTGTGGTCACAACCCACCAAGAGGTGACTCTACTACTTCAACCCTCCACCCCGCCCCCCCGTCACTCCCCACTCTCTCTCCTCTTTTCTCAACCCCCTCCTCCTCAGCAGCCTAATGACTCCCTCAGGTTCTATTTGGAAGGGCTCCCATAGAAAGGCAGGGCACAATGGGCCTCATCTGGAGAGGGCCCATCTGGGAGGCTTTGTGGGCCCTGCTGAAAGCCACAAAGGTCCTGCTGACCTAGAAAGCCATCAATAAGAGGACAGGGAGCCCCACCGACGACAAATTGAAGAGGCAGGGAATTTCCTGGGCCATCCCGGGAGCTGTCCCATCATGGGTGAGGAATGAGGAGACAGGCCAGGAATGTCTGGGAGGGAAGTACATTCCCCAGGTGTTCCTGGATGGCTCTGTGTTATTCCCGAGCTGTCGGATGTGATGTCAGCTGTATGGCTGTCACCTTTAACTGTCACTGTCCTTTGTGTGTGTGCGCCCACTGTCTGCCATTGTGTGTAGAGGCCAGAGACTGCTTTACAAAATGGTGGTTTGTGGCTGTGACAAGAAGCAGCAGTGGCATGCTGGGTAGTGGTATGTGGGGTTGTAGAATAAGGAAGTAGGAAGTGGGCCTATGTTGTGGTTGGGTGGTGGGTGCTTTGTGGTCTGAGGTAGCCATCTGTGGTAGAATGTGTCCCTCACTCACTAGTCACTAGTCCTCACTGTCACTCAGGACTTCAATACAGACGTAAATTAGACCAGAATGCAATGCAAGCTCTTCCAAGTGTTAGCCTCTTGTCCTGAAGCTGCAAACACAGCTCTGGGAGTTCCACTAGAATTAGGCCTCTGGTGTCTCACTGTTGTGTTGTGTTTGACATTTAGACTGCACGGCTTTTTGGATGTAAATGTCACCTGATGCCTTTTTCTACACACCTAAACCAGCGTTCACTTCTGAATTGAATAGTGTTCATATGAATTACACCAACAAACACAAGGCCATTTGAAAAGACATCATCACCATCCTCATCCTGAGAGAACAACAGTGAATTAAAGTGAGCTGGATGTCAAGAAATTGTCTACCATTGAAATGAGTTGACTTGACTCACACATCAACAAAATAAACACACAACGGTCATTTCATTGGCGTGAAGAAACACTCCCGACTCTGAATGCAGGTTGAGTTCCACATCCCTATGTCATTTAGCTGACAGGGGGCTCATACCTCCATGAGAACTCTGGTGAATCCTCCACACAGGATGTCCTATCCCCTCTTCAAGATGGTGGAGGAGATGATGTGTGGCTCACCCCTTTCTGTGAGAGGTGTGGCTGTCGTCTCATATGATTGGGAGCTCTGGTTCAGGAGATGACACCTGTGTCCCTGTGTCGTGTCCATTCTCCCCACCTCCCTCACTAAGAGTGACTGGTCATTACATCCATTCCAGACAGGTAGTGTGACAGATCCCCATCTGTTGTGTTGTGATTAGGCTCATCCAGGTGTAAGGTGTTGCGTTGGGAAACACTGTGGCTTTATGTGAACAGCGTTTTTTACTGTCAATGTAGATAGACATTTAAACTTCATCACCTCTATGCTGTGTACATGTGTTTATAATGTCATTTGTTTCTTCCCTTTTTGAGACTAAAGTGGCAGGGATCTGTGTCAATGATGCTGTTCTCTGTGTAGGTAGGAGGACACTATGACAGTGGAACCTAACGTTATGTGTGTTGTTTCTCAGAGGAGGACCGATATGACAGCTACTCTCGTATGCTGCTCAAGTACTTCCTGGCAGAGGGGGTGGTGTGTGGACATGAACTCTACGTGGCGTCTGCTCTGGACCACCCCAATGACATCCTACAGGTGTGTGTGTGTGTGCATTCATACTGTCCGTCTGTCCCACTGTGTGGACAGACTTCGAGGGTGGTGTGTGTTGGGGGGGGGGGGGGCGGCATTGTTGAGATGTTTCCGGATCCGGATACATCACTGATACATCACTCTGAAGGGGAACAGAGCTCCTAAAGCTGTTTCCCACTCGGCACCACAGGAGGAGGGGAACTCCCATACTGATTGATAGTGGGAGGGGTCACAACTTAACCCCTCTTTTTATATCAAAGGGTTAGAGGAGGAGAGTAAGAGAGGAGGGAGGCCTCTGGTCTGGCATAATCAAATCATATTGGTCCCCAATTCAGAAAAGGAAAATTTCCGAGCCAGGAACTGTACGGCAGTTTCTTTTCTCTGCGATTGATTGAACTGCGTCTCTAGAAAGATGGTGCCAATGGAGAAGTTCCAGCCCAACTTTGCTACATAGTAACTTTTATTGTGTTTATCTTGACCTTTTTGTACAGACAGTTCATACTATTATCACATATGACCACCAAGTACTTCTGGACATCAGATCGACAGTTACTAACCTTGATTCCGACTTCAACTCCGACTCAGCTGTTCCACTGATCATACTGGACCCTCTTCCTTTGTTCCATGCGCTAACAAAACACTGCAGGTGTAAACGCGGGAGATGCTGCAATGTTATGTCTTACTGAAACGTGGCTGGATGATGACGCTATGCACCTAGTACTCTGTGGATTCTCCATGCAGCGGCGGCAGGATCGGAAGGCGGCTTCGGGGGGCAGTGTGTTTTTTCCTAAATAACAACTGGTGTGCTGCGTCAAGTGTGAAGGAAATCTGGAGCTTTTGCTCACCTGATATCAAATACCTAATGGTAAGCTGCAGACTCTTATCTACCAAGAGAGCTCTCATCTGTAATTATCACGGCTGTCTACATTCCTCCACAGGCCAACACCACTCTGGTACTCGACAAACTGTATGGGGCCATAAACAAACAAGAAACCGCTCATCCAGAGGCAGCGTTCCTGGCAGTGAGACTTAACCTCACTTCTACCAACAAGTCTTCTGCACCGCCAGGGGTGATAAAACTCTAGACCACTTTTATTCTACCCACAGAAACGCATACAGGGCCCTCCCTCGTCCTCCGTTCAGCAGATCTAACCACGACTCCATTCTCCTGCTTCCTGTTTACAAACAAAAGCTCAAACAGGAAGTACCAGTGACGCGCTCAATGTGGAACTGGTCGGACGAAGCAGATGCGAGGCTACAAGAGTGTTTTGCTAGTACAGACTGGGATGTGTTGTTAGTACAGACTGGGATGTGTTGTTAGTACAGACTGGGATGTGTTGTTAGTACAGACTGGGATGTGTTGTTGTACAGACTGGGATGTGTTGTTAGTACAGACTGGGATGTGTTGCTGTACAGACTGGGATGTGTGTTGGGATGTGTTGCTGTACAGACTGGGATGTGTTGCTGTACAGACTGGGATGTGTTGCTGTACAGACTGGGATGTGTTGTTAGTACAGACTGGGATGTGTTGCTGTACAGACTGGGATGTGTTGTTAGTACAGACTGGGATGTGTTGCTGTACAGACTGGGATGTGTTGCTGTACAGACTGGGATGTGTTGTTAGTACAGACTGGGATGTGTTGCTGTACAGACTGGGATGTGTTGTTAGTACAGACTGGGATGTGTTGTTAGTACAGACTGGGATGTGTTGTTAGTACAGACTGGGATGTGTTGTTAGTACAGACTGGGATGTGTTGTTAGTACAGACTGGGATGTGTTGTTAGTACAGACTGGGATGTGTTGCTGTACAGACTGGGATGTGTTGCTGTACAGACTGGGATGTGTTGCTGTACAGACTGGGATGTGTTGTTGTACAGACTGGGATGTGTTGTTGTACAGACTGGGATGTGTTGCTGTACAGACTGGGATGTGTTGTTAGTACAGACTGGGATGTGTTGTTAGTACAGACTGGGATGTGTTGTTAGTACAGACTGGGATGTGTTGTTAGTACAGACTGGGATGTGTTGCTGTACAGACTGGGATGTGTTGCTGTACAGACTGGGATGTGTTGTTAGTACAGACTGGGATGTGTTGCTGTACAGACTGGGATGTGTTGTTAGTACAGACTGGGATGTGTTGTTAGTACAGACTGGGATGTGTTGCTGTACAGACTGGGATGTGTTGCTTAGTACAGACTGGGATGTGTTGTTAGTACAGACTGGGATGTGTTGCTGTACAGACTGGGATGTGTTGTTAGTACAGACTGGGATGTGTTGTTAGTACAGACTGGGATGTGTTGTTAGTACAGACTGGGATGTGTTGCTGTACAGACTGGGATGTGTTGCTGTACAGACTGGGATGTGTTGTTAGTACAGACTGGGATGTGTTGTTAGTACAGACTGGGATGTGTTGTTAGTACAGACTGGGATGTGTTGCTGTACAGACTGGGATGTGTTGCTGTACAGACTGGGATGTGTTGCTGTACAGACTGGGATGTGTTGCTGTACAGACTGGGATGTGTTGTTAGTACAGACTGGGATGTGTTGTTAGTACAGACTGGGATGTGTTGCTGTACAGACTGGGATGTGTTGCTGTACAGACTGGGATGTGTTGTTAGTACAGACTGGGATGTGTTGCTGTACAGACTGGGATGTGTTGCTGTACAGACTGGGATGTGTTGTTAGTACAGACTGGGATGTGTTGTTAGTACAGACTGGGATGTGTTGCTGTACAGACTGGGATGTGTTGTTAGTACAGACTGGGATGTGTTGTTAGTACAGACTGGGATGTGTTGCTGTACAGACTGGGATGTGTTGCTGTACAGACTGGGATGTGTTGCTGTACAGACTGGGATGTGTTGTTGTACAGACTGGGATGTGTTGCTG
This sequence comes from Oncorhynchus nerka, assembly GCF_034236695.1. Taxonomy (NCBI): domain Eukaryota; kingdom Metazoa; phylum Chordata; class Actinopteri; order Salmoniformes; family Salmonidae; genus Oncorhynchus; species Oncorhynchus nerka. Next base: position 89,935,119 of record NC_088422.1, read on the forward strand.
TACAGACTGGGATGTGTTGTTGTACAGACTGGGATGTGTTGTTAGTACAGACTGGGATGTGTTGTTAGTACAGACTGGGATGTGTTGTTAGTACAGACTGGGATGTGTTGTTAGTACAGACTGGGATGTGTTGTTAGTACAGACTGGGATGTGTTGTTAGTACAGACTGGGATGTGTTGTTAGTACAGACTGGGATGTGTTGCTGTACAGACTGGGATGTGTTGCTGTACAGACTGGGATGTGTTGCTGTACAGACTGGGATGTGTTGTTAGTACAGACTGGGATGTGTTGTTAGTACAGACTGGGATGTGTTGTTAGTACAGACTGGGATGTGTTGTTAGTACAGACTGGGATGTGTTGTTAGTACAGACTGGGATGTGTTGTTAGTACAGACTGGGATGTGTTGCTGTACAGACTGGGATGTGTTGCTGTACAGACTGGGATGTGTTGCTGTACAGACTGGGATGTGTTGCTGTACAGACTGGGATGTGTTGCTGTACAGACTGGGATGTGTTGTTAGTACAGACTGGGATGTGTTGTTAGTACAGACTGGGATGTGTTGCTGTACAGACTGGGATGTGTTGCTGTACAGACTGGGATGTGTTGTTAGTACAGACTGGGATGTGTTGCTGTACAGACTGGGATGTGTTGTTAGTACAGACTGGGATGTGTTGCTGTACAGACTGGGATGTGTTGCTGCACAGACTGGGATGTGTTGCTGTACAGACTGGGATGTGTTGCGGGATTCATCGGATAACATTGAGGAGTTTACCACAACAGTCATGGAATTCATTAATAAGTGAATAGACGATATTGTCCACACAGTGACTATAAGAACATATCCCAAACAAAAACCATGGATTACAGGCAACATCCATGCTGGTCTAAAGGCTAGAGCTACCGACATGGACGCATACAAGAAATCCTGCTACGACCTCCGAGACATCAAACATGCAAAAGGCCAAGGAGGAAGGTGGAATCCTATTTAACCGACTATGATGCTCGTGGTATGTGGCAGGGCTTGCAGACGATAACGGATTACAAAGACACACCTAACCATGAGGTTCCCAGCGACGCAGAACTCCCAAATGAGCTAAATGCCTCTTATGCTCTCTTCGATGAATATAAAGCTGTGCCTTGCGTGAAAGTCATGTTTTTCTGGATTACTGTGTGCTCTCGCTCTCCATGGCAGATGTAAGCAAAATATTTAAAAGGTTAACAATCACAAGGCCGGAATCCCAGGGCGCCTTCTCAAAGCATGCGCAGATCAGCTGGCAGAGGTCTTCACAGATTTGAAATATCTCCTTGTCCCAGTCTGTAATCCCAATGTGTTTCAACCTGACCACCATTGTCCCTGTTCCCATGAGCTCCAAGGTAACCTGTCTAGATGACGATCGCCCTGTAGCACTCACATCTGTAATTCTGAAGTGATTTGAAAGGCTGCTTATGACACACATCAACACCATAATCCCAGATACCCCACTCCAATTTGCGTACCGCCCCAACAGAACCACAAATGACGCCTGGCCCACCTGGCCCAAATCTCTACCCATTAGGCTACCTGCCAAAATAACTATGTAAGAATGCAGTTCATAGACTATAGCGCAGCGTTCAACACCATAGTCCCCTCCAAGTTTATCACCAAGCTAGGGACCCTGGGACTGAACACCTCTCTCTGCAATTGGATCCTGGACTTCCTGATGGGGTCGGCCCCAGGTGGTGAAGGTAAGCAACAACACCTCCACCACACTAAACCTCAACACAGAGGCCCCTCAGGGGTGTGTGCTTAGTCCCCTCCTGTACTCCCTGTACACACATGGCTGCGTGGTGCACACGACTCCAACACCATCATGTTTTCTGACAACACGACGGTGGTAAGCCTGATCACCAACGGCAATGAGTCAGCCTACAGGGAGGAGGTCAGAGACTTAGCAGTGTGGTGCCAGGACAACATCCTCGCCCTCAATGTTAGTAAGCCCAAGGAGCTGATCGTGGACTACAGGATAAAGAGGGGAGAGCACACCCCCATCCAAATCAATTGGGCTGTTGTGGAGCGGGTCGAGAGCTTTAAGTTCCTTCACGTCCACATCACTAAGGACATGACATGGTCCACACACACCTGCTCAATCGTGAAGAGGGCACGGCAGCACCTCTTCCCCCTCAGTAAGCTGAAAAGATTTGGCATGGTCCCTCAGATCCTCAAAACGTTCTACAGCTGCACCATCGAAAGCATCTTGACCGGCTGCGTCCCTCTTGGCAAGGCTATTGCCCCACCCTTGACCACAAAGACCTACAAAGGGGGGTGCGGACAGCCCAGTACATCACTGGGGTCGTATTGTTTTATTTATCAAAAATAAAAAACACATACCTTTTATTTACGTAAGTATTCAGACCCTTTGCTATGAGATTCTAAATTGAGCCCAGGTGCATCCTGTTTCCATTGATCATCCTTCAGATGTTTCTACATCTTGGGGTCCACCTGTAGTAAATTCAATTGACTGGACAGTATTTGTAAAGGCACACACCTGTCTATATAAGGTCCCACAGTTGACAGTGCATGTCAGAGCAAAAAGCATGCCATGAGGTCGAAGGAATTGTCTGTAGAGCTCTGAGACAGGATTTTGTTGAGGCACAGATCTGGGAAAAGGTACCAAACATTTATGTAGCATTGAAGGTCCTCAAGAACACAATGGCCTCTATCATTCTTAAATGGAAGCACCAAGACTCTTCCTAGAGCCATCCTCCCGTCCAAACTGAGCAATCAGGGGAGAATGACCTTGGTCAGGGAGGTGACCAAGAACCCGATGATCACTGACAGAGCTCCAGAGTTCCTTTGTGTAGATGGTTGTCCTTCTGGAAGATTCTCTCATCTCTGCAACACTCCACCAATCAGGCCTTTATGGTAGAGTGGCCAAACGGAATCCACTCCTCAGTAAAAGGCACATGACAGACCGCTTGGAGTTTGGCAAATAGCACCTAAAGGCCGCTGACTATGAGAAACAAGATTCTCTGTTCTGATGAAACCGAGATTGAACTATTTGGCCCGAATGCCAAATGTCACATCTGGAGGTAACCAGGTACCACTCATCACCTGGCCTGTAACATCCCTACGGTGAAGCATGGTGGTTGCAGCCTCATTCTGTGGGTATGTTTTTCAGCGGCAGGGACTGAGAGACTAGTCAGGATCGAGGCAAAGATGAACGGAGCAAAGTACAGAGTTCCTTAATGAAAACCTGCTCCAGAGCGCTCAGGACCTCAGACCGGGGCAAAGTCTCACCTTCCAACAGGACAACCCCCCCTAACAGACCGCCAAGACAACTCAGGAGTGGCTTCGGGACAAGTCTCTGAATGTCCTTGAGTTCCCCAGCCGATCGAACATCTCTGGAGAGACCTGAAAATGGCTGTGCAGCGACCCTCCCCATCTAATCTGACAGAGCTTGAGAGGATCTACAGAGGAGAATGTGAGAAACTCCCCAAATACAGATGTTGCAAGCTTGTAGCGTCATACCCAAGAAGACTCAAGGCTTTAATCGCTGCCAAAGGTGCTTCAACAAAGTACTGAGTAAAAGGTCTGAATACTTACTTACAGTAGCACTCAAGTTTGGACACACCTACTCATTCAAGGGTTAATTTTTACTTTGTAGGATCGTTTTGAAGACTTTTTAAAACTATGAAATAACACATATGGAACCAAAAAAAGTGTTAAACAAATCAAAATATATTTTATAATTGATATTCTTTAAGTAGCCCCCCTTTGCCTTGATGACAGCTTTGCACACTCTTGGCATTCTCTCAACCAGCTTCATGAGGTAGTCACCTGGAATACATTTCAATTAACAGGTGTGACTTAAGTTAATTTGTGGAATTTCTTTCCTTCTTAATGCGTTTGTGAAAAGGTAGGGGTGGTATACAGAAGATGGACATATTTAGTAAAATACCAAGTCTGTATTATGGCTCAAACAGCTCAAATAAGCAAAGAGAAAAGACAGTCCATTGCTTTGACACGAAGGCCAGTCAATCCGGAGAATTTCAAGAACTTTGAAAGTTTCTTCAAGTGCAGTCGCAAAAAACATCAAGTGCTATGATGAAACTGGCTCTCATGAGGACCGCCATAGGAAAGGAAGACCCAGAGTTACCTCTGCTGCAGAGGATAAGTTCATTATAGTTACCATGTTTCAGAGTTCATGTCACATCTCAACTGTTCAGAGGAGATTGCGTGAATCAGGCCTTAATTTAAAAATAAATATTATTTCACCTTTATTTAACCAGGTAGGCAAGTTGAGAACAAGTTCTCATTTACAATTGCGACCTGGCCAAGATAAAGCAAAGCAGTTCGACACATACAATGACACAGAGTTACACATGGAGTAAAACAAACATACAGTCAGTAATACAGTATAAACAAGTCTATATACGATGTGAGCAAATGCGGCGAGATAAGGGAGGTAAAGGCCAAATTTTTTTTTTTTTTTTTTGTCATTGTCGAGTTGCTGCCAAAAAGAATAAGAAGAGACTTGTTCGGCCAAGAAACATGAGCAATGGACATTAGACCGGTGGAAATCGGTCCTTTGGTCTGATGAGTCCAAACTTGACATTTTTGGTTCCAACTGCTGTGTCTTTGTGAGACGCAAAGTAGGTGAATGGATGATCTCTGCCTGTGTGGTTCCCACCGTGAAGCATGGAGGAGGAGGTGTGATGGTGTGGAAGTGCTTTGCTGGTGACACTGTCTGTGATTTTATTTGGAATTCATGGAATTCATTACAAACCAAACTGTCAATAACCAGCATGGCTATGGTTTGGGCTTAGTGGGACTATCATTTGTTTTTCAACAGGACAATGACCCAACACACCTCCAGGCTGTGTACGGGCTATTTTACCAAGAAGGAGAGTGATGGAGTGCTGCATCAGATGACCTGGCCTCCACAATCACCCGACCTCAACCCAATTGAGATGGTTTGGGATGGGTTGGACCACAGAGTGAAGGAAAAGCAGCCAACAGGTTCTCAGCATATGTGGAAACTCCTTCAAGACTGTTGGAAAACCTTTCTGGTGAAGCTTGTTGAGAGAATGCCAAGAGTGTGCAAAGCTGTCATCAAGGCAAAGGGTGGCTACTTTTGAAGAATCTCAAATATAAAATATATTTTGATTTGTTTAACGCCTTTTTGGTTCCGCATGATTCCATATGTGTTATTTCATAGTTTTGATGTCTTCACTATTAAAATAGCATTTTAGAATAAGGCTGTAACATAACAAAATGTGGAAAAGGTGAGGGGTTTGAATACTTTCTGAATGCACTGTAGATCCATTCATGTGTATTTTATTTTATCCCTGTTACTGTTAAATGTTTTTATTGTTTAATAACTCTGCATTGTTGGGAAAGGCTCGTAAGCATTTCAATGTTTAGTCTACACCAGCTGTATTCGGCGCATGTGAGGAATACAATTATATTTGATTTAGATTTAGAAGCTTTGGTTTGAGCTGGTCATATTGGTGGTGTTTGCAACCCTACACTGCTTCTGGGCTCGACGTTGTTTTGACCAGACTGTTGGTGTAGCCTACGTCATAGCTATGTGTCTGACGTGCGTGAGATGTGTATGAATGAAGGTCAAGCTGGTGTGTGTGTGTGTGTGTGTGTTACAGTGAAGTCCGTGTTAGAGGAGGTGTCTGAGGGGACTGTCTGTGTCTGAACTCTGAAGGGCAGGTTGCTCAGTCCTGTGTTTTCCATGTCAGTCTCTCTATCTAGCTCTCTCTCTCTGTCTCAATTCAATTTAAGGGCTTTATTGGCATGGGAAACATATTGTTTACATTGCCAAAGCAAGTGAAATGGATAAACAAAAGTGAAATAAACAATGAAAAAATTAACAGTAAATATTACACTCACACAAGTTCCAAAATAATAAAGAATTTCAAATGTCATTATGTACAAAAAGGGAAATAAATAAACATAAATATGGGTTGTATTCTCTCTCCCTCTTTCTCTCTCTCTCGTTCTCTTTCGCAATCTCTTTCCATCTCTCTCTCCATACCCCCCTCTCCGAGGCTTATTAAACCTGTCTACTCAGGTGTGTGTGTGTGTGTGTGTGTGTGTGTGTTAGACAGTCCCCCTCCTCTCAGGTTCCATCCCATTTGTAACAGACTCAGTCAGCTCTCTGAGAGATGTGCTCCGAGACCTGTCTAGTCAGTGTCTACTAATTGATTTAACCTCTGTGTCTCTGTCTGGAGGGACATGCCACTGTTAATGAGAAAACAACATGACACCTCATATACACCAGCTTCCTAGTCTACTACATGACAAGGACTCTTGTTTCACACAGTAACACAAAATGTATGTGTTGATTCATATTATTTGCCATCATGCTGAATTCCACACAATACAACCTGAAGACTGAATAAAATAGAATAGTGTATAAACAATGCAATTGTGTTATTATCTGTAGGAACTCCCTGCCCCCATCCTGGATGACATCGCCAGCCCCAAAACAGAGGACCAGGCAAAGTCATGTGACCCTGAGAGTCAGGACGCCATGAAGATCGCCTGGCGCTACCAGCACCTGCCAAAAGTACAGGTAAACGTATGTGTGTAGGCAGTCGGCATGGGGCCACAGGTCTAGCTCTTGGTTCTATGGGGTGATGATGGACTTCACCTCTAAATCCATCAGCTCCTAAACTCCTAGCCTCTCCATTCAGAGCTGGTGGAGATTACTCACACTTAGCTGCTGCTAGGTGGGGCCTGTCGACACACACACATACGCACCCTGCCTAGCCTGGGAAACCAGGGTACCTGCAACCCATCTAATGGCACGCCACCCGCCTTAACCCTCATAACCCAGATCTGTCCCCCTGTCCCCTCTTAAATCCCTGTCTATCCCCTTACCAGGGTCGCTGGCAATACACTCTTTCTTCCACTCTAAGGAATGGTGACCCCTTCCATCCTCCTCTCCTCCCCTCTGTCCCCTGCCCAGGCTATAATCCACATCGCTATGTGGATTAACAGCACACAGCAAGTCCCTGGAGATCTCTCTTTCTCTGTCTCTCTCTGGAGACGTCTTTATCTCTGTGTCTTTCCCTCACCTCTCCCCCTTCCCCACCCTCCCAAAAACAGACTTTACAAACCAAACTGTCAATAAACCCCAGCCAGAGGATTTACATCCCAAATTCACTCCCCCTCTACCCCCATTCCCCCTTACACACCTCTCCTGCCAACCCTCTCCGCGTCGCCCTGTCCAATGAAGACATCAGATCAAAGGTGAGGTGGCCGGGGTGGGCCTGGAACACTAAGCGGTTCTCCCCCCTGCTTACAAAGAGAAGATGAGCCACTGACCCCCCCCCCCTGACTCGCCCATCCTGTCAGGAGAGGGGCACACCGGGGGCCCTAATCCAGATTAGTGGTAGATTTAAGAGCCCGTCTGACAATGGGGCCCCTGGTTGCTTTCACTGGGGAGAGCAGGGCTACAGAACTCTCCCTTTCACCCAGGAGAAAACATCCTTCTACTCTCCCTCAGAACGACACGGCTGTTTTCACAGCCACAAGTGGACGGTTATGTGGAGTCGTGATTAACATGCTGGTTGTAGTAGTTTAACTTCTCTGCAAGTTTTTATTTGATCAAACAGGATTTTGAAACACTTGTATGAACTATGAGCAGGTCATTTATTTAAAGTTATCATACTCTACTTGTTGAAAGTGAGGACGTTTCACACTTACGAAGTAGGATTATCTACCCTAGTTGCAATGTGGTCAACAGCAGTGTCAAATGGACACGGCTTTTCTCTCAACACTAACTGTTGACCCTCAGACGGCCCTGGCGTCCTCGTCGAGGTTCGGACACTACTACGACGTCTCCAAGACAATGGACCCTGAGATCTGCCAGGCGGCCAGGTGCCACGGCTTCTACCTTCCAGAACACTCCACCGCTGTGACATCACCCACCGCCACCACCCCCGGCCAGAGGTAACCCGGCAACCCCTGAACACTACCCCACCCTTATCTCTTCATGGTGCTCAGTATTATTTACACAATATATTGTGCAAATGTACTGTATGTCTAAGAGAACTTAGTCAAAACCTGAGAAGCCAACCGTATGACACATATCTAGTAGTATACGTATCACGTTTTGGAAGCATCTAAGAGACACTATTGTCATATTTTAGAGAAGCTTTTGGATTAGGTTGGGATTAACCTACAGTGTGAAGAGTAATTGTAGATGGGCAATGCTTAGACAGTTACTCTAACTAAACCCCCCCCATCAGATCGGGATGGTCTATTATGGTCAGTGTCTGATGTTTATAACCAGCTGGTTAAACCTGTATAAAAACAGGGTCAGTCTCTAGGTAGGAAGACTAGTTGGCTGAGATGAGACATTCAGCAGAGAAAAAGGCTTTGGTGGTGAATGTAGAGGGACCGTTTGCTGTGAGTTTGTTTTGTTCAACGTTGAGTGTGCTTAGGGTTCAGAGGTCAGGCACACTATTTACATGAGAGAGAGCGGTGAGACACACACAAGCGCATATACACACACACAGTCAGATACCGAGTCAGACACGATTGGCAAACAGGCCAATCTGGAGCGGAGATGAGGTTTTCTAGAACCCCTCTGCTTTCATGTCTGCAAACAGACACCCTTTAACTCTGGACCATGCAAACGTGAGTGAGTGTGTCTGGCCAATTTCAGTTGACTCATATTTACTATCACTGAGCAGTGTTGAGTAAATCATTGTCATAGGAAATCCTTTTTATTTTGTCCTTTACGTTGTTAGACAGAATCCATCCTTCTCCTGTCGTTCTGTGGGTTAGTAATTAAGTCTGACAGTGGCATTGCCATCATAGTGGCACTGCCCATCAGGTTCTCTGAATAGAACACTGATCTGCCAGACAACATGACAGCTGGTCAGCAGGAAGCTATACCTGCACTGCTCACATAAACACACAGACAGACAAACAGACATACACACATTCTCACTCCCTAGCCTCCCCTCTTGCACGTGGCCACCACCCCATGTTGCTACCCTGGCTGTTAAATTGCTCCGTTTCACTCGCTGGCATAATTGGCACAAATTGCTCTCTAGGTGATACAGCCCCTGTTGTTGAAGACCAAGCCTCCCCTCTCTCTCCTTTCTCCTTAGAGTGGAGGAGGAGGGAGGTAGCATTGAGCTAATGTGGCCTCCCTGAGTATGATACTAATTAGCACATGCGCTAGCCCCCGTGGCTAAGCACCTAGCCCTCAGCACCACCTGAATGGAGGGTGCCCAGTGGGGGCGGACGAAGCACAATGCCCTCAAACACAATGGCCACCAAGTGGAGGAAGCCCGGGGCTGCCTCTGGCTCCAGGAGGAGGGAAGGAAAGCTGGTGGAATGGTTCTGCTATGAACCCCTGCAGGCTCAGAAGGCGCCATTGTTTTTGTTAATGATGAACAATCGGAGGCAATATGTTTGTTCTATGTGTAGCTATATGAGGAAGTGTGTACTGTGTCTGCCTGGTGTTTGTTTAGGCATATGTATATGTGCCTGATGTCTGGCTGGTGTGTGTCTGTCTGTTCCCCTGTGGGTAAGAATGTTCTTTAGTTCTGTTAGCCTGTAATTGCTGGCTAGCGTAACGACCTACTGTAAGACTCAATGGACAGTGGTTGTTACTATAGCCAGCTGATCTTAAGGAAGGATTTCTGTGTAAAACTTTACCCTGGCCATGATGTTGGCACATGGTTGACTTGGCAGGAGGTTATGTTAGGGTGGTTTGTGGTTATTAGGGAAAGGCAGAGATCTATTGTAAGTGACTTGTGTCCCTTGTCAATGGTGCACATCTTACCCTTCATTAACCATTCAAACACTGTGCCCATCCAATCGTAACCAGCAACCCATTAAATAACCTTTCTCAGCTAGTGTGTGTGTGTGTGTGTCATTACACCTCCAATCGGACCCTCGGGGAGCTGATAGGCCACCAGGTTTTAATTAGATTACCTGAATAAATGAATTGAATCTCTTGATAAGGCTCCTCCATTATATTCATCTGCTCTAGTGGTCATTGTAAAGCCCTGTCATGGGGGATAAGGAGCATTTGACTTTGTCTGTTGAGACTTGATACCTGTCCTGCAATAACCTCATGTTCTACTCCCTCCTTCCCTCTTTCTCCTCTCCTCCTCTTCCCTCTCTTTACCCCTCCTCTCCACCCTCTCTCCAGCCCTATGCCAGAGACCTACTCCTCTCTGCTGAACAATCTCCAGGAGGTCATCCACAGGGAAGGCTTTGATGGATCTGTCCCCCAGGTAGGTACACTCACTCTCACACATCCATAGTCCTGTCACTACCCCTATACTCCCATCCATATTACAGCTATCCTCTACCCAAAGAGTTCCCCATATAGGGGTCCCAAAGACCTCCTGCCCCTTACAATGACCATATATCCCAGTCCGCCCGGGCACACATTACTGTTAGCTATACTCTAACCTGCTCCTCTCTGCTGTTAGCTATACTCTAACCTGCTCCTCTCTACTGTTAGCTATAATCTAACCTGCTCCTCTCTACTGTTATCTATACTCTAACCTGCTATACTCTAACCTGCTCCTCTCTGCTGTTAGCTATACTCTAACCTGCTCCTCTCTGCTGTTAGCTATACTCTAACCTGCTCCTCTCTACTGTTAGCTATACTCTAACCTGCTCCTCTCTACTGTTAGCTATACTCTAACCTGCTCCTCTCTACTGTTAGCTGCTCCTCTCTACTGTTATCTATACTCTAACCTGCTATACTCTAACCTGCTCCTCTCTGCTGTTAGCTATACTCTAACCTGCTCCTCTCTACTGTTATCTATACTCCAGCCTGCTCCTCTCTACTGTTAGCTATACTCTAACCTGCTCCTCTCTACTGTTATCTATACTCTAACCTGCTATACTCTAACCTGCTCCTCTCTGCTGTTAGCTATACTCTAACCTGCTCCTCTCTACTGTTAGCTATACTCTAACCTGCTCCTCTCTACTGTTAGCTATAATCTAACCTGCTCCTCTCTACTGTTAGTTATACCCTAACCTGCTCCTCTCTACTGTTAGCTATACTCTAACCTGCTCCTCTCTACTGTTAGCTATACTCTAACCTGCTCCTCTCTACTGTTAGCTATACCCTAACCTGCTCCTCTCTGCTGTTAGCTATACTCTAACCTGCTCCTCTCTGCTGTTAGCTATACTCTAACCTGCTCCTCTCTACTGTTAGCTATACTCTAACCTGCTCCTCTCTACTGTTAGCTATACCCTAACCTGCTCCTCTCTGCTGTTAGCTATACTCTAACCTGCTCCTCTCTACTGTTATCGATACTCTAACCTGCTCCTCTCTACTGTTAGCTATACTCTAACCTGCTCCTCTCTACTGTTAGCTATACTCTAAACTGCTATACTCTAACCTGCTCCTCTCTACTGTTAGCTATACTCTAACCTGCTCCTCTCTACTGTTAGCTATACTCTCATCCATATCAAATAATTGCCCTTCCCAACACCCCTCTTCAAGTTACCATGTTAATTCCTCTCACCTGACTAGAATGACTTCATCAGTGTTATGGTGATGCTGGCAGCAGAGCAGACAGCTATGTGTGTGTGTGTGTGTGTGTGTGTGTGTGTGTGTGTGTGTGTGTGTGTGTGTGTGTGTGTGTGTGTGTGCCATCTTTGAAACATATCTTTGTTTTTAATGATTATCAATCCTCTTCAGAATGTCAGAAATGCCATCTGTCTCTCTTGGTGTTTCTATTTTAGTTTTTCCACTGAGGTGTGTGGAGGGGGAGGGGGAGGGGGGCGGGTCACCTAGATTCTGTGACCCCTCTGCTCCTCACCTGGAGCCTCCTCTCCCCTCTCCCCCTGTCACTCACACACAGGATTACCCCCCCTGACCCAGCGCTGTCAATCATTAATTAATTAAGCTCTGACATCATCAAAGCGCTTTTGGCAGAGCAGAGGAATGCAGACAGGACATGGGCACCATCACAAGAATTTCCAGTATAGGGAAGACTGTGTGTGTGTTTCCACCCCTGCTCATACTGTTTGTCTTGGATGTTGGCTACAGAAACCAGGCATAATATTATCACTTCATAATGCAGTCTCTTTGGGCCCTATATGTTACTCCTTCTTTGCTATAATTTGGTGTTTTCTGGCTTGACTGTCAGGTGTCTTTTGTTCTGGGGCAGTACGGCTCGGCTTGGCTGTATGGTGGGGCTCTGGTTGGTGGGTTTGGGCTGTGTTTTGGCACTGTTCCCCGACTCTCTATAGGAATACTAAACACTTTCTCTCTATAGGAGTACTAAACACCTTCTCCCTATAGGAGTACTAAACACCTTCTCTCTATAGGAGTACTAAACACCTTCTCTCTATAGGAGTACTAAACACCTTCTCTCTATAGGAGTACTAAACACCTTCTCTCTATAGGAGTACTAAACACCTTCTCTCTATAGGAGTACTAAACACCTTCTCTCTATAGGAGTACTAAACACCTCTTCTCTATAGGAGTACTAAACACCTTCTCTCTATAGGAGTACTAAACACCTTCTCTAGGGAGTACTAAACACCTTCTCTATAGGAGTACTATAGGAGTACTAAACACCTTCTCCCTATAGGAGTACTAAACACCTCTCCCTATAGGAGTACTAAACACCTCCCTATAGGAGTACTAAACACCTTCTCCCTATAGGAGTACTAAACACCTCTCTATAGGAGTACTAAATACCTTCTCCCTATAGGAGTACTAAACACCTTCTCCCTATAGGAGTACTAAACACCTCCCTATAGGAGTACTAAACACCTTCTCCCTATAGGAGTACTAAACACCTTCTCCCTATAGGAGTACTAAACACCTCCCTATAGGAGTACTAAACACCTTCTCCCTATAGGAGTACTAAACACCTTCTCCCTATAGGAGTACTAAACACCTCTCTATAGGAGTACTAAACACCTTCTCCCTATAGGAGTACTAAACACCTTCTCCATATAGGAGTACTAAACACATTCTCTCTATAGGAGTACTAAACACCTTCTCCCTATAGGAGTACTAAACACCTCCCTATAGGAGTACTAAACACCTTCTCTCTATAGGAGTACTAAACACCTCTCTATAGGAGTACTAAACACCTTCTCTCTATAGGAGTACTAAACACCTTCTCCCTATAGGAGTACTAAACACCTTCTCTCTATAGGAGTACTAAACACCTCTCTATAGGAGTACTAAACACCTTCTCCCTATAGGAGTACTAAACACCTTCTCCCTATAGGAGTACTAAACACCTCTCTATAGGAGTACTAAATACCTTCTCCCTATAGGAGTACTAAACACCTTCTCCCTATAGGAGTACTAAAACAAACACCTTCTCCTATAGGAGTACTAAACACCTCCCTATAGGAGTACTAAACACCTTCTCCCTATAGGAGTACTAAACACCTTCTCCTATAGGAGTACTAAACACCTTCTAGGAGTACTAAACACCTCTAAACCCTATAGGAGTACTAAACACCTTCTCCCTATAGGAGTACTAAACACCTTCTAAACACCTCTCCTATAGGAGTACTAAACACCTTCTCCCTATCTAAACCCTATAGGAGTACTAAACACCTTCTCCCTATAGGAGTACTAAACACCTTCTCCCTATAGGAGTAAACTAAACACACCTTCTCTCTAAACACCTATAGGAGTACTAAACACCTTCTCTCTATAGGAGTACTAAATACCTCCCTATAGGAGTACTAAATACCTCCCTATAGGAGTACTAAACACCTTCTCTCTATAGGAGTACTAAACACCTTCTCCCTATAGGAGTACTAAACACCTCTCTATAGGAGTACTAAACACCTTCTCTCTATAGGAGTACTAAACACCTCTCTATAGGAGTACTAAACACCTTCTCTCTATAGGAGTACTAAATACCTCCCTATAGGAGTACTAAACACCTTCTCCCTATAGGAGTACTAAACACCTTCTCTCTATAGGAGTACTAAACACTTTCTCTCTATAGGAGTACTAAACACCTTCTCTCTATTGGAGTACTAAACACCTCTCTATAGGAGTACTAAACACCTTCTCCCTATAGGAGTACTAAACACCTTCTCTCTATAGGAGTACTAAACACCTCTCTATAGGAGTACTAAACATCTTCTCTCTATAGGAGTACTAAATACCTCCCTATAGGAGTACTAAACACCTTCTCTCTATAGGAGTACTAAACACCTTCTCTCTATAGGAGTACTAAACACCTCCCTATAGGAGTACTAAACACCTCTCTATAGGAGTACTAAACACCTTCTCTCTATTGGAGTACTAAACACCTTCTCTCTATTGGAGTACTAAACACTTTCTCTCTATAGGAGTACTAAACACCTTCTCTCTATAGGAGTACTAAACACCTTCTCTCTATAGGAGTACTAAACACCTTCTCTCTATAGGAGTACTAAACACCTTCTCTCTATAGGAGTACTAAACACCTTCTCTCTATAGGAGTACTAAACACCTCCCTATAGGAGTACTAAACACCTTCTCTCTATTGGAGTACTAAACACCTTCTCTCTATAGGAGGAAACGTTGGCCTCTCTTCATGATGTTGCCACAGCAACAGGCATGTTACTACGGTTCCCTTCCCACTGGAGCCCAGGGGTCTGATAAACTGTGGTGGGATGTCTCTGACACACATACAAGCAGACAGGAAGTGAGTCAGGGATAAACGTGTGAGAGAATAGAAAAGGAGAAAGACAACAGGAATGAGTGATTGAATAAGTTGGTCAGGAAGTGTAGGAGAAAGAGAGAGAGGGAGCGGGAAGAGGACAGAAGAGTGATACCCCTCCCTTGGGATTGTGCAAGGCCAACAGTGGAAACTCCTAGTAACAATGAGGTTTATTTATCTTAGATAGCACCAATGCTGAAAAAGGCCCTAGATCAATGGACGAGAGGAGAGAAAGAGAGATTGGAGAGGGTATAGAAAGAAGCAGGGTAAGAGGGATGAGAGAATAGAGAAAAGCATGCTGGGACATAAGGAAAAGCGAGAGACTGAGAAAAAGGGAAACACCAAAGCAGGGAGAAACTTTATTCTATAGTCTTAGGGTGTTTTGTGAGGATGGGCAAGACTTTGAGGGTAACACTCTACCCCTCCGTCCACCACCCCTCCCCACGGCCCCCCTTGGCCGGCAAGGTTCGTTCTGGTGCCAAGAATGTGCCGGCGTTTCTGGGTGGCAGCCATATTGGAATCCTGTCTGACAGGTCCATTGTGCCCCTGTCAGATGGCCTCTGTGATTGGGCAGTTGTGTCCAATCACGTTTGGCGGCTGTGTTCCGATGGTCTGTGCTGGTGAGCAGACTCTCCTGTCCTGTTGGGCTGCTAGTGTCTGTAAACTCTCCACTGTTGTGTTTACTACAACAACGTGAGCAGTTTTAATTACCAACAGAAATATAATAAGTCTTTTCTACGGTCATAAACACATGCCCAATATTTTAGCTAAAAATGCAATGATAATGTGTCATTTCAACAACATATGAGGCATGGAACTCCATGACAATTCCTTACATCCACTGTTTTAATCAAGAGTCTCAGTATCTTTCTCTCTCTCTCTCTTTCTGTGTTTCTCTCTCTGTGTTTCTCTCTCTGTGTTTCTCTCTCGGTGATTCTCTCTCGGTGTTTCTCTCTCTGTGTTTCTCTCTCGGTGATTCTCTCTCGGTGATTCTCTCTCTGTGTTTCTCTCTCTGTGTTCTTCTCTCTCTCCCTCTCTCTCTCTCTCTCTCTCTCTCTCTCTCTCTCTCTCTCTCTCTCTCTCTCACAGACCAAGTCACGGAACATCCTACGGATCGGGTTGCACTCCCTCGGCTCCGCCCTGTGGGATGACGACCTGTGTTGCCGTGAAAACCCAAGCCACGGCCACGCCCTCACCACCTTCCTTTACGGCCTCCGGGCCATGCTGAGGTCATCGCTCTCTGTCGCCGTGGTTACCGTGCCCTCACACCTCATCCAGGTAAGAGTATGTGCCTTGCACTAAGAGTGTCACAAAGGGCACATAGGTGTGTCACATGCACCCCAGCATTTTCAATTCATGTTCATCACCTTTCACATTGTTCTATGGATTATCAGTAGTCACCAGGGTTAGACTACAGTATGTGTATGGTCAACACCCTGGAGCACAGTGTCACCAGGGTTAGACTACAGTATGTGTATGGTCAACACCCTGGAGCACAGTGTCACCAGGGTTAGACTACAGTATGTGTATGGTCAACACCTTGGAGCACAGTGTCACCAGGGTTAGACTACAGTATGTGTATGGTCAACACCCTGGAGCACAGTGTCACCATGGTTAGACTACAGTATGTGTATGGTCAACACCCTGGAGCACAGTGTCACCAGGGTTAGACTACAGTATGTGTATGGTCAACACCCTGGAGCACAGTGTCACCATGGTTAGACTACAGTATGTGTATGGTCAACACCCTGGAGCACAGTGTCACCAGGGTTAGACTACAGTATGTGTATGGTCAACACCCTGGAGCACAGTGTCACCAGGGTTAGACTACAGTATGTGTATGGTCAACACCCTGGAGCACAGTGTCACCAGGGTTAGACTACAGTATGTGTATGGTCAACACCCTGGAGCACAGTGTCACCAGGGTTAGACTACAGTATGTGTATGGTCAACACCCTGGAGCACAGTGTCACCAGGGTTAGACTACAGTATGTGGTCATATGAAGCCAGTGGGTCTCACTGTTTCAGAATTGAAAGAGGGGTCCACTTTGCTGTCTGTGTGTGTGTGTGTGTGTGTGTGTGCACACGTCCGTCCGCCCTTGTGTGTGTTGGGCCTACTGAAGGTTGCTCTGCCCTGTCCTCAGTGGGCTGCTACATTGCCCCCTTTTGTTTTGACTGGGCCTCTTGACATTGTGGGCAATTCAACCCAGTCTCTCAATGGGACAAGGCACTATGTTGGCTTAGCCACCTAGTCTCTCAATGGGACAAGGCTCTATGTTGGCTTAGCCACCCAGTCTCTCAATGGGACAAGGCTCTATGTTGGCTTAGCCACCCAGTCTCTCAATGGGACAAGGCTCTATGTTTGCTTAGCCACCCAGTCTCTCAATGGGACAAGGCACGATGTTAGCTTAGCCACCCAGTCTCTCAATGGGACAAGGCACGATGTTAGCTTAGCCACCCAGTCTCTCAATGGGACAAGGCTCTATGTTGGCTTAGCCACCCAGTCTCTCAATGGGACAAGGCACGATGTTGGCTTAGCCACCCAGTCTCTCAATGGGACAAGGCACGATGTTCGCTTAGCCACCCAGTCTCTCAATGGGACAAGGCTCGATGTTGGACTCTTATTCTGGGAGTCCTCAGCCTTTCATCTATTGGACAAGCTGGGATGGCATGTGGCTTAGGCTCTAATGGACTGTTCAGTGCATTCAGAGGACTGTTTCACTGTTAGTCTACACCTGTTGTTTACGAAGCATGTAACATATACACATTTGATTTGAACCTCTTTGTTGGTTGTTGTTGTTGCAGTAATTACATGCATCTATACATATTATGTGTGTTCTATTTGATTAGATTAGATTTATTAGGATCCCATTAGCCGATGCCGATGGCTACAGCTATTCTTATATGGGGTCCGACACATAACTAAAAGACAAGAATTTACAATTGACATATATTTAAAACATTAACATGTAGTGTGTGTGTGTTCATCTATCAGTTACACATGTCAGTACATACACACAACAAAGTAGGTCACATGGGGGAGAGGCGTCACCCTGTGTGGTGTTGCTTTATTTGTTTTTTGAAAATGGACTATTCAAATCATTTGGAACGTACAAATAGTTTCTTATAAAAACAAGAAGTGATGCATTCAGTCTTTCCTCAACTCTTAGCCAAGACAGACTGTCAAGCACAGTATTAATATTAGTCCTCTGATTACAATGAAGAGAAAGACGTGACGCTCTGTTCTGGACCAGCTGCAGCTTAACCAGGTCCTTCTTTGCAGCACTCGACCATATGACTGGACAATAACCAAGATAAGATAAAACTAGAGCCTGCAGGAGTTGCTTTGTGGAGTGTGGTGTCAAAAAAGCAGAGTGTCTCTTTATTGCGGACAGACCCCATTGAATTTAGTTTTAGAGATGTTCAGGACCAGTTTATTACTGACTACCCATTCCAAAACTGACTGCAACTCTCTTTAAGTGTTTCAATGACTTCATTAGCTGTGGTTGCTGACACGTATATGGTTGAATCATCAGCATACATGGACACACAGGCTTTGTTTAATGCCAGTGGCACGTCTTTTGTAAAAATAGATAAGAGTAAAGGGCCTAGAGAGTTGCCCTGCGGTACACCACACTTTACATGTTTGACATTAGAGAAGCTTCCATTAAAAAAAAAACCTTTGAGTTCGATTCTAACTTTTTTAGAGCTTTCTCAACAACAGGTAATGGTCAATAATATCAAAGGCTGCACTGAAATCTAACAGTACAACTCCCACAATCTTCTTATTATAAATGTATTTTAACCAATCGTCAGTCATTTGTGTCAGTGCAGTACATTTTGAGTGCCCTTCTCTATAAGCATGCTGAAAGTCTGTTGTTAATTTGTTTACAGAGAAATGGCATTGTATTTGGTCAAACATAATTTATTCTAACAGTTTGTTCAGAGCTGGCAGCAAGCTGATAGGTCTGCTGTTAGAACCAGTAAAGGCCACTTTACCACTCTTGGGTAGTGGAATGACTGGCTTCCCTCCAGGCCTGAGGACAAAGACATTCTTCTAGGCTCAGATTAAAAATATGACAGATGGGAGTGGCTATGGAGTCAGCTACCATTCTCAGTGTCAGGAGGTTTGTCATTATTGATCGATAACAATCATTTTTTCACCTCTCCCACATTTCAAATTTACAATGCTCATCTTTCATTATTCGTTTTTTTATACAATTGTTCACTGTTCGTTGTTGGCATTTCCTGCCTAAGTTTCTTCGTGTGTGTGTGTGTGTGTGTGTGTGTTCGTCCTTGTCCTTACTCTGGACCCTCAGTGTGGAGTAGGTAGGGGCATATGGCAGACGGTGGCTCCCTCCCAGAAACAGACTCACTAGAACAGACATCCAGACCGATCTGATGTAGGGCTGGGCGATATGGCCTAAAAATCATATCTTGATCTAATTTATGGGAGATTTCATGATATACCGTATATATTTTTTACGTTTTCTCTAAATAAGCGTTGTTGCACAATTTCAGGTCAAATACACTGCATTTCAAACAGTCAGCAATAATCGAATGAATTCAGGGCTTATAAAATTATATCTAGGCTAAATATAAGCCTTCCGCAGCCATAAGACCCACTAATAATTTACATTTTTGATCAATATACACTGCTCAAAAAATAATAAAGGGAACACTTAAACAACACAATGTAACTCCAAGTCAATCACATTTCTGTGAAATCAAACTGTCCACTTAGGAAGCAACACTGATTGACAATAAATTTCACATGCTGTTGTGCAAATGGAATAGACAACAGGTGGAAATTATAGGCAATTAGCAAGACACCCCCAATAAAGGAGTGGTTCTGCAGGTGGGGACCACAGACCACTTCACAGTTCCTATGCTTCCTGGCTGATGTTTTAGTGACATTTGAATGCTGGCGGTGCTTTCACTCTAGTGGTAGCATGAGACGGAGTCTACAACCCACACAAGTGGCTCAGGTATTGCAGCTCATCCAGGATGGGACATCAATGCGAGCTGTGGCAAGAAGGTTTGCTGTGTCTGTCAGCGTAGTGTCCAGAGCATGGAGGCTCTACCAGGAGACAGGCCAGTACATCAGGAGACGTGGAGGAGGCCGTAGGAGGGCAACAACCCAGCAGCAGGACCGCTTCCTCTGCCTTTGTGCAAAAAGGAGCACTGCCAGAGCCCTGCAAAATGACCTCCAGCAGGCCACAAATGTGCATGTGTCTGCTTAAACGGTCGGAAACAGACTCCATGAGGGTGGTATGAGGGCCCGACATCCACAGGTGGGGGTTGTGCTTACAGCCCAACACCGTGCAGGACGTTTGGCATTTGCCAGAGAACACCAAGATTGGCAAATTCGCCACTGGCGCTCTGTGCTCTTCACAGATGAAAGCAGGTTCACACTGAGCACGTGACAGACGTGACAGAGTCTGGAGACGCCGTGGAGAACGTTCTGCTGCCTGCAACATCCTCCAGCATGACCAGTTTGGCGGTGGGTCAGTCATGGTGTAGGGTGGCATTTCTTTGGGGGGCCGCACAGCCCTCCATGTGCTCGCCAGAGGTAGCCTGACTGCCATTAGGTACCGAGATGAGATCCTCAGACCCCTTGTGAGACCATATGCTGGTGAGGGTTGGCCCTGGGTTACTCCTAATGCAAGACAATGCTAGACCTCATGTGGCTGGAGTGTGTCAACAGTTCCTGCAAGAGGAAGGCATTGATCCTATGGACTGGCCCACCCGTTCCCCAGACCTGAATCCAACTGAGCACATCTGGGACATCATGTCTCGCTCCATCTACCAACGCCACGTTGCACCACAGACTGTCCAGAAGTTGGTGGATGCTTTAGTCCAGGTCTGGGAGGAGATCCCTCAGGAGACCATCCGCCACCTCATCAGGAGCATGCCCAGGCATTGTAGGGAGTTCATACAGGCACGTGGAGGCCACACACACTACTGAGCCTCATTTTGACTTGTTTTAAGGAAATTACATCAAAGTTGGATCAGCCTGTAGTGTGGTTTTCCACTTTAATTTTGAGTGTGACTCCAAATCCAGACATACATGGGTTGACAAATTTGATTTCCATTGATAATTTTTGTGTGATTTTGTTGTCAGCACATTCAACTATATAAAGAAAAAAGTATTTAATAAGAATATTTCATTCATTCAGATCTAGGATGTGTTATTTTAGTGTTCCCTTTATTTTTTTGAGCAGTGTAGTTGAACCTTTATTGTGTGCTATAGCTTGGAACATAAATACATGGGACTCTAGATGACATCATAATGAGGTATTGTTTCCAACAATTTGGCTGTTTTCCTAAAGAAGTTAAATCCGCTATGTGTTTTGTTTCCTTGCCACAATACTAACAAGAATCGCGATACTGGTATGTTCCCGGGCCTACCCGGTACCCCCTTCCCTGTCCTGAGAGGTAGTATGGACAACGATGCCTTCTCTGATGGGAGTGACCACTGACTGTCCCTCTCTGGCCTGAATACTAAACCCTTTATATCTGATTCTCTACCCCCCTCCACCCTGTAACAACCACGTGATGTTGGAGGTATAGCAACACGTGATGTTGGAGGTATAGCAACACGTGATGTTGGAGGTATAGCAACACGTGATGTTGGAGGTATAGCAACAGGTGATGTTGGAGGTATAGCAACACGTGATGTTGGAGGTATAGCAACACGTGATGTTGGAGGTATAGCAACACGTGATGTTGGAGGTATAGCAACACGTGATGTTGGAGGTATAGCAACACGTGATGTTGGAGGTATAGCAACACGTGATGTTGGAGGTATAGCAACACGTGATGTTGGAGGTATAGCAACACGTGATGTTGGAGGTATAGCAACACGTGACTGTGATAGAGGAAGCTTTATTTAGCTAGTTGGTTAGTCTGGTCTCTCTCAGCCACAGACAGTCTAGACTGGCAGCAGTGGGGCTAGCTGGGCTATCCATTATTAAACACCCACACCCAGGGAGGAAGAGTGATGCATAGAAAGCCTCCTCACACCGCCCAGTGCCACAGTCCACTTGAAACTTTAATCAGGACCTCGGTCCCCTTGCTCATCACACACACCCGTCATTCAGAGCCCCACTAGTTTTGATCCCTACCTTTTTAGCTAAAAATAATAATATATATTATTTTTTGAGGGATGCATGTTTTGCATATAATGTTGACATTAATACGTGTCACACATCAGTTTGGAAACGATGTACATTTTAAAAAATTCAAAAAATATTGAGTGAATAAAGCCACATACAAACTTGGTCTCTTTTATGCTTTCTTGAGTAAGGCAGCTCCAAAATGCAGGTGTTTCAGCCTAGCTCAGTGCTTTCTGTGGTGGAGGGGCAGCCAGTGGAAAATACAGAACATAAGGGTTGGTAATGTTCTCTATTTGCACCGTGATTGGCTCAGTGTTCTGTCAGTCATGGGGACACTACGTCACCGCCAAATCTAAGGGTAGAGCTCGAAATTCAAGCCCCTTGGGTGCTGCCTTAGTTACATTAGAAGTGCCCATCCAAGAAGATTCAAGGTCATTGGCCACAGATCAACTGTATGTGATTTGACATAATTTTAAGTCGGAAATGTACATACACTTAGGTTGGAGTCATTAAAACTAGTTTTTCAACAACCACAAATTTCTTGTTAACAAACTATAGTTTTGGCAAGTTGGTTAGGACATCTACTTTGTGCATGACACAAGTACTTTTTCCAACAATTGTTTACAGACAGATTATTTCGCTTATAATTCACTGTATCACAATTCCAGTGGGTCAGAAGTTTACATACACTAAGTTGACTGTGCCTTAAACAGCTTGGAAAATTCCAGAAAATGATGTCATGGCTTTAGAAGCTTCTTATTGACATTGTTTGAGTCAATTGGAGGTGTACCTGTGGATGTATTTCAAGGCCTAACTTCAAACTCAGTGCCTCTTCGCTTGACATCATGGGAAAATCAAAAAATATCAGCCAAGACCTCAGAAAAGAAATTGTAGACCTCCACAAGTCGGGTTCATCCTTGGGAGCAATTTCCAAACGCCTGAAGGTACCACATTTATCTGAACAAACAACAGTACTCAAGTATAAACACCATGGGTCCACGCAGCCGTCATACTGCTCAGGAAGGAGACTCGTTCTATCCCCTAGAGATGAATGTACTTTGGTGCGAAAAGTGCAAATCAATCCCAGATCAACAGCAAAGGACCTTGTGAAGATTCTGGAGGAAACGAGTACAAAAGTATCTATATCCACAGTAAAACAAGTCCTATATTGACATAACCTGAAAGGCCGCTCAGCAAGGAAGAAGCCACTGCTCCAAAACCGCCATAAAAATGGCAGACTACGGTTTGCAACTGCACATGGGGACAAAGATCGTACTTTTTGGAGAAATGTCCTCTGGTCTGATGAAACAAAAATAGAACTGTTTGGCCATAATGACCATTGTTATGTTTGGAGGTAAAGGGGGGAGGCTTGCAAGCTGAATAACACCATCCCAACCGTGAAGCACGGGGGTGGCAGCATCATGTTGTGGGGGTGCTTTGCTGCAGGAGGGACTGGTGCACTTCACAAAATAGATGGCATCATGAGGTAGGAAAATAATGTGGATATATTGAAGCAACATCTCAAGACATCAGTCAGGAAGTTAAAAGCTTGGTCACAAATGGGTCTTCCAAATGGACAATGACCCCAAGCATACTTCCAAAGTTGTGGCAAAATGGCTTAAGGACAACAAAGTCAAGGTATTGGAGTGGCCATCACAAAGCCCTGATTTCAATCCTATAAAACATTTGTGGGCAGAACTGAAAAAAGCGCTTGCGAGCAAGGAGGCCTACAAACCTGACTCAGTTACACCAGCTCTGTCAGGAGGAATGGGCCAAAATTCACCCAACTTATTGTGGGAAGCTTGTGGAAGGCTACCCGAAACGTTTGACCCAAGTTTAACAATTTAAAGGCAATGCTACCAAATGCTAATTGAGCGTATGTTAACTTCTGACCCACTGGGAATGTGATGAAAGAGATAAAAGTTGAAATAAATCATTCTCTCTAGTATTTTTCTGACATTTCACATTCTTATAAGGTGGCCATGGACCCAAAAATATTTTGGGTCCATGGCCAGGAATCTCCCCAGACCTTAATCCCATTGAGAATTTGTGGTCAGTCCCCAAGAGGCGGGTGGACAAACAAAAACCAAAACAATTCGGACCAACTCCAAGCATTGATTATGCAAGAATGGGCTGCCATCAGTCAGGATGTGGCCCAGAAGTAAGTTGACAGCATGCCAGGGCGGATTGCAGAGGTCTTGAAAAAGAAGGGTCAACACTGCAAATATTGACTCTTTGGCATCAACTTCATGTAATTGTCAATAAAAGCCTTTGAAACTTATGAAATGCTTGTAATTATTCCATAGTAACATCTGACAAAAATATCTAAAAACACCGAAGCAGCAAACTTTGTGGAAATTAATATATGTGTCATTCTCAAAACCTTTGTCCACGACTGCATATATGGGAAAGAATAACTGCATTGAAACGGCAAGACATCGGCATTTGGTTTATTGATTGTGATATGTTGTCTGATGACCTACAGGTAACTGCCAAAATCAGGGAAACACTTAAGTAAACGAGGCATACATAGTATATTGAAAGCAGGTGCTTCCACACACATGTGGTTCTTGAGTTAATTAAGCAATTAACATCCCATCATGCTTAGGGTCATATATAAAAATTCCCAGTTGCCCGTTTTTTTGTCTACCATGGCTAGAAGAAGAGATCTCAGTGACTTTGAAAGAGAGGTCTCTAAGGAGCATAGTGGGTTTAAAGGGTGTGTGCATCAGTCACCAGATCTCAACCCAATTGAACGCTTATGGGAGATTCTGGAGCGGCGCCTGAGACTGTATTTTCCATCACCAAAACACCAAATTATGAAATTGATCGTGAAAGAATGTTGTCACATCCCTCCAATAGACTTCCAGACACTTGTAGAATCTATGCCATGGCTCCTTGAAGCTGTTCTGGTGGCCCAACGCCCTATTAAGACACTGTTAGTGTTTCCTTTATTTTGGCAGTTACCCGTATGTGAAGGAGAAGCCGACGCGGTGGATCAAACAGTGAGGGGACAGACAAATCATATTAAAGTTTATTTGTCATGTGCGCCGAATACAACAGGTGTAAACCTTACAGCGAAATGCTTACTTACAGGCTCTAACCAATGGTGCGGAAAAAAAGGTGTGTGTGTGTGTAGGTAAGTAAAGAAATAAAACAACAGTAAAAAGACATTTGAAAAAAGAGTAGCAAGGCTATATACTGTTAGTCAGGCTTATTGAGGTAGTATGTACATGTAGGTATCGTTAAAGTGACTGTGCATGTATGATGAACAGAGAGTAGCAGAAGTGTAAAAAGAGGGGTTGACGGGTGGTGGGACACAATGCAGATAGTCCGGGTAACCATTTGGTTACCTGTTCAGGACACTTATGGCTTGGGGGTAAATACTGTTGAGAAGCCTTTTTGTCCTAGACTTCGCATTCCGATACAGCTTGCCATGCGGTAGCCGAGAGAACAGTCTATGACGGGTGGCAGAGGTCTTTGACAATTTTTAGGGCCTTCCTCTGACACCGCCTGGTGTAGAGGTCCTGGATGGCAGGCAGCTTTGCCATACGCACTACCCTCTGAAGTGCCTTGCGGTCAGAGGCCGAGCAATTGCCGCACCAGGCAGTTGTGCAACCGGTCAGGATGCTCTCGATGTTGTAGCTGTAGAACCTTTTGAGGATCTCAGGACCCATGCCAAATCTTTTTAGTTTCCTGAGGGGGAATAGGCTTTGCCGTGCCCTCTTCACGACTGTCTTGGTGTGTTTGGACCAATCTAGTTTGTTGTTGATGTGGACACCAAGGAATTTGAAGCTCTCGACCTGCTCCACTACAGCCCCATCGATGAGAATGGGGACGTGCTCGGTGCTCCTTTTCCTGTAGTCCACAATCATCTCCTTAGTCTTGGTTACGTTGAGGTATAGGTTGTTATTCTGGTACAACCCGGCCAGGTCTCTGACCTCCTCCCTATAGACTGTCTCGTCATTGTCGGTGATCAGGCCTACCATTGTTGTGTAGTCAGCAAACTTAATGATGGTGTTGGAGTCGTGCCTGGCCATGCAGTCGTGGGTGAACAGGGAGTACAGGAGGGGACTGAGCACGCGCCCCTGGGGAGCTCCAGTGTTGAGGATCAGCATGGCAGATGTGTTGCTACCTACCCTCACCACCTGGGGGCGGCCTGTCAGGAAGTCCAGGATCCAGTTGCAGAGGGAGGTGTTTAGTCCCAGGATCCTTAGCTTGGTGATGAGCTTTGAGGGTACTATGGTGTTGAACACTGAGCTGTTGTCAATGAACAGCATTCTCACATATGTGTTCCTTTTGTCCAGGTAGGAAAGGGCAGTGTGGAGTGCAATAGGGATTGCATCATCTGTGGATCTGTTTGGGCTGTCTGCAAATTGGAGTGGGTCTAGGGTTTCTGGGATAATGGTGTTATGTGAGCCATTACCAGCCTTTCAAAGCACTACATGGCTATGGACGCTTCGGAACAGCTGATGCGCTCCTGCATGCCTCAGTGTTGCTTGCCTCGAAGCGAGCATAGAAGTGATTTAGCTCATCTGGTAGGCTCGTGTCACTGGGCAGCTCACGGCTGTGCTTCCCTTTGTAGTCTGTAATAGTTTGCAAGCCCTGCCACATCCGACGAGCGTCTGAGCCGGTGTAGTATGATTCAATCTTAGCACTGTATTGACGCTTTGCCGGTTTGATGGTTCGTCTCAGGGCATAGCAGGATTTCTTGTAAGCTTCCAGGTTAGAGTCCCGCACCTTGAAAGCGTCAGCTGTACCCTTTAGCTCAGTGCGAATGTTGCCTGTAATCCATGGCTTCTGGTTGGGGTATGTACGTACAGTCACTGTGGGGACGACGTCCTCAATGCACTTATTGATAAAGCCAGTGACTGATGTGGTGTATTCCTCAATGTCATCGGAAGAATCCCGGAACATGTTCCAGTCTGTGATAGCAAAACAGTCCTGTAGTTTAGCATCTGCTTCATCTGACCAGTTGTTTATAGACCGAGTCACTGGGGCTTCCTGCTTTAATTTTTGCTTGTAAGCAGGAATTAGAAGTATAGAGTTGTGGTCAGATTTATCAAATCGAGGGCGAGGGAGAGCTTTGTACGTGTCTATGTGTGTGGAGTACAGGTGATCTAGATTTTTTTTCCCTCTGGTTGCACATTTAACATGTTGATAAAGTTTTGTAAAACTGATTTAAGTTTCCCTGCATTAAAGTCTCCGGCCACTAGGAGCACCGCCTCTGGGTGAGTGGTTTCCTGTTTGCTTATTTCCTTAAACAGCTGACTGAGTGCGGTCCTAGTGCCAGCATCTGTCTGTGGTGGTAAATAAACAGCCACGAAAAGTATAGCTGAAAATTATAGACAGGATGTTCATTTAGTTGGCCATCCTAAAATCACCGACCACACACACACTATTGGTGGCCCACCCCTCTAAACAGTACAATTAAAATGTGTGCTAAGTAATTTCGCTCACCCGGGGTTTAATTTCTGTGTGTGACTGACCTCAGCCTCTAAGTGCTCTGAGGCCTGACTGGGGGAACATGCATACTTTAACAGTAGAACACAAGTGTAAAGGATGGAGAACAAGAAAGGAAGATAAGACAGGAAGGCATGAAAACTGCATCAGGCAGGTGGCAGGCAGCCAACACAGAGAGGAGGACCTTAATGATTTAAGAGGCTGAGGAGATGAATAATAGAAGACTCCCACCATCCCTGCGTCCCGCTCTTCCTCTCTCTCTCTTCCCCTCTCCCTGCGTCCCGCTCTTCCTCACTCACTGCTTCCCTCTCTTCCTCTCCCTCTTCCTCTCTTGCTCTCTCCCTGCGTCCCTCTCTACATTTTCCTCTCCCTGTCCCTCCCTCCCTGCCTCCCTCCCTCCCTGCGTCCCCCTCTCCCTCCCTCTCTCTCCCTGCATTCCTCTCTCCTTCTTCCTTGTTCTCTGCTGTCACAACAGAGGGAGATCTGACCAGCAGGGGGAGCCCTCCTCGAGCGATCCTCTCCCCTTCACTCCTTCAACTGTGTGTTTGTGTTCTTGTGTGCATGTTGCGTGTGTGTTTGTCTTTGTGCGTGAGTGTACATATACACATCTCTCTACTTGTGTGTTATGTGGTACAAAGATATTATGCAGCATATCCTCCTTGCTGCTCCTAATGTTTACCTTTACCCCCCACACCATTCTACATCTGACCTCAACAACTACCCCCCACACCATTCTACATCTGACCTCAACAACTGCCCCCCACACCATTCTACATCTGACCTCAACAACTACCCCCACACCATTCTACATCTGACCTCAACAACTGCCCCCCACACCATTCTACATCTGACCTCAACAACTGTCCCCCCACACCATTCTCCATCTGACCTCAACAACTACCCCCCCCACACCATTCTACATCTGACCTCAACAACTACCCCCCCCACGTCATTCTACATGTGACCTCAACAACTGTCCCCCACACCATTCTCCATATAACCTCAACAACTGCCCCCCACACCATTCTACATCTGACCTCAACAACTACCCCCCACGTCATTCTACATGTGACCTCAACAACTGCCCCCACACCATTTTCCATATAACCTCAACAACTGCCCCCCCCATCCCCATTCTACATCTGACCTCAACAACTACCCCCCACGCCATTCTACATGTGACCTCAACAACTGCCCCCCACACCATTCTCCATATAACCTCAACAACTGCCCCCACACCATTCTACATCTGACCTTAACAACTGCCCCCCCCCCCACACCTTTCTACATGTGACCTCAACAACTGCCCCCCACACCATTCTACATCTGACCTTAACAACTGCCCCCCACACCTTTCTACATGTGACCTCAACAACTGCCCCCCACCTTTCTACATCTGACCTCAACAACTGCCCCCCACACCATTCTACATCTGACCTCAACAACTGCCCCCCACACCATTCTACATCTGACCTCAACAACTGCCCCCCACACCATTCTACATCTGACCTCAACAACTGCCCCCCCCACACCATTCTCATCTGACCTCAACAACTGCCCCCCACACCTTTCTACATCTGACCTCAACAACTGCCCCCCACACCTTTCTACATCTGACCTCAACAACTGCCCCCCACACCATTCTACAACTGCCCCCCCACACCATTCTACATGTAACCTCAACAACTGCCCCCCACACCATTCTACATGTAACCTCAACAACTGCCCCCCACACTTTTCTCCATGTAACCTCAACAACTGCCCCCACACCTTTCTCCATGTAACCTCAACAACTGCCCCTCCAAACCTTTCTCCATGTAACCTCAACAACTGCCCCCACACCTTTCTCCATGTAACCTCAACAACTGCCCCTCCAAACCTTTCTCCATGTAACCTCAACAACTGCCCCTCCAAACCTTTCTCCATGTAACCTCAACAACTGCCCCTCCAAACCTTTCTCCATGTAACCTCAACAACTGCCCCCCAAACCTTTCTCCATGTAACCTCAACAACTGCCCCCACACCTTTCTCCATGTAACCTCAACAACTGCCCCCCACACCTTTCTCCATGTAACCTCAACAACTGCCCCCCACACCTTTCTCCATGTAACCTCAACAACTGCCCCCACACCTTTCTCCATGTAACCTCAACAACTGCCCCCCAAACCTTTCTCCATCCAACTGCCCCTCAAACCTTTCTCCATGTAACCTCAACAACTGCCCCTCCAAACCTTTCTCCATGTAACCTCAACAACTGCCCCTCCAAACCTTTCTCCATGTAACCTCAACAACTGCCCCGCCCTCCACATCGCAGGTAGTGAAGTCCTGACGTCGGGTAATGATGACCTAATCTAATTTCAGCGCTGACGTCAGGTTTTCAATTACCTGTGATCACTCATCGTTCTCTCTCCTCTCTCTCTCTCTTTGTCTCTTTCCCTCACCCTCACTCTCCATCTCTCTTTCTTCTCTCCATCTCTCTCTCTCCTACAGAACAGAGCTCTGATGGGCAATATAACCAGGTTGTGTGACACGGCCATCGCTCTAGAGTCCTTCAGAGGCTCAGAGAGAGAGACCAACCCCCTGTACAAAGATTACCACGGTAACCCCCCACACACACACACACAGGGCCAGTGCATAAGGAGAAGGTGTGTGTGTGTGTGTGTGTGTGTGTGTGTGTGTGTGTGTGTGTGTGCGCGAGAGAGAGAGATTGTGGAGGCTGGTCGGCTAGGCAGGCAGGCCCCTCACAGGGCAGCCCAGACTGTCAGGGCCTGTTAGTGGGCTGCTGCTCAATCAGACGTGCTCCTCACTAGACAGGCCGGGGGGGATTCAGCTGCCACGGCGCACTCTCGCCCCTCTCACCCCCCAGCAGAGCTCCTCTCTCCCGCCCTCCCTCCACACACATACAACCCCAGTCCCATATACCCCTGAGGCCTGGTGTAGAGCGGAGTGGACCAATGCTGGGGAATCCATATTCTTCACCATCACTCTCTCCATCTTTTTCTCTGTCCACTCCTCTCTCCATAGATGGTTTAGTCTGCTCTGACATGGAGGATGACAGTCTGAGAGGGGGAAGAGGAAGGATATATATATATATATATATATAAAAGCATCTCCCTCTCTCATACACACATTCCCTCTCTCCATCACTCCCTCACACTCTCTCTCTACCCCCTCCCTCATACACACGTTCCCTCTCTCCATCACTCCCTCACTCTCTCTCTCCCACACATAAAGGTCAGTTTAAGAGATGGAGGTATTTTTAGTCATGCCTCTCTCTTTCTCTCTTGCTCTTTTCCTCTGGTTTATTCCTCTCCTCATTTCCTCTGGTTTATTCCTCTCCTCCTTTCCTCTGGTCATTCCCCTTCTCCTTTCCTCTGGTTATTCCCCTTCTCCTTTCCTCTGGTTATTCCCCTTCTCCTTTCCTCTGGTTATTCCCCCTCTCCTCTCCCCCTTTCCTCTGGTTTATCCCCCCTTTCCTCTGGTTTATTCCTCTCCTCCTTTCCTCTGGTCATTCCCCTTCTCCTTTCCTCTGGTTATTCCCCTTCTCCTTTCCTCTGGTTATTCCCCCTCTCCTCTCCCCTTTCCTCTGGTTTATCCCCCTTTCCTCTGGTTTATTCCCCCTCTCCTCTCCCCCTTTCCTCTGGTTTATTCCCCTCTTCTCTCCCTCTTTCATCTGGTTCATTCCCCCTCTCCTCTCCCCACTCTTCTGGTTTATTCCCCTTCTCCTTTCCTCTGGTTTATTCCCTCTTTCCTCTGGTTCATTCCCCCTCTCCTCTCCCCCCCTTTCCTCTGGTTTATTCTGGTTTATTCCCCCTTTCCTCTGGTTTATTCCCCCTTTCCTCTGGTTTATTCCCCTTCTCCTCTCCTCTGGTTTATTCCTCCTCTCCTCTGGTTTATTCCTCCTCTCCTCTGGTTTATTCCCCTTCTCCTCTGGTTTATTCCCCTTCTCCTCTGGTTTATTCCCCCTCTCCTCTGGTTTATTCCTAATTTCCTCTCCTCTGGTTTATTCCCCCTTTCTTCTGGTTTATTCCCCATTCTCATTTCCTCTGGTTTATTCCCCCTTTCCTCTGGTTTATTCCCCTTCTCCTCTCCTCTGGTTTATTCCTCCTCTCCTCTGGTTTATTCATCCTCTCCTCTGGTTTATTCCTCTACCCCTTTCCTCTGGTTTATTCCCCCTCTCCTCTCCCCCTTTCCTCTGGTTTATTCCCCCTCTTCTCTCCCTCTTTCATCTGGTTCATTCCCCCTCTCCTCTCCCCTTCTCCTCTGGTTTATTGCCCCTCTCCTCTGGTTTATTCCCACTCTCCTCTGGTTTATTCCTCTACCCCTTTCCTCTGGTTTATTCCTCCTTTCCTCTGGTTTATTCCCCCTCTCCTCTGGTTTATTCCCCCACTCTTCTGGTTTATTCCCCTTCTCCTTTCCTCTGGTTTATTCCCTCTTTCCTCTGGTTTATTCCTAATTTCCTCTCCTCTGGTTTATTCCCCCTTTCTTCTGGTTTATTCCCCCTCTCCTCTGGTTTATTCCTCTACCCCTTTCCTCTGGTTTATTCCCCCTTTCCTCTGGTTTATTCCACCTCTCCTCTGGTTTATTCCCCCACTCTTCTGGTTTATTCCCCTTCTCCTTTCCTCTGGTTTATTCCCTCTTTCCTCTGGTTCATTCCCCCTCTCCTCTCCCCCTTTCCTCTGGTTTATTCCCCCTTTCCTCTGGTTTATTCCCCCTTTCCTCTGGTTTATTCCCCTTCTCCTCTCCTCTGGTTTATTCCTCCTCTCCTCTGGTTTATTCCTCCTCTCCTCTGGTTTATTCCCCTTCTCCTCTGGTTTATTCCCCTTCTCCTCTGGTTTATTCCCCCTCTCCTCTGGTTTATTCCTAATTTCCTCTCCTCTGGTTTATTCCCCCTTTCTTCTGGTTTATTCCCCATTCTCATTTCCTCTGGTTTATTCCACCTTTCCTCTGGTTTATTCCCCTTCTCCTCTCCTCTGGTTTATTCCTCCTCTCCTCTGGTTTATTCCTCCTCTCCTCTGGTTTATTCCTCTTCTCCTCTGGTTTATTCCTCCTCTCCTCTGGTTTATTCCCCTTCTCCTCTGGTCTATTCCCCCTCTCCTCTGGTTTATTCCCCTTCTCCTCTGGTTTATTCCCCCTCTCCTCTGGTTTATTCCCCCTCTCCTCTGGTTTATTCCTCCTCTCCTCTGGTTTATTCCCCCTCTCCTCTGGTTTATTCCTCCTTTCCTCTGGTTTATTCCCCCTCTCCTCTGGTTTATTCCTCCTCTCCTCTGGTTTATTCCTCCTCTCCTCTGGTTTATTCCTCCTCTCCTCTGGTTTATTCCCCTTCTCCTCTGGTTTATTCCCCCTCTCCTCTCCTCTGGTTTATTCCCCTCTCCTCTGGTTTATTCCCCCTCTCCTCTCCTCTGGTTTATTCCCCCTCTCCTCTGGTTTATTCCCCTTCTCCTCTCCTCTGGTTTATTCCTCCTCTCCTCTGGTTTATTCCCCTTCTCCTCTGGTTTATTCCTCCTCTCCTCTGGTTTATTCCCCCTCTCCTCTGGTTTATTCCTAATTTCCTCTCCTCTGGTTTATTCCCCCTTTCTTCTGGTTTATTCCCCATTCTCATTTCCTCTGGTTTATTCTCCCTTTCCTCTGGTTTATTCCCCTTCTCCTCTGGTTTATTCCCCCTCTCCTCTCCTCTGGTTTATTCCCCTCTCCTCTGGTTTATTCCCCCTCTCCTCTGGTTTATTCCCCTTCTCCTCTCCTCTGGTTTATTCCCCCTCTCCTCTGGTTTATTCCCCCTCTCCTCTGGTTTATTCCCCCTCTCCTCTGGTTTATTCCTCCTCTCCTCTGGTTTATTCCTCCTCTCCTCTGGTTTATTCCCCCTCTCCTCTGGTTTATTCCCCTTCTCCTCTGGTTTATTCCTCCTCTCCTCTGGTTTATTCCTCCTCTCCTCTGGTTTATTCCTCCTCTCCTCTGGTTTATTCCCCTTCTCCTCTGGTTTATTCCTCCTCTCCTCTGGTTTATTCCTCCTCTCCTCTGGTTTATTCCTCCTCTCCTCTGGTTTATTCCTCCTCTCCTCTGGTTTATTCCTCCTCTCCTCTGGTTTATTCCTCCTCTCCTCTGGTTTATTCCTCCTCTCCTCTGGTTTATTCCTCCTAACCTGTCCCACTGACCACTATTGTTTTGCTTTGTGTTCACCCACCGCATAATGATATGGTTTAATATAATACACAGCTGAGGGTTGAATCTCTCTGTTAGAAAGATGTTGATCTGATATTTAACTATACTGGCAGTATTTGACCTATATCAAAATATACATCCTCTGTTTCAGAATTTGCAAATGTGTGTTCATTGTGTGTTTTGTGTGTGTGCGTTTTGTAGCAGCAGTTCAGGGCTGCTCAAAGCATGCTGGGATGCCTGTCACAGCGAATCAGGCGATAGGAAATCACCCAAGTGCACGGAGGAGAGAACTCACCATCCCCCTCTCTTTATCCATCTATTCCCCTCTCTCTCTCTCTCTCTCTCTCTCTCTCTCTCTCTCTCTCTCCTTCTTTTGTACCATACCCCTCTCTTTCTCCATCTATTCCCCTCTCTTTCTCTCTTCTCCTTCTTTTGTACCATCCCCCTCTCTTTCTCCATCTATTCCTCTCTCTCTCTCTCTCTCTCTCTCTCTCTCTTTTCTCCTTCTTTTGTACCATCCCCCTCTCTTTCTCCATCTATTCCCCTCTCTTTCTCTCTTCTCCTTCTTTTGTACCATCCCCCTCTCTTTCTCCATCTATTCCCCTCTCTCTCTCTCTCTCTCTCTTCTCCTTCTTTTGTACCATCCCCTGCCTCTGCTTTCCAGTTTTATGAAATGTCACTTTACGGAGGGAGGGAGAATTTCTTAAGGTCTCTTCCTATGAAAAGTGAACCTATTTATTCCTCTCGCCCACCACCCCTCCCATCTACAACATATTATGTATAGCAAGGCCTACAACACACACACACACACACACACACACACACACACACACACACACACACACACACACACACAGTCATTCCAGCCTGCCGGTCTTCCTTCCTGAAATAAGAACTCAATTAGTTTGTCCCCTGGAATAGAAGTCCCTGTTTATCTTGTTCTGCCTCATTACTTGAGTATAATCACAACATTTTGCCTGAGTGCTTCAAGTGCTGAATCTTGCAGCTCCTGATTGGAAGGGAGGATAGAGTGAGGGAAGGAGAGAGGGAAACATGGAGGGTGAAGGAACCTGTCTCCTGAGCTCCCTCCTAATAGGAGGTCTATGAGGGCCTGGCACATAACTGCCGATTACAACTCCTTTGGTGCATGAGGGGTGCATCTCAATAGTCTATAGTGACTTCCTCTTCCCATGTCCATGCCTTCATCTGATCTGAAAATATAAGATAGGTTTAAGGAAGGTGGTGAATGCCTTCCAGGTATAACCTGTTCACAATCCACTTTGTTTCCACATCAGTGCAGAGAAAGGAAAGGAGACAATTGAGGAAGCCACTTTGACTATTGAGATGCACCCATGGATGATGTGTACTTTGTCCTTTATCCAAATTGGTTTCCCTCTGTCCTCTTCTCTCCCAGGTCTGCTAGATGTACGTCAGCTGCCCTATCTGAACTGCCTGGTGTGTGATCTGCCCGACAACAAGGACCTGGCCTTCAAACTCAAGAGGAAGCAGTTCACCATTGAGGTAGGCCTCTGCCACCAAAACAACCCGCTCGAGCGTGTGGTTACGTAATCTAGCAAACAAACAAGTGTCATATCCTGTTATCTTTTCATACGCTTTCTCTCATACTCTTTCACACACTCTGTCTTTCACACACTCTCTTTCACACACGCTGTCTTTCACACACGCTGTCTTTCACACACTCTGTCTTTCAAATATACACATTCAGGCACATACTCATACACGCAGAGAAAAAGCACATTATCTCAACAGCCAAATCATATTATCATTTTAATGAAAGCGTTAACCTATTACAGATCTCCATTGAGAACAGAAGTAATGATTTATTTAAAACCTTCTGCATTTAATTTCTTCTGCATTCTTCCTGTCCACAGCATGGCTCACAGTAAGTGCTGATGGTTATTTTGAATTGCCTCTGGCGTTAGCCTCGCTTCACTAGTCTCTGTTAAAACCTCTTGAGTGTAGGGGGCAGAAATTTGATGTTTGGATGACAAACGTACCCAAATTAAACTGCCTATTTCTCAGGGTCAGAATCTAGAATATGCATATAATTGTCCGATTAGGATATAAAACACTCTAAAGTTTCCAAACCTGTCAAAATATGGTCTGTGAGTATAACAGAACTGATATTGCAGGCGAAAACCTGAGGTAAATCAAACCAGGAAGTGGCCTCTATTTTGAAAGCTCCATGTTCCATAGCCTGCCTTAGCTCCATTTAAAGGGATATCAACCAGATTCCTTTCCCTGTGGCTTCCCCATGGTGTGAACAGTCTTTAGACATAGTTTCAGGCTTTTATTTAGAAAAATGAGCGAGAAAAATCACATCGCGTCATTGTATGGCTGGGTGCCAGCAGCGTTTTGTATGCGCAACAGCTTGGAGTATCCATTTTCTCTCTCTCTCTCTCTCTCTCTCTCTCTCTCTGAAGAAGCTACATTCCCGGTTGATATATTATCGATTATATATTGTAAAAACAACCTGAGGATTGATTATAAAAAACGTTTGACATGTTTCTGCGAACATTACGGATACTATTTTGAATTTTCGTCTGCGATGTTGTGACCGCTCGAGCCTGTTGATTTCTGAACATAACGCACCAACCAAATTGAGGTATTTTGGATATAAAAATCATCTTTATGGAACAAAAGGAACATTTATTGTGTAACTGGGAGTCTCGTGAGTGCAAACATCCGAAGATCATCAAAGGTAAGCGATTTAATTTATTGCTTTTCTGACTTTCGTGACCAATCTACTTGGCTGCTAGCTGTTTGTAATATTTTGTCTTCTGAGAGAGATGTCCTTACATAAACGCTTGGTATGTTTTCGCCCAAAAGCTTTATTGAAATCTGACACGCCAGGTGGATTAACAACAAGCTAAGCTCTGTTTTGCTATATTGCACTTGTGATTTCATGAAAATGAAATATTTTTAGTGCTTTAATTTGAATTTTCGCGCTCTGCAATTCAGCGGTGGTTGACGAAAATGATCCCGCTAACGGGATGGGTGCATCAGGGAGTTTGAACTTTCTCCAGCTGTCGGTTGGCAATGAGAAAGGTGAAACTATAGATACACCAGTGTTGTCACACCTACTGCCGAGCAACTTCAAAGGTACCAGAGAAGAAACAGCTCATGATCAGGAGATGAGGAAAGACTATTGTGTTCTAGAGTACTTTAGTTACTATGGACTTTTATCACGGCCCTATGACACCTACTTCCTGTTATTGTTGAGTACTTTAGTTACTATGGGCCTTTATCACGCCCCTATGACACCTACTTCCTGTTATTGTTGAGTACTTTAGTTACTATGGACCTTTATCACGCCCCTATGACACCTACTTCCTGTTATTGTTGAGTTACTTTTTTAGTTACTACTTCCTGGGCCTTTATTACTATGGACGCCCCCCTATGACACCTACTTCCTGTTATTGTTGAGTACTTTAGTTACTATGGGCCTTTATCACGCCCCTATGACACCTACTTCCTGTTATTGTTGAGTACTTTAGTTACTATGGACCTTTATCACGCCCCTATGACACCTACTTCCTGTTATTGTTGAGAACTTTTGTTACTATAGTATGGAGTGTGTGTATATGCCTGTACATCTGATGAGATAATTATACCAGGGTCTGGCAGGTGTTAAGTTAAATCTTGGGACTGTCAAGCTCTGCGATGGCTCTGTTTCCGCATTGGTACACACCACCGTCACTAGACTGACCTAGTACAGAATCTGTCATTTTCACTCTCTATTGTAGATATTCAGTGTCCTGACTGAGCTCTTCTGACATTAAAGGTTTGACTATGCTAATTCAACCCTTCCCTGACCCTCTGGCTTCTCTAGCCAGCCCCTCCATTAAGGCCCTCTGTGTCTGTCTCCTCCCTCGCTTTTCTCCCTCCTCAGACCCCCCCAATCCAAGTACTCAAGTGCAGCTGCCCTCCCCTCTTGCCCTTGCCTTTATCCGTCGCACACACAAACACAAACACACACACACACATACACACACACACACACACATACACACACACATACACATACACACACACACAGATTCACTCTCCTTCACTGTAATCCATCTCTGTGGCTCTTCTCTCCAGATGAAGGGCCTCTCCTCTGTCAAAGTCATCATTGTCCCTCATTACTGTATCATTATCTTATTATTAACTTATCATACTCTGGCCTTGTAGTGGTTAATCAGGGAGTTATCGTCTCTGGTAGGAGGAGAGAGGGAGAGGAGGGACTTCCACTCTTTATACTTACCCTTTATCACCCCTCTACTCTCTCTCTCCTCCCTCTCTCCTCCCCTCCCCTCTCACCTCCCTCTCTCCTCTCCTCTCACCTCCCTCTCTCCTCCCCTCTCTCCTCCCTCTCTCCTCCCTCTCTCTCACCCCCTCTTCCTCCTTTCTCTCCTCCCTTTCCTCCTCTCCTCTTCTCCCTCTGAAAAGCTGTCTCCAGTGTAGATTTATAAGGTCCATAAAAGTCAAGGTGGTTATTCTGAAGGCCTTTTAATTCCCCTCCTTAGTGGATCTGTATGTCTGCTGGGCTCCTCCCTGAGCCTCGGTGGGACTGGGTGATGTTGTACTGCTGCATACTGTCTGTGAGGGACAGGCTTTGTGTGGGGTTGTCTTGGGAATGACAGGCAGCATTCTTAATAAAAGTAAGACATGGAGTAGAAAAGAGAGGGAGAGGAAAGAGGTCAAGTGAAACTGGCTACAACACATGTTGACATAAGCGAGCACACGATATGAAATGCCAATCAAATTCCCTGCTGGTGATCTGTATTGTGTGTGTGTGTGTGGAGTGAATTTCCAGAGTATCTCTCATGACGTCACCAGTCGCCCATCAAACCAATCAAACATTTATTTAACCTTTATTTAAATAGGCAAGTCAGTTAAGAACAAATTCTTATTTACAATGACGGCCTACACCGGCCAAACTCGTACGACACTGGGACAATTGTGCGCCGCCCTATGGGACTCCCAATCACAGCCGGTTGTGAGACAGCCTGGATCTCACATGCCAATCAGCCGTTGTATCCCATTGTTACATAATGCTCTGCACTCTCTCAATGCTGTGATTGGCGCTTGGCATTCTGGGTAATGCATGGTGGGGGTGCGGCGGCCATTTCTGCTGAGTCACTGCCTCACCCCAGGTGTGTGCATGTCTGTGTTTACCTTTGCGTTCCGTCTGCGTGTCTCGGCGTGGCTGTGACCCGTTGGACAACTGTCCCAGAGGGATGTTGATTGGCATGTGAGATAGCGATGAGATTCCCTCCCAGCCCTGTGTGACGTCCCACACCAAGCCAACTAATCACTCCAGGACACGTCCGCCCCGGGCGGCAGCTCAGCCTCTTTCTCTACCTCTACCTGCATCTCTGTCTCTCTCTCTCTCTGTCACTCTCTCTCTCTAGTGGTGTCTCTTTCTCTACCTCTACCTGCATCTCTGTCTCTCTCTCCCTCTGTCACTCTCTCTCTCTCTAGTGGTGTCTTTTTCTCTACCTCTACCTGCATCTCTGTCTCTCTCTCCCTCTGTCACTCTCTCTCTCTAGTGGTGTCTCTTTCTCTACCTCTACCTGCATCTCTGTCTCTCTCTCTCTCTGTCACTCTCCTTCAACTATTAATCTGTCTATCTTTCTAGTGGTGTCTCTTTCTCTACCTCTACCTGCATCTCTGTCTCTCTCTCCCTCTGTCACTCTCTCTCTCTCTAGTGGTGTCTCTTTCTCTACCTCTACCTGCATCTCTGTCTCTCTCTCCCTCTGTCACTCTCTCTCTCTCTAGTGGTGTCTCTTTCTCTACCTCTACCTGCATCTCTGTCTCTCTCTCTCTGTCACTCTCCTTCAACTATTAATCTGTGTATCTTTCTAGTGGTGTCTCTTTCTCTACCTCTACCTGCATCTCTGGCTCTCTCTCTAGTGGTGTCTCTTTCTCTACCTCTACCTGCATCTCTGTCTCTCTCTCCCTTTGTCACTCTCTCTCTCTCTAGTGGTGTCTCTTTCTCTACCTCTAGTGGTGTCCTTTCTCTACCTCTACCTGCATCTCTGTCTCTCTCTCTAGTGGTGTCTCTTTCTCTACCTCTACCTGCATCTCTGTCTCTGTCTGTCACTCTCTCTAGTGGTGTCTCTTTCTCTACCTCTACCTGCATCTCTGTCTCTCTCTCTCTGTCACTCTCTCTCTCTAGTGGTGTCTCTTTCTCTACCTCTACCTGCATCTCTGGCTCTCTCTCTCTCTGTCACTCTCCTTCAACTATTCATCTGTCTATCTCTCTAGTGGTGTCTCTTTCTCTACCTCTACCTGCATCTCTGTATCTCTCTCTCTCTGTCACTCTCTCTCTCTAGTGGTGTCTCTTTCTCTACCTCTACCTGCATCTCTGTCTCTCTCTCCCTCTGTCACTCTCTCTCTCTAGTGGTGTCTCTTTCTCTACCTCTACCTGCATCTCTGTCTCTCTCTCTCTCTGTCACTCTCCTTCAACTATTCATCTGTCTATCTCTCTAGTGGTGTCTCTTTCTCTACCTCTACCTGCATCTCTGTCTCTCTCTCCCTCTGTCACTCTCTCTCTAGTGGTGTCTCTTTCTCTACCTCTACCTGCATCTCTGTCTCTCTCTCTCTCTGTCACTCTCCTTCAACTATTCATCTGTCTATCTCTCTAGTGGTGTCTCTTTCTCTACCTCTACCTGCATCTCTGTATCTCTCTCTCTCTGTCACTCTCTCTCTCTCTAGTGGTGTCTCTTTCTCTACCTCTACCTGCATCTCTGTCTCTCTCTCCCTCTGTCACTCTCCTTCAACTATTCATCTGTCTATCTCTCTAGTGGTGTCTCTTTCTCTACCTCTACCTCTCTCTGTCTATCTCTCTAGTGGTGTCTCTTTCTCTACCTCTACCTGCATCTCTGGCTCTCTCTCTCTCTAGTGGTGTCTCTTTCTCTACCTCTACCTGCATCTCTGTCTCTCTCTCCACTCTGTTCAACTCATCTCTCTCTCTCTAGTGGTGTCTCTTTCTCTACCTCTACCTGCATCTCTGTCTCTCTCTCTCTGTGTCACTCTCCTTCAACTATTCATCTGTCTATCTCTCTAGTGGTGTCTCTTTCTCTACCTCTACCTGCATCTCTGTCTCTCTCTCCCTCTGTCACTCTCTCTCTCTCTCTAGTGGTGTCTCTTTCTCTACCTCTACCTGCATCTCTGTCTCTCTCTCCCTCTGTCACTCTCCTTCAACTATTCATCTGTCTATCTCTCTAGTGGTGTCTCTTTCTCTACCTCTACCTGCATCTCTGTCTCTCTCTCCCTCTGTCACTCTCCTTCAACTATTCATCTGTCTATCTCTCTAGTGGTGTCTCTTTCTCTACCTCTACCTGCATCTCTGTCTCTCTCTCCCTCTGTCACTCTCTCTCTCTAGTGGTGTCTCTTTCTCTACCTCTACCTGCATCTCTGTCTCTCTCTCTCTCTGTCACTCTCCTTCAACTATTCATCTGTCTATATCTCTAGTGGTGTCTCTTTCTCTACCTCTACCTGCATCTCTGTCTCTCTCTCTCTGTCACTCTCCTTCAACTATTCATCTGTCTATATCTCTAGTGGTGTCTCTTTCTCTACCTCTACCTGCATCTCTGTCTCTCTCTCTCTCTGTCACTCTCCTTCAACCATTCATCTGTCTATCTCTCTAGTGGTGTCTCTTTCTCTACCTCTACCTGCATCTCTGTCTCTCTCTCCCTCTGTCACTCTCTCTCTCTAGTGGTGTCTCCTTCTCCCACTTCAACTATTCATCTGTCTCTCTAGTGGTGTCTCTCCTTCTCCACCTTCAACTATTCATCTGTCTCTCTCTAGTGGTGTCTCTCCTTCTCTACCTTCAACTATTCATCTGTCGATCTCTCTAGTGATGTCTCTCCTTCTCTACCTTCAACTATTCATCTGTCTCTCTCTAGTGGTGTCTCTCCTTCTCTACCTTCAACTATTCATCTGTCGATCTCTCTAGTGATGTCTCTCCTTCTCTACCTTCAACTATTCATCTGTCGATCTCTCTAGTGGTCTCTCCTTCTCCACCTTCAACTATTCATCTGTCTCTCTCTAGTGATGCCTCTCCTTCTCCACCTTCAACTATTCATCTGTCGATCTCTCTAGTGATGTCTCTCCTTCTCCACCTTCAACTATTCATCTGTTTGTTTTTCTAGTGGTGTCTCTCTCTCATGCTGTCCTCTCTCATTACCCACAATGCCTTAGGGCAGAATTAACCCATGTCTGAGCAGGTAGATGGCTAGGTGTTAAGACCAGATTAACACACACTCACAGGGAAAACACACTCACAGGGACACACACACTCACACACACTTGTGGTGTGACACGCAGATACATATTTACGTACTGACACAGACAAAAACAAACACACCTACAAATAGTGTGCATTCTCGGTCATATTTTACTCATACTAGACACACGCTCACACACTTGTCAGTCATTCAGTTTCACAATGAAGGCTGCTCACCTCACCTGACGAAGCTCTGTAGAATGTGAGACTTACCCAATGAAGTCTCCTTACCCTGCTGTGACCCCTCAGACTGATGGATAACCCCCCGGTGGGGTACTGGGGTGCCATGGCAGGGTAAGAGGTCAGGGGTCAGCTGTAGTATGAGACTAGGGGATGTGTGTCAAATTAGTCCCCTCTTAGAGAGGTGAGACAGGCCGATCCTCTGTGATGTCTGTCTGTCAGCTAGGTGTGGAGGAGTAACAGTGGAAGAGGGTTTTTTAGTTTTAGTTTGGTTATTTTCCAGATCATCTTTTGAGGACTAAAGAAGGAAGTGAGCGAGCGGAGAGGATAGGGGGAGATTAAGGGGAAACCAGAGGAGTAATTGAAGTTGCGAAAGAAGAGGATGAAAGAGGAGGAAGATGTGGGTTAATTTCCAGGAATGGAAGATGATGAGAGGGCAGAAAGGGATGAGGGCGGAAGACAAGAGCAGAGAGGACAGAAAGGGATGAGGGTGGAAGACGAGAGCAGAGAGGACAGAAAGGGATGAGGGTGGAAGACAGGAGCAGAGAGGGCAGAAAGGGATGAGGGTGGAAGACAGGAGCAGAGAGGACAGAAAGGGATGAGGGTGGAAGACGAGAGCAGAGAGGACAGAAAGGGATGAGGGATGAGGTGGAAGACGAGAGCAGAGAGGGCAGAAAGGGATGAGGGTGGAAGACGAGAGCAGAGAGGACAGAAAGGGATGAGGGTGGAAGACGAGAGCAGAGAGGACAGAAAGGGATGAGGGTGGAAGACGAGAGCAGAGAGGGCAGAAAGGGATGAGGGCGGAAGACGAGAGCAGAGAGGGCAGAAAGGGATGAGGGTGGAAGACGAGAGCAGAGAGGACAGAAAGGGATGAGGGTGGAAGACGAGAGCAGAGAGGACAGAAAGGGATGAGGGTGGAAGACGAGAGCAGAGAGGACAGAAAGGGATGAGGGTGGAAGACTAGAGCAGAGAGGACAGAAAGGGATGAGGGTGGAAGACGAGAGCAGAGAGGACAGAAAGGGATGAGGGTGGAAGACGAGAGCAGAGAGGACAGAAAGGGATGAGGGTGGAAGACTAGAGCAGAGAGGACAGAAAGGGATGAGGGTGGACGACGAGAGCAGAAAGGATAGAAAGGGATGAGGAGTAATAAGTGGTGATGAGAGGAAGCTGAAGATGAGACGGTGGACCCCAGAGGGGTGGGAGAGCAGGCTAATGTCTCATGGCATGTCCTAAAAACGTCTTCAAGACAATGCCTTATTGGTCTACCCCCCACCAGAGTACCCCACCAGAGTATGTGAGTGGCGTTTAGCGTTCGGAAATCCAGCTCATGGAGCGGTGCTTGCATACCACTCCGGCGCTCCACGTCCTTTCCAACCGCTCCTCACTCACAGGAAACCAAACTGACGCTCCAAATTGGCTCCATTAAAATCAGAGTTTAACCAACACCCATCTGTTGTGACGACTTGGACCTACCATTTAACCAACACCCATCTGTTGTGACGACTTGGACCTACCATTTAACCAACACCCATCTGTTGTGACGACTTGGACCTTCCATTTAACCAACACCCATCTGTTGTGACGACCTGGACCTACCATTTAACCAACACCCATCTGTTGTGACGACTTGGACCTACCATTTAACCAACACCCATCTGTTGTGACGACTTGGACCTTCCATTTAACCAACAGCCATCTGTTGTGACGACTTGGACCTTCCATTTAACCAACATCCATCTGTTGTGACGACTTGGACCTACCATTTAACCAACACCCATCTGTTGTGACGACTTGGACCTTCCATTTAACCAACACCCATCTGTTGTGACGACCTGGACCTACCATTTAACCAACACCCATCTGTTGTGACGACTTGGACCTACCATTTAACCAACACCCATCTGTTGTGACTTGACCTTGGTTGTGACGACTTGGACCTACCATTTAACCAACACCCATCTGTTGTGACGACTTGGACCTTCCATTTAACCAA
This sequence comes from Oncorhynchus nerka, assembly GCF_034236695.1. Classification (NCBI taxonomy): domain Eukaryota; kingdom Metazoa; phylum Chordata; class Actinopteri; order Salmoniformes; family Salmonidae; genus Oncorhynchus; species Oncorhynchus nerka. The sequence continues at coordinate 89,979,001 of NC_088422.1, forward strand.
CACCCATCTGTTGTGACGACTTGGACCTACCATTTAACCAACACCCATCTGTTGTGACGACTTGGACCTACCATTTAACCAACACCCATCTGTTGTGACGACTTGGACCTACCATTTAACCAACACCCATCTGTTGTGACGACTTGGACCTTCCATTTGGTTTTGAGGTATTGAAACCAAACCATATGATTTGAATGAAAAGTATTTAAATAAACAACAGGAAACGGTGACTGTAAGAAGCTCTCATCATTTCAAATTGGTCACATGTCATATTAAACAGCATATAAACACTCATTAGGTCACATGTCATATTAAACAGCATATAAACACTCTCATTAGGTCACATGTCATATTAAACAGCATATAAACACTCTCATTCACATGTCATATTAAACAGCATATAAACACTCTCATTAGGTCACATGTCATATTAAACAGCATATAAACACTCTACATAGGTCACATGTCATATTAAACAGCATATAAACACTCTCATTAGGTCACATGTCATATTAAACAGCATATAAACACTCTCATTAGGTCACATGTCATATTAAAACGATGATCAATGATGGCCTATTGAATATATAATAAAACGAAAATGAACAAAACTTTTAAGAGATCTGATTTTGTGTTTATAAATACTTTGCTACAATGACACTTAGCTAGCTACCCACCTCCTGTCCACGTAGTAAGTACACCATCATGCTTTTTGGATGAGCCTTTTCAGATTCCACAATGATTCTTTAGTTGTGGACACTACATCAACACACTCCCTCTCTTGCTCTTGGTCCTCATCTTTGTAAGTCACCTTGTTTTAGCACCTGTGTGTTTTATCAGTTTCTTAATGAAAATATTTAGTGAACTCCATGACAGTAGCTAAAGCAAGGGGCTGTAGCAGCACACAAGTAGACATCAAATGCATGCTGGGCCTGGGCACGCCTTGAGGAAGTGAGCACTAATGGCCGACGCTCCAGCCTTTGGGGAAACTCCCTCCACGCTCCAGTCAAATTGGGCACGCTCTGCTCCTTGCTCTGCTCCGCTCACATGCTCTGCCCCCTACCCCTCTACCCCCGCCCCCCTGTATAAGGCTGTGGGTGCCGAGGGAGGAGTGTTAATGGACATATGTGAAGAGCGGAGCTGAGCGATGGGGAAGGAGAAGAGGGGGGTGAGGTGGAAGCAGAGAGGAGCTGTTAAGTGATTTTGAGGTCAGGTCTAATTAAAATGAGGGCTCCTCAGAGGCTCTAAACAGAGAGAGGGAGGGAGACTTAGTGAATGTTTGAGTTTGTTTGTATTCCATGTCTGAGTACCCATCTGTGTGTTTCTATGCATGATGGTAGTAGTAAAGCTCCCATTGAGGAGAGCCGAGCCTGATAACTGTACTGTAGAACTGGCTCATTCAATATTGACTCTAATAGAGTACACTCAGTATGACATTCACAGTAGAATGTAGTCCTGCCAAGACACAGGAAGTAAATAAAACACCAACTAGGTTTCCATCCAATTGATGACTCATTTTCATGCAGATATTCTAAAAATCTGCATAAAAACAATATGGGCCTTTTCCCACGAGGTGTTTCCATCAAATGGACTTGTTGCAGATTAAAGGCTGTGCAGGATGACGTAGTGCACATAAAATGTACTTTATCGCCTAAGTTTTCATCTACCGAGTAACAATCTAAAGTTCAATGCATTTCCATCCATTTTGAACTCTACGGATAGTTTTGTCACAAACTGTTGCGTTAAATAGTAAATGTACCCACTCTGGTCTTGGCACAAGCCTCTAGCCAGCAGATACAGTTTGGGTAGGTTAGTCTACCTGATGAGATTATTCTGGATAATAGTGAGAATATTTGTATTTGTCAAACGGCAGTCAAGCATTGATCATCATGTCACCAGAATAAGACTCTTGATATGTATTGAAAAGGAGTATCAAGATCATCGTGCTCTTTCACCAGCCTGTGAATTTCATCTGTAGCCTAATAAACTGCATGGTTTCCCCAGTCGTAATGGGAGGACCACACACACCATATAATCGTGTGACTCCATGTTTACTTCCATATGATGGTCATTGTATCAATATTTGCTCATAAAGGCGTTACCACCACCATTCCTCACATAATTCATTTCACAGACACAAAAAGATCCCACCATGTCGAACGAACAAATTCTCTGTCTGCATTTATAACATTGTACAGAAACTTCCTGTTTCGATCACAGCTGTCGTGGTTTGATTTTATATACGTGATGATTTTACATCAAATCTATCTAAAACTACAATACCCTAACATGAAAACACAATGACTCGCCACATTTCCAATAAATCTGCCAAAGGAACTATAGCCTGTCTTGGGAGTCACAATCGGATCGGAACGGACTCCTTGAAAAAGAATCCACATAAATAATTCATACTCTTCCTCTACCTCGAAGCACACAGGCCCTGTTGTGTTTTGGGCGAGGTGTGTAGGTGAGTCCGTGGCACGCGACCGGACCTCTTCGCGATCATACTCTTCCTCTACCTCGAAGCACACAGGCCCTGTTGTGTTTTGGGCGAGGTGTGTAGGTGAGTCCGTGGCACGCGACCGGACCTCTTCGCGATCATACTCTTCCTCTACCTGGAAGCACACAGGCCCTGTTGTGTTTTGGGCAAGGTGTGTAGGTGAGTCCGTGGCACGCGACCGGACCCCTCAGCTGAATACTTACCAATTGGATGTATGTTGTGAATATTCCATCTGCTTTTATGATGTAGTAGGTTTTTATATACAGTATTCCGATTTAGAGTGCATTCGAAAAGTATTCAGACCCCTTCCCTTTTTCCACATTTTGTTACGTTACAGCTTTATTATAAAATTGATTAAATAACAAAATATTTCAATATCAATCTCCACACAATACCCCATAATGACAAAGCAAAAAACAGTTTTTTTAAAAACATTTTTGCAAATGTATTAACAATAAAAAACTGATTTTTATTTACCTTGGAGAATCTTGTTTCTCATGGTCAGAGCCCTTTAGGTGCCTTTTGGCAAAGTTTAACACTTTTTTTGGTTACTACATGATTCCATATGTGTTATTTCATAGTTTTGATGTCTTCACTATTATTCTATTATTCTATGTAGAAAATAGATTTTTAAAAAGACTTGAGTAGGTGTCCAAACTTTTGGATGGTATTGTACATCACTTACCGTCTTCCCCCGACAAGGGAGCAACAGTATTAGTGTTTGTAGTAGTTGTAATCTAGGCCAGTCAAACTCCAGAAAGAGGATGAGACAGGAATGTTGCCAGACATGCTACCCTACATCCAGCCTCCAACACAAAACAACCTTCTCACAAGCAGCAGATATGAAAACAAGATGGTGGGATAATAACCTAGTAAGACGTATGTGCTGCCCTCCTGCCAGACTGTGTAAGGCTGTGCTCTGCCTGAGCTGCCCTGGAAGTGAAGCTGTTGCAGTGGGGAGCAGTGAACCCTTAACAGGGCGCGTATAGCGCTCACCATTCATTACATTACACTGGGCTGGCCCGGCCAGACTCGATTCAGACCAGATTAAACAATCATAGCGATCTTCAACTCGGATTAGGATGAGAGTACAACAACCAGGGAGGGGTGGTTGGTTGATTGGGGTGGGGTTGTGTGTGTGTGTGGTGTAGTGATGCTGGGAGACAGGGGATGAGGCTATCTCATAAACACCCCTAAATTAGCATAATGGTAGTGACTAGTAGCTACTGTAGAACCCTGCTGGTGCTTTTAGATTGTGTCTATGTGTCTTTGGGATATGGAAAGGTGTATTACTTTTTTCTAAGGCTTAAAAAAAATGAAACACTTTTCTAGTTTTCAAATTGGCCCTTCTCTCTGTAACTCTTCCCTGGGTCATTAGTGTACAAGAGAAAGTAGTGCACTATGTTGTCAACTCTTCCCTGGGTCATTAGTGTACAAGAGAAAGTAGTGCACTATGTTGTCAACTCTTCCCTGGGTCATTAGTGTACAAGAGAAAGTAATGCCCTATGTTGTCAACTATTCCCTGGGTCATTAGTGTACAAGAGAAAGTAGTGCACTATGCTATCAACTCTTCCCTGGGTCATTAGTGTACAAGAGAAAGTAGTGTACTATGTTGTCAACCCTTCCCTGGGTCATTAGTGTTGAAGAGAAAGTAATCACTATGTTGTCAACTCTTCCCTGGGTCATTAGTGTACAAGAGAAAGTAGTGCACTATGTTGTCAACTCTTCCCTGGGTCATTATTGTTGAAGAGAAAGTAAACACTGCACTATGTTGTCAACTCTTCCCTGGGTCATTATTGTAAGAGAAAGTAGTGCACTATGTTGTCAACTAAACAGCATTCCCTGGGTCATTAGTGTACAAGAGAAAGTAGTGCACTATGTTGTCAACTATTCCCTGGGTCATTAGTGTACAAGAGAAAGTAGTGCACTATGTTGTCAACTCTTCCCTGGGTCATTCGTGTACAAGAGAAAGTAGTGCACTATGTTGTCAACTCTTCCCTGGGTCATTAGTGTTGAAGAGAAAGTAGTGCACTATGTTGTCAACTCTTCCCTGGGTCATTAGTGTACAAGAGAAAGTAGTGCACTATGTTGTCAACTCTTCCCTGGGTCATTATTGTTCAAGAGAAAGTAGTGCACTATGTTGTCAACTCTTCCCTGGGTCATTAGTGTTGAAGAGAAAGTAGTGCACTATGTTGTCAACTCTTCCCTGGGTCATTAGTGTACAAGAGAAAGTAGTGTACTATGTTGTCAACTCTTCCCTGGGTCATTAGTGTACAAGAGAAAGTAGTGCACTATGTTTTCTGTCAATATACCTGTTAAAATAACGGTTCATATGTTTTTTCCCCCAAGTTCTGTTTATTTTCCATAATTATGTTTTCTCAGTTTTATTTTTCCTGGTTTTAGATTTGTTTGGTTTTTTACTTTCAAAATTACAATTGTTCATAGAGAAACAACTAAATGTGATGTTCTGAGTCCATGTGAATAATTACACCACATCTGAAGACCTTTATTATATTTTAGGTCTGGAAGAAAACTAACATTTTTATGGTGTAATACCCCTTTAATCGCACCTCTGGCCCTTTTAAATGCACATCTATAGAGTGAGGAATGTGAGTCTAATGTGATGGTTCTGTACTGCTGCTCATCCCATGGCAGAGTTTACATCTATAGAGTGAGGAATGTGAGTCTAATGTGATGGTTCTGTACTGCTGCTCATCCCATGGCAGAGTTTACATCTATAATGAGTGAGTTTAATGTGACAGTCTAATGTGATGGAGTTCTGTGACTGCTGCTCATCCCATGGCAGAGTTTACATCTATAGAGTGAGGAATGTGAGTCTAATGTGATGGTTCTGTACTGCTGCTCATCCCATGGCAGAGTTTACATCTATAGAGTGAGGAATGTGAGTCTAATGTGATGGTTCTGTACTGCTGCTCATCCCATGGCAGTTTACATCTATAAGAGTGAGGAGTTCTAATGTGAGGTGGAAGATGGTTCTGTACTGAATGTTTGAGTTTGCTCATTCCCCATGGCAGAGTTTACATCTATAGAGTGAGGAATGTGAGTCAATGTGAGGTTCTGTACTGAGACTGATGTGGCAAGTATTGACATCTATAGAGTGAGGAATGTGAGTCTAATGTGATGTTCTGTCTGCTGCTTCCCATGGCAGAGTTTAAAACATCTATAGGTGAGGAATGTGAGTCTAATGTGATGGTTTCTGTAAATCTGCTAAAAACATGGCAGAGTGTTACTCAAATGGACTTGTGAGATTAAAGGCTGTGCAGTCTAATGTGAAATGTTCTGTATCGCCATAAGGGTCCCTAAAGTTCAATGCATTTCCATCCATGCTTGAACTCTAGAGTGAGGAATGTGAGTCTAAATGTAAATGTTCTGTACTCTGCTTGGCATCCCTGGCAGAGATACAGTCTGGGTAGGTTAGTCTATGTGAGTCTAATGTGATGGTTCTGTCACTGCTGCTCATCCCATGGCAGAGTTTACATCTCTATGTAGTGAGGAATGTCCTAATGTGATGGTTGTACTAATGCTGGGTCACAGCAGCCTGGCAGAGTTTACATCTGTAGCCTTAAACTGATGGTTTCATCTATATGGGAGGACCACAGGATGTGAGTCTAATGTTTCTGTGATGGTCATTGTATGGCAATATTTGCTCATCTATAGAGTGGGAATGTTCCTCTAATTGATGGTTCAGTACTGGATCCCCCATGGTCTCTGGCATTTAGGAATGTGGTCTAATTGTGAAACGTTCTGTAGGCTGCTCCCCTGGCAGGTTTACTTTATATAGTGTGATTTTAATCAAATCTATCTGAACTCTAATGTAACTGAAAACACTGGCTGCTCATCCCATGGCCAAAGGTATTACCTGTCTTAGGGAGTCCCCTGGTCTAACGGTCTGCTGGGCTTCCTCTCCCATGGCAGGCCCTTTACATCTATAGGCGAGTGAGGAATGTGAGTCTAATGGATCTGCTGCCTGCTCATCCCAGGCCCTGTTGCTTTACATCTATTAGTCCGAGGAATGTGAGTCTATGGATCTGTACTGCTGCTCATCCCATACTCTTCCTCTCTACCTGGAAGCACACAGGCCCTGTTGTGTTTTGGGCATGTTGGTCCATCTGCTCTGATGTAGGATCTGTGAGTCTAATTTGATGGTTCTGTACTGCTGCTCTTCCCTTTTTCCAGATTTTGTTTTACATCTATATTATGAGGAATGTGAGTCTAATGTGATGGTTCTGTACTGCTGCTCATCCCATGGCAGAAAAAACAGTTTTTACATCTATATGAGTGAGGAATGTGAGTTTAACCTTGTGATGGTTCTGTACTGCTGCTCATCCCATGGCAGAGTTTACATCTATAGGTGAGGAATGAGTCTATATGTGATGGTTCTGTACTGATGTCATCCCATGGCAGATTTACATCTATAGAAAATAGATTTTTAAAAAGACTGAGTCTAAACTGTTGATGGTTCTGTACTGCTGCTCAACAAGGCAGAGTTTACATCTATAGAGTGTAGGAATGTCCAGAGTCTGCTGTGATGGTTCTGGTACTGCTGCTCATCCCCTGGCAGAGTTTACATATATAGGTCTGCTGTGACAATGTGATGGTTCTGTACTGCTGCTCTCATCCCATGGCAGAGTTTACATCTATAAAGTGAAATGTGGGATAATAATGTGATGGTTCTGTACTGCCAGACTGCTCATCCCATGGCTGCCCTGGTTTACTCTTGGTGGGAATGTGAGTCTAACAGGGTTCTGTACTGCTGCTCATGTCTATACTGGTGAGGAATGTTCAGACCAGTCTAAACAATGTGATAGTTCTGGCAACCAGGATCCCATGGTTGTTGATTGGGGTAGAGTGAGGAATGTGTGTCTAATGTGGGATGGTTCTGTACTGCTCATCATCCCTGGCATAATGTCTATGAGGTGCTGCTTAGAGTCTAATGTGTCTTTGGTTATGTACGCTGTATCTTTTTCCAAGGCTTTACAATGAGGTAATGTGAGTTTTTGATGGTTCTCTAGGCTGTCCCCTGGTCATGGTCATGAGAAAGGGAATGTGGGTCTGTTACGTCTCTTAGGGTCCCCTGGTCTATGGTCTGCTTCCCTGGGTCGTTAGTTTACATCTATAGGTGTCCCTGAGTCTAATGTGATGGTTCTGCTGGGTTGCTCATCCCATGGCATTAGTTTACATCTATAGAGAAAGAGGAATGTCTCTTGGGTCCCTGGTCATCCCATGGTCTGCTGGGTAATGTGGGTCCCCCAAGTTCTGTTTATTTTCTGTATGGGTCCCCTGGTTTTAGGTCTTGTTTTTGGGTAACAATGTTCATAGAGCTAAATGTGATGTTCTGAGTCCTGTGAATAATCCCATGGTCCCCTATTATCTATGGTCTGGAATGAAAGTCTAACATGGTTTTGTGTAATACTGCTTTATCCCACTGGCCCTTTTCATCTATAGAGTGAGGAATGTGAGTCTGTGTGATCCCATGGCAGAGTTTACATCTATAGAGTGGTTCTTATGGTTCTGCTGCTCATCCCATGGCAGAGTTTACATCTATAGAGTGAGGAATGTGAGTCTAATGTGATGGTTCTGTACTGCTGCTCATCCCATGGCAGAGTTTACATCTATAGAGTGAGGAATGTGAGTCTAATGTGATGGTTCTGTACTGCTGCTCATCCCATGGGAGTGAGGAATGTGAGTGGTGATGGTTCTGTACTGGTCTCCCATGGCAGAGTTTACATCTATAGAGTGAGGAATGTGAGTCTAATGTGATGGTTCTGTACTGCTGCTCATCCCATGTCCCCTGGAGGAATGTGAGTCTAATGTGATGGTTCTGTATGGCTCTCCTGGCAGTACATCCTCATGATCTGAGTCTACTGTCTGGGTAACTGCTTTGCAGTTAACATTTAATTGAGACGGTTTTGGAGGAAGTATTTCTGTCAACCCACAAGATGGTTGTCACAACAACAGGCTACACACGGAGTGATGGACAAGCACAGGGGTGGATAATGTCATTGTTGCGTTGATTAGATAGTAGCAGGGAGGTCCCCTGGTCTATGGTCTGCTGGGTAACGTGGGTCTGCTGGGTACCGTGGGCTGTTACGTCTCTTAGGGTCCCCTGGTCTATGGTCTGCTGGGTAACGTGGGCTGTTACGTCTCTTAGGGTCCCCTGGTCTATGGTCTGCTGGGTAACGTGGGTCTGCTGGGTAACGTGGGCTGTTACGTCTCTTAGGGTCCCCTGGTCTATGGTCTGCTGGGTAACGTGGGCTGTTACGTCTCTTAGGGTCCCCTGGTCTATGGTCTGCTGGGTAACGTGGGTTGCTGTTACTGTCTCTTAGGGTCCCCTGGTCTATGGTCTGCTGGGTAACGTGGGCTGTTACGTCTCTTAGGGTCCCTGGTCTATGGTCTGCTGGGTAACGTGGGCTGTTGTCTCTTAGGGTCCCCTGGTCTATGGTCTGCTGGGTAACGTGGGCTGTTACGTCTCTTAGGGTCCCCTGGTCTATGGTCTGCTGGGTAACGTGGGCTGTTACGTCTCTTAGGGTCCCCTGGTCTATGGTCTGCTGGGTAACGTGGGCTGTTACGTCTCTTAGGGTCCCCTGGTCTATGGTCTGCTGGGTAACGTGGGCTGTTACGTCTCTTAGGTCCCCTGGTCTATGGTCTGCTGGGTAACGTGGGCTGTTACGTCTCTTAGGTCCCCTGGTCTATGGTCTGCTGGGTAACGTGGGCTGTTGTCTCTTAGGGTCCCCTGGTCTATGGTCTGCTGGGTAACGTGGGCTGTTACGTCTCTTAGGTCCCCTGGTCTATGGTCTGCTGGGTAACGTGGGCTGATTACGTCTCTTAGGGTCCCCTGGTCTATGGTCTGCTGGGTAACGTGGGCTGTTACCTCTTAGGGTCCCCTGGTCTATGGTCTGCTGGGTAACGTGGGCTGTTACGTCTCTTAGGGTCCCCTGGTCTATGGTCTGCTGGGTAACGTGGGTCCCCTGGTCTATGGTCTGCTGGGTAACGTGGGCTGTTACGTCTCTTAGGGTCCCCTGGTCTATGGTCTGCTGGGTAACGTGGGCTGTTACGTCTCTTAGGGTCCCCTGGTCTATGGTCTGCTGGGTAACGTGGGCTGTTACGTCTCTTAGGGTCCCCTGGTCTATGGTCTGCTGGGTAACGTGGGCTGTTACGTCTCTTAGGGTCCCCTGGTCTATGGTCTGCTGGGTAACGTGGGTCCCCTGGTCTATGGTCTGCTGGGTAACGTGGGCTGTTACGTCTCTTAGGGTCCCCTGGTCTATGGTCTGCTGGGTAACGTGGGCTGTTACGTCTCTTAGGGTCCCCTGGTCTATGGTCTGCTGGGTAACGTGGGCTGTTACGTCTCTTAGGGTCCCCTGGTCTATGGTCTGCTGGGTAACGTGGGTCTGCTGGGTAACGTGGGCTGTTACGTCTCTTAGGGTCCCCTGGTCTATGGTCTGCTGGGTAACGTGGGCTGTTACGTCTCTTAGGGTCCCCTGGTCTATGGTCTGTCTGCTGGGTAACGTGGGCTGTTACGTCTCTTAGGGTCCCCTGGTCTATGGTCTGCTGGGTAACGTGGGCTGTTGGGGTCCCCTGGTCTATGGTCTGTTGGGTAACTGTTACGTCTCTTAGGTCCCCTGGTCTATGGTCTGCTGGGTAACGTGGGCTGTTACGTCTCTTAGGGTCCCCTGGTCTATGGTCTGCTGGGTAACGTGGGCTGTTACGTCTCTTAGGGTCCCCTGGTCTATGGTCTGCTGGGTAACGTGGGCTGTTACGTCTCTTAGGGTCCCCTGGTCTATGGTCTGCTGGGTAACGTGGGCTGTTACGTTCTTAGGTCCCCTGGTCTATGGTCTGCTGGGTAACGTGGGCTGTTACGTCTCTTAGGGTCCCCTGGTCTATGGTCTGCTGGGTAACGTGGGTCCCCTGGTCTATGGTCTGCTGGGTAACGTGGGTCCCCTGGTCTATGGTCTGCTGGGTAACGTGGGCTGTTACGTCTCTTAGGGTCCCCTGGTCTATGGTCTGCTGAGTAACGTGGGCTGTTACGTCTCTTAGGGTCCCCTGGTCTATGGTCTGCTGGGTAACGTGGGTCTGCTGGGTAACGTGGGCTGTTACGTCTCTTAGGGTCCCCTGGTCTATGGTCTGCTGGGTAACGTGGGCTGTTACGTCTCTTACTTCCAATGCAGAATATGACCAAACCAATGAATCCATCTATTACAACTGGAGTAAGTTACGTTGTCTGTGTTTTTAACTTGTGCCTAATTGACACGTTAGCAGAGAGAATGGAACTTGCCAAAAAGGTGACCCCCCTCCACCCCTGTGCCCGCCCCCCTAAGAGGAAAGGAGAAATTGTCATCAGGGGCACAAACGGCCGAAGTCGGAGCGGTTCAAAGGTGGAATGTTGATCTGGAGCAGGAGAGTCAAAGCCCAGGAACGCTCTCCGCTTCTGCCCTAGAAATAACTTTCCCACACTCTCACTGCTCCGTGTCCTGGGGGGGTCAGGTGTGTGTGTGTGTGTGTGTGTGTGTGTGTGTGTGTGTGTGTGTGTGTGTGTGTGTGTGTGTGAATACAGAGGTTTCTGTTTAGTTTGGTCGTATTCAGCTGGCCGGCAAAAATGTGGCTAAAATAACATCTAGTTTGGAAACTTCATAACAGAGCTTTGAGCCTGCTTTGTCTTTAGCTGACTGAAGGATTGGAGGACAGTGTGACCCATCTCCTCAGCCAAAGGAGAGCTGGCAGACACTACACTACTTTTAAAATTCTAAAATTGCTGAGCCTCTCACATTAAACAACCGTCTTTCCTGTAGTTGTTTTGTCTTGCCAACATAGTGGTGGGCACTAAATGATGTGGCACGGGTGTGTCTCACACTACAAGATTCTTCACTTGACCACGAGCTGTGGCTCAAAGCAGCCTCATAAACGTTTTCAGTCAGACATTCACACTTGCCATAAAGAGTTGAAAAATCTAGCCAATACATTTTGAATTGAATAACATTGCGTGTCAGAGAGCTTGTCAGAGCTGTAGCGATTTGACACTATGGCAAGTACAAACCCATTCTAGTAGTAGTCATCGCTCCTGCTCGAGAGTACACATTCTGGGTGATGCGGTACTCACTGGCTTCTTCTCTGGCAAGCTCTCATTGGCTATTGCTGATCACCGTTCTCAAAACTTGTCGTAACACATATCACACTACTGGAGAATTGCGGGTTTTGTGGTGACAAAATCAGTCGTTTGAAATGATTGGGACGTCTGGGAGTGCTTAAAGACGGGATCGGTAGCCCTCAGATTGAGTCTCTGTCCCGCTAACATTAAATGAGTGTCGGTGACTGCCGCGTACCCGTGTCGGCAACGACATAGGGATGTTGTCTCTAATCTCTAAAACATGTCTGGGACCGCTACATCAAGGCCCACATCGTGTTGTGAACACCAGGTTTAACTCGCACACAAAAATAATAAATACTAGAGGAAAACTTTACCTCAGGAAATGTTGATAGCTACTATAAACACAGTTATTATTATACTTCAATATAAACATGTATAGTTTCAATGAGACAGATTGCATTCCATCCTGTATTGTATTGCATCATCAATACCTCAGTACTATCGCTATCCAATGAGGCCCAGTCAATGCCACAATGTGCTGGCCTCATTGGCTAAAGAAACCCAGCTGGTCCATTGTTTCATTGTCTTCCAGAAAGAGAAGTGAAAGAGACCACAGAGACATTGCTGTCTGCTTAATCATGACACTCTCTTAACCCCTACCAGGCTCAATACGCTTGGCTGTAGGAAGGTCTATTTAGAAAGAACTTCTCTTAACATCTTAAAGATGAGTTGGCTGTATAAAACAGTGCTCATTGACTGTGATTGAACAGGCAGACGGACTGTTGACCAGAACGTGTTAGTGGCTGTGAATTTTATGGCACTCTGTCTCCCCGTCTCCGAGGTCACAGGTGGCCATTGAAAGGGCCAGAGCAGATGATGGGGGACAGTTAGGACACCACTAGATGAGCCCTGAATGGACTTTAATTACAGACACTATATTATTCAGATAGAACGAGACAGCCCCCTAAACTTCAAAAGGAGAGGGTTTTTTTTTTGGGGGGTGCAGAGTGGTGCAGTGATCTCCAATGTGTGTCCCTTAGACAAACTATCATTTTGTCCCACATGAGAGTGAGTGATGATGAGTGACAGGATGTTAGTCCTGGGCCGAGCGGAGGACAGTGTGCTGGAGTAGAGGACTGGAGTTTCACACACATGAACAGCACAACCAGGTCAGTAGAGGACTGGAGTTTCACACACATGAACAGCACAACCAGGTCAGTAGAGGACTGGAGCTTCACACACATGAACAGCACAACCAGGTCAGTAGAGGACTGGAGCTTCACACACATGAACAGCACAACCAGGTCAGTAGAGGACTGGAGCTTCACACACATGAACAGCACAACCAGGTCAGTAGAGGACTGGAGCTTCACACACATGAACAGCACAACCAGGTCAGTAGAGGACTGGAGCTTCACACACATGAACAGCACAACCAGGTCAGTAGAGGACTGGAGCTTCACACACATGAACAGCACAACCAGGTCAGTAGAGGACTGGAGCTTCACACACATGAACAGCACAACCAGGTCAGTAGAGGACTGGAGCTTCACACACATGAACAGCACAACCAGGTCAGTAGAGGACTGGAGCTTCACACACATGAACAGCACAACCAGGTCAGTAGAGGACTGGAGCTTCACACACATGAACAGCACAACCAGGTCAGTAGAGGACTGGAGCTTCACACACATGAACAGCACAACCAGGTCAGTAGAGGACTGGAGCTTCACACACATGAACAGCACAACCAGGTCAGTAGAGGACTGGAGGACTGAACAGCACAACCAGGTCAGTAGAGGACTGGACACACACATGAACAGCACAACCAGGTCAGTAGAGGACTGGAGCTTCACACACATGAACAGCACAACCAGGTCAGTAGAGGACTGGAGCTTCACACACATGAACAGCACAACCAGGTCAGTAGAGGACTGGAGCTTCACACACATGAACAGCACAACCAGGTCAGTAGAGGACTGGAGCTTCACACACATGAACAGCACAACCAGGTCAGTAGAGGACTGGAGCTTCACACACATGAACAGCACAACCAGGTCAGTAGAGGACTGGAGCTTCACACACATGAACAGCACAACCAGGTCAGTAGAGGACTGGAGCTTCACACACATGAACAGCACAACCAGTTCAGTAGAGGACTGGAGCTTCACACACATGAACAGCACAACCAGGTCAGTAGAGGACTGGAGCTTCACACACATGAACAGCACAACCAGGTCAGTAGAGGACTGGAGCTTCACACACATGAACAGCACAACCAGGTCAGTAGAGGACTGGAGCTTCACACACATGAACAGCACAACCAGTTCAGTAGAGGACTGGAGCTTCACACACATGAACAGCACAACCAGGTCAGTAGAGGACTGGAGCTTCACACACATGAACAGCACAACCAGGTCAGTAGAGGACTGGAGCTTCACACACATGAACAGCACAACCAGGTCAGTAGAGGACTGGAGCTTCACACACATGAACAGCACAACCAGGTCAGTAGAGGACTGGAGCTTCACACACATGAACAGCACAACCAGGTCAGTAGAGGACTGGAGCTTCACACACATGAACAGCACAACCAGGTCAGTAGAGGACTGGAGCTTCACACACATGAACAGCACAACCAGGTCAGTAGAGGACTGGAGCTTCACACACATGAACAGCACAACCAGGTCAGTAGAGGACTGGAGCTTCACACACATGAACAGCACAACCAGGTCAGTAGAGGACTGTGTATTTCCTGGCGTAGTCTGATTGTCAGACTAGAGTATTATTATGAGCCTGAAATCCAGAACCTGTTTTGTGACTACATTCCACTCCTTGTACTCTGTGAGGAATGATTGCTAAACAGACTGGTACCCAAGCTGTTATGAGGCCGTGGCTCTAAAATTACTATTTTCAACTTGTCAGGTAAAACACGCAGTTGTTCCTCCTCTGTTGTATTGTTTGAGTGGAGGTGGATGGCACCGTGAGGCGCACGGTGTCCCCGGTGTGTTACAGCGCCTGGTATCGGCCGGGCTAGGTTGGGCATCGAGCCAGGTGCCATGAAGCCGGCTCAGCGCATCTGGTCTCCAGTGCGTCTCCTCGGGCCGGGGTACATGGCACCAGCCTTACACATGGTGTCCCCAGTTCACATTCGCCAGCACAGCCCAGTGCGGGCTATTCCACCTCGCCACACTGGCCTGGCTACGGGGAGCATTCAAACAGGTAAGGTTGGGCAGGCTCTGTGCTCAAGAGCTCCAGTACACCTTCACGATCCGGTCTATCCGGTGCCACCTCCACGCACCAGCCCTCCGGTGGCAGCCCCCCACACCAGGCTGTCTCTCCGTCTCCTTCCTACAGGTGCTCCCGCCTGTCCAGCGCTGCCAGAGTCTTCCTGCTGCCCAGCGCTGTCAGAGTCTCCCGTCTGTCCTGAGCTGCTGGAGTCTCCCGTCTGTCCTGAGCTGCCGGAGTCTCCCGTCTGTCCTGAGCTGCCGGAGTCTCCCGTCTGTCCTGAGCTGCCGGAGTCTCCCGTCTGTCCTAAGCTGCCGGGTCCTGGCTCTAAAATCTCCCTTGTCTGTCCTGGCAGCTGCCGGAGTCTCCAGTCTGTCCTGAGCTGCCGGAGCCGCCAGTCTGCCAGGAGCTGCCGGAGCCGCCAGTCTGCCAGGAGCTGCCGGAGCCGCCAGTCTGCCAGGAGCTGCCGGACTCGCCCTTCACTCCGGAGCTGCCGGAGTCTCCCGTCCGCCTGGTGCTGCCGGAATCTGCCGTCCATTCAGGTCGCCGTTTTTAAGTGGGCACGGTCCGCCACTGCGGACAGACGCCCACCCAGACCCTCCCCTATAGGTTCAGGTTTTGCTGCCGGAGTCTGCACCTTTGGGAGGGGTACTGTTACGTTCTGACCTTAGTTCCTTTGTTTTGTCTTTGTTTTAGTATGGTCAGGGCGTGAGTTGGGGTGGGCAGTCTGTTTGTTTTTTTATGTTGTATTTTGCGTTTGGCCTGGTATGGTTCTCAATCAGAGGCAGGTGTCGTTAGTTGTCTCTGATTGAGAATCATACTTAGGTAGCCTTTTCCCACTAGTGTTTCGTGGGCGATTGTTTTCTGTGTCTGTGTGTTCCACACGGAACTGTTTCGGTTTTAGTTTCTGTCTTTCTATTTGTTATTCTGTATTTTCGTGTTCAGTGATTTTGTTCATTAAAACATGACGAACACGTACCACGCTGCACATTGGTCCGATCTCTCATACTCCTCGTCAGAGGAGGATGAATCCTGTTACAGGCTGTGTAGGAGGGTTGAACTGTATCTGGGTCTTTAGTACTCTGTGTGCATGTGTGATAGTGTACCACTGAGTTGAATAAGTAGGTGTGTCAGTGTAGGTTGTGTTAGACCTCCAATACAACAGTTCTGCATTATCTAAGCCTCCTCTAACCCTCCCCACATTCAACTTTAATCATCACAGCACTCTGTGTGTGGCTCCCGCCTACTGTTGGCAACACCTCTCCTAAACTATCCTCCCCTCCTCCTGTTCATTTCTACATCTTCCACATTCTGCTTCTCAGCCCTGCCACACACTTACACACACACACACACTCCTCCACACCAACCCTCTCACTTCCCTCACACACAACCCTTTGATACTACTAACAATTGCTGAGGAGGGAGTGTTTGTGTGTTAGCGTGCGAGCCAGTCCCTGGAGGCGTGAGGGTTCTGAGGCCTGGGGATGGGCTCTGGATGGCGGTTAGCGAGGATCCAGCTTTTCATCCCTCCCTCCCTCTCTCTCGGAGCGGCTGCGGTGATGCTAATGGTGGGTGACAGCTCACCTCTCCCTGCCATGCCTACAGTCCTCAGAGCGGACAGACCGCCCACACAGGCCCCAAGCCCCGGAAGGGGACCAACTTGGTACTACCAAGGTTACTTCATATCTTAGTCACAGGATTTTTTTTTAGGGGTGGGGTGGGGGGTGGTGTTCTTGAGACCTTTAGTGTGTGTGTGTTTTCACCATAGCCCTCTCATCCACTTTGTACCCTGGTTCTGTATTAGTTATTAGTTGTTTTGCTTCATCATCCTCTGTTTCCTGTTTCCTGACTATGGTGTGAAACCATCCCAGTGCCGTCTGACGTTCGGGGGATGGCCGTCTGACGTTCTGCGGGGACGGCCGTCTGACGTTCGGGGGGGAACCGCCGTCTGACGTTCGGGGGGGAACGGCCGTCTGACGTTCGGGGGGAACGGCCGTCTGACAGCCTGATGTTGGGAGAGACCCTGTACATTAGTGTGCTTGTGCATGCATGAGTCTGTGCATACTAATGGTATGACCAGTGGTATTAGTCTCTGAAATGTAGCATATTTAAACTGCAATAGGTAACTTTTCGGGCGACCCGTCATTCTCATTGAAAGCAAGTCTAAGAAGCCATAAATATGTTCTATGGGCGCTATTTCTTTGCTTCCCGTTCTTAAGTTTCTTTTTTGTGTCTTTTACTTTCGGTTTTGTACACCAACTTCAAACAGCTGAAAATACAATATTTTTGCTTATGTAAAATATATTTCACAGCGGTTTAGATGGTATAATGATTCTCTATGCTATACTTGCTTGTTTTTTCACATAAACTAAAATTAGGCGAACTATTAGAATTTTAGCAATCGGGAAATGGAGACATTTCTGCATAGCTTTAAAGCATATACAGAAGAAAATACTTGCTTGGGCCAAGAAAGACGAGCAATGGACGTTAGACCGGTGGAAATCTGTCCTTTGTCTGATGAGTCCAAATTTGAGATTTTTGGTTCCAACCTCTGTGTCTTTGTGAGACGCAGAGTAGATGAACAGATGATCTCTGCATGTGTGATTCCCACCGTGAAGCATGGAGGAGGAGGTGTGGGGTTGCTTTGCTGGTGACACTGTCATTGATTTATTTAGAATTCAAGGCACTCTTAACCAGCATGGCTACCACAGCATTCTGCAGTCATACGGTTGAGAGAATGCCAAGAGTGTGCAAAGCTGTCATCAAGGAAATGGGTGGCTACTTTGAAGAATTTGTTTAACACTTTTATGGTTACTACATGATTCCAGATGTTATTTCATAGTTTTGATGTCTTCACTATTATTCTACAATTTAGAAAATAGTAAAAATAAAGAAAAACACTTGAATGAGTAGGTGTATCCAAACTTTTGACTGCTACTGTGTGTATATATATTAATGTATAATTACTTTAAGACATGGAAGGTCATATGTGTATTGCCAAAGCACAAGTGTAATGCAACAAAAGTAAGTGTCGAAGTTAGATCAGATTGACTCTTAGTTAGATCAGAACGACTTAGTTGTGAACCGAGATCTTTCGTGTCAGATTGTATTCAAGGATTTTAACTCGCAGCGTCAGAAATCAGACTTCTCTCAGAGTCTCTGTCTTTGAGATCTGTGAGTCTTTGATGTCTTTTAGAGATCTCAGAGCCCAGCGTCCTTGTCTTCCACCGTGGCCTGCAAAGCTCTGAGGACATTGGAAGTTAAACAGCTTCCCTTGACACTCGGCTCTAAAACCTTTTTAAAACCACTGTCATATTCATTCCTTGTCCTCTCAGCCGTTGTCGTCACCAGAAATATCACACAGAGAGTGAGTAGATTTGTAATGTACAAAGTTATGTTTAAATCAGTGAAGTGAGTTTCCTGTACTCCTCTGAAGACATGTCAGAGAGCGTGTGTGAGTGTGTTCATGCATGGAAGTTTACATACACTTATGTTGGAGTCATTAAAACTCATTTTTCAACCACTCTATAAATTTCTTGTTAACAAACTATAGTTTTGGCAAGTCGGTTAGGACATCTACTTTGTGCATGACACAAGTCATTTTTCCAGCAATTGTTTACAGACAGATTATTTCACTTATCATTCACTGTATCACAATTCCAGTGGGTCAGAAGTTTACATACACTAAGTTGACTGTGCCTTTAAACAGCTTGGAAAATTCCAGAAAATTATGTCATGGCTTTAGAAGCTTCTGATTGATTCAAATGATGTCAATTAGCCTATTGGAGGTATACCTGTGGATGTATTTCAAGGCCTACCTTTAAACTCAGTGCCTCTTTGCTTGACATCATGGGAAAATCAAAAGAAATCAGCCAAGACCTCAGAAAAAATATTTTAGTCTGGTTCATCCTTGGGAGCAATTTCCAAATGCTTGAGGGTACAACGTTCAACTGTACAAACAATAGTACGCAAGTATAAACACCATGGGACCACGCAGCCGTCATACCGCTCAGGAAGGAGACGTGTTCTGTTTCCTAGAGATGAACGTACTTTGGTGCGAAAAGTGCACATCAATCCCAGAACAACAGCAAAGGACCTTGTGAAGATGCCGGAGGAAACGGGTACAAAAGTATCTATATCCACAGTAATACGAATCCTATATCTACATAACCTGAAAGGCCACTCAGCAAGGAAGAAGCCACTGCTCCAAAACCGCCATAAAAAGCCAGACTACGGTTTGCAACTACACATGGGGACAAAGATTGTACATTTTGGAAAAATGTCCTCTGGTCTGATAAACAAAAATAGGAACTGTTTGGCCATAATAACCATCGTTATGTTTGGAGGAAAAAGGGTCCGGCTTGCAAGCCGAAGAACACCATCCCAACCATGAAGCACGAGGGTGGCAGCATCATGTTGTACTATTCTGACATTTTACATTCTTAGGATCTCCACTTTATTTTAACTGACCTTAGACAGGGATTTTCTACTAGGATTAAATGTCAGGAATTGTGAAAAACGGAGTTTAAATGTATTTGGCTAATGTGTATGTAAACTTCCGACTTCAACTGTATTTGCTTCTCTCTGTGTGGCTCAGACCTTTGTCTGGTGAGATTTTGTTATAAGTGTGTGAGAGAGTGAGAGAGTGGAAGGGGGCCTTGCATGCTTGGGCGAGCGAGGAGTGGAGCACTAAAGCATGTGTAGCAGTGAATATTAGAGAAGGCTGAGTTTCAGCAAGTTTCCTGTGTGTACAGGAGGGTTCTCTGCATTTCTCTCTTCTCCCCCCTTTCTCATTCTTCTCACTCCATCTATCATTATAGTGAGCTTTTTTAAGTTGGCCTTTTGTCCTTCGTAAGAAATTATAGTAACAGTTTGTAACAAAATGTCTGTTCTCATTTGTTGTGACTGTAGTGTCAGGTTCAGCTAAACCATAATCATTCACATCCTACCTGACAAACAACAGTGGGTGTGTGCTTGGCTGGTTAGTGGAGACGAGTGCTGCTGATGTCACTGCTATGGGCATCAGAGAGGAGGGTGTGTCTAGCAGGTGCCAAAGGGGGTGTGTGCCTGGCCCTCTGCCCAAACCCCTGCAGGGTATCCAAGGGATCACCCTGCCCTGGCCTCTCCTTCCTGCCCCACCCCTCACATCACCCCATGAGGGGGGCATCACCTCTCCTCTGTGTTTTCCCCTTTCTCTCTCCTCTCCTACTCACACACCCTCCACTGCAATATCTTTGTCCCTTTCTTCTCTCTACAGTATTAGAACAGAAGTTTGAGTTGTGCATGTGTCCAAGGTTAGCTTTTAGTCCTGTAAATATAGTAGCTATAGTACCTTGTCTTCTCCTCAGTAGATACACCCTCACCTCTAGTCCCTTCTCCTCTTCTCCTCAGTAGATACACCCTCACCTCTAGTACCTTCTACTCTCCTCTTCTCCTCAGTAGATACACCCTCATCTCTAATACCTTCTACTCTCCTCTTCTCCTCAGTAGATACACCCTCATCTCTAGTACCTTCTCCTCTTCTCCTCAGTAGATACACCCTCTCCTCTAGTACCTTCTCCTCTCCTCTTCTCCTCAGTAGATACACCCTCTCCTGTAGTACCTTCTCTTCTCTTCTCCTCAGTAGATACACCCTCACCTCTAGTACCTTCTCTTCTCCTCAGTAGATGTACTTTCTCTTCTCCTCAGTAGATACACCCTGACCTCTAGTACCTTCTCCTCTTCTCCTCAGTAGATACACCTTCACCTCTAGTACCTTCTCCTCTCCTCTTCTCCTCAGTAGATACACCCTCTCCTCTAGTCCCTTCTCTTCCCCTCGGTAGATACACCCTCACCATTTCTCACCATTTCTGCCTTTTAATGTCATGCTGATTGGCTGACAGCCATGGTATATCGGACTGTATACCACAGGTATGACAAAACATGTATTTTTACTGCTCTAATTACATTGGTAACCAGTTTATAATAGCAATCAGGCACCTTGGGGGTTTGTGGTATGTAGTCTTACAGCTAAGGGCTGTATCCAGGCACTCTTCATTGCGTTGTGCATAAAGAACAGCCCTTAGCCGTGGTATATTGGCCATATAACACAGACCTCCGTGCCTTATTGCTTAAATAATAGTCTGCTCCTATAGATCAAATGTGAGTTTTCTCTCTGAAGGGTAAAGAGCTGATTTGGCTATGAGGAAGGTGATGAAGAATCCATGCCTCATTCAACCTCATGTCATAGTTCACACTGATCTGTGGAGGAGGAGAGGTAAAGGTGAAGGGAGAGTGTGAAAATGAATAATGTAAACTCCTCTGTTGCATCTAGGCATTAAACAGTCTGTTTCCTCCCGGACTACATCATCAGCACTCAGATTGTTATCCCAGGAAGTGATGTCATAATTAGTGCCAGGAGTTTTTCCTGAGTTTCCCTTAGGTGGGCCTTGACAAGGCTTTATGAGGGGTGTGGTGTGAGAGGTGCAGAGAAAGAGGAAGTTGGAGTAAGGAGATGTGTTTTAGGACAGATGAGAGTCTACAGGAAGCAGTCTGCAGGTCCTCTCGCTGTTTTTAAAGTCTATTCAACGACACCGTTGTGGAATGTTTGTTCTTTTAGCTGACATGGGCTGGTGGTTTGAGGTTTGGAACTGAACTCAGTCTGAAACCACAGAGGGAAGTGGGAGCCTTGGGCAGGTTCTCTCTGATCACTGGTTTATGAGGTGCGCTTCTGGGTAGATTTGTTCATAATAATTTGTCATCTATTAACTTTCATCAACTTACCATGTTAGCCTTTTTAGGCTGAAGAGCTTTGAAAGGAGATGGATAAGCCAACAGCAGCCTGTCTCCATCTCTCTGACCGTTTCCATTCCTCTATTCATACTACACATGAGTTGTTCTGATATCATCCACAAGACGCCAGTCAACGACATGCACCCCTTTAAGTTGATCCTCTCATTATGAGTCTGAATATGACTAATGATGAGGCCATACGTTAGGGGAAGCTGGCATTTGATTGACAGTTGATAGACACTCCCGGTTCAAGTCACCGCATTTGAAATATGTTTATCATTTTTCTCCTTCCCATTTGGCACGTTATCCACGGGTGGCGGCTCACACCTTGTTGGTATTTAAGATTTAATTAACGGTATATTACCGGATCATGCCGGTGGCTGGTTCCAGGGACGTCTCGCCGCCGGTACCGATGGCGGCAAGGAGTTGTCTGCCGCCGCATCAGCATCTGGATGAGGGAGCACAGCCGAGTTCTATCTCATTACCGTAGAAACGCCCTAACGTATCGCCAGACACACGGCTCGCCGTGATTAAGATGTAAATCTCCCCTAATTGGTATGTAAATATGTACTTGTATATCAAATCAAATGTTATTTCTCACATACAACAAATGTAGATCTTACCGTGAAATACTTACTTCCAAGCCCTTAACCAACAGTGCAGTTCAAGAAGAGTTAAGAAAATATTTACCAAATAGACAAAAGTAAAAAATAATAACACAATTAGAATAATACTAACGAGGCTATATACAGGGGGCACCGGTACCTAGTCAGTGTGCGGGGGTACAGGTTAGTTGAGGTAATTTGTAGTGTACAAAAGGGAGAGGTGGGGCTGTCAATGTAAATAGTCTGGTGCGATTTGATTAATTGTTCAGCAGTCTTATGGCTTGCGGGTAGAAGCTGTTGAGGAGTCTTTTGGTCCTACACTTGGTGCTCCAGTACTGCCTGCCGTGTGGTAGCAGAGAAAACAGTCTATAACTTGGGTGACTGGAGTCTGACAATTATATGGGCTTTCCTCTGACACTGCCTATTATATCAGTCCTGGATGGCAGGAAGCTTGGCCCCAGTGATGTACTGGGCTGTACGCACTACCCTCTGTGTAGCACCTTACGGTCAGATGCCGAGCAGTTGCCATACCATAATAGGTTTTGTCGTGCCCTCTTCATTACTGTCTTGGTATGTTTGGACCATGATAGTTTGTTGGTGATGTGGACGCCAAGGAAACCCACTCAATCTGCTCCACTACAGCCCCGTCGATGTTAATGGGGGCCTGTTCAGCCCGCCTTTTCCTGTACTCCACAATCAGCTCATTTGTCTTGCACACACTGAGGGAGAGGTTGTTGTCCTGGCACCACACTGCCAGTTCTCTCACCTCCTCCCTATAGTCCGTCTCATCATTGTCGGTGATCAGGCACCACTGTTGTGTCGTCAGCAAACTTAATGATGGAGGGAGTACAGGAGTGGACTAAGTACACACCCCTGAGGGGCCCCAGTGTTAAGGATCAGCGTGGCAGATGTGTTGTTGCCTACTCTTACCACCTGGGGGTGGCCCGTGAGGATGTCCAAAATCCAGTTGCAGAGGGAGGTGTTTAGTTCCAGAGTCCTTAGCTTAGTGATGAGCTTCGTGGGCACGATGGTGTTGAACGCTGAGCTGTAGTCAATGAACAGCATTCTCACATAGGTGTTCCTTTTGAAAGGGCAGTGATTGAGATTGCATCATCTGTGGATCTGTTTGGGCGGTATGCGAATTGGAGTGGGTCTAGGGCAGTGGTTCTTAACCTGGGTTCGATCGAACCCCAGGGGTTCGGTGAGTCAGTCTCAGGGGTTCGGCGGAGGTCAAGACAAACATCCGATTCATATGATTCGTGATGACACGCTCCGCTTGGCCATCATTGGCTGCAGGTGATCACGCTACATCGCTTGGCCTATCTGTGCTGCAGGAAATTTGGTGCGCTCAGTTTGTGACTGTGGTGATGGTACGTCTTGTGATTTCTTTCTTAATATTTTAATCCCTTCATACTTACTATGTCGAACAAGAAAAGAAAGTGGTCGGACGAATATGTACAATATGGATTTACATGTATAACCGAACGTGATGGGAGTCAGTGTCCTAACTGCATGATTTGCAATGCCAAGTTGAGCAATTCTAGTCTAGCACCGGCAAAACTAAGAGAACACTTCCTTAAGCTGCATGGAGATGGAAAATACAAGAACACAACGCTCGCTGAATTCAAGGTGAAGAGAGCCAGATTCGATGAAAAGGCTACTCTGCCTGTTCTTGGCTTTGTACCCATCAACAAACCGATCCTCACAGCATCGTACGAAGTTGCTTACCTGATCGCAAAGCAGGGCAAACCACACACCATTGGTGAAACACTCATAAAACCAGCTGTGTTGAAGATGGCGAATATCATGCTGGGAAATGAGGCCAAAGTTAAGTTATCCCAAATTCCTCTTTCAAATGACACCATCAGCGACAGAATAGAGGACATGAGCAAAGACATCTTGGCTCAAGTAGTTGCAGATCTGATTTCAAGCCCGGCAAAATTCAGCCTTCAACTCGACGAGACCACAGACGTTTCCAATCTAAGCCAGCTTGCTGTATTCGTGCGCTATGTGAAAGACGACGTGATAAAGGAAGAATTTTTATTTTGTAAGCCTCTTACAACAACAACTAAGGCAGCCGATGTGAAGAAACTTGTGGATGACTTCTTCAAAGACAACAATCTTTCGTGGGATATGGTTTCTGCAGTTTGTTCGGACGGAGCTCCAGTCATGCTGGGAAGTAAGAATGGTTTTGGTGCGCTAGTGAAAGCCACACATCATTGTTACGCATTGTATTCTGCACAGGCAACAAAAACCTTGCCTCCAAAACTGGCAGAAGTATTAAAAATTGTAGTGGAATGCGTGAACTATGTGCGAACTAGTGCTCTGCGGCATCGCATCTTCAGTGAGCTGTGTAAAGAAATGGGCTCTGAATTCGAGGTACTTCTGTACCATTCTAACGTTAGGTGGTTATCCCGGGGACAGGTGCTGAATCGTGTTTTTGCCGTGCGTGTGGAATTAGCCCTGTTTTTGCAAGGGCACCAACATTGTCATGCAGATTGCTTCAAAAATTCTGAGTTCATTCTCATTTTAGCGTACATGGCCGATATCTTCGCAGCTCTCAATCATCTCAATCAAAAGATGCAGGGCGGTGGAGTCAACATCATCGAAGCGGAGGAAAACCTGAAGGCTTTTTTAAAAAAGCTACCGTTATGGAAACGATGAACAGAGAACAATAACTTCGCAAACTTTCCCCTGCTGGACGACTGTGTAAGTAAGATCGAAGATGTATCTGGAATCGGAGACATTTCTGTACCCGCTGAACTGAAGCAAGCAATTGCCACGCACTTAGATGAGCTTGCAAAGTCTCTCGACGGATACTTCCCTACAAGAGAGTCATATCCAGCATGGGTGAGACAGCCGTTCACGTTTAGTGTTGAGACAACAGATGTCAATGATGAATACCTCGATGAAATCATTGAAATTCAGCAGAGCCAGGTTCAACAGCAACTCTTCAGAACAACAACGCTTTCAACGTTTTGGTGTCAACAAATGGTAACGTACCCTGTTATTGCTAAGAAAGCTCTGGAGATTTTCATACCGTTTGTTACAACATATCTTTGCGAGGAATCCTTTTCGAGGATGCTGGACATAAAAACGAAGAAAAGGAACAGACTTTGTTGCGAAAATGACATGAGAGTGGCACTTGCCAAGGTGAAGCCGCGCATTTCTGAACTGGTCTCTGAAAGGCAACAGCAGAAGTCACACTGATTTGCAGTAAATATTCATTATTATGTTTTTGTTTTTGTGTGAAAATGATAATCTGTGTGAAAATGTTTTGATGATTTTGTTCTTTGAACACAGTGATGTTGATGCACGGTTCATTTTGTGCACCAGTCAAATATATACCTATGTTTTGAATTTGATTTTTTTTTCAATTAAGAAGGGTTCGGTGAATGCGCATATGAAACTGTTGGGGTTCAGTACCTCCAACAAGGTTAAGAACCACTGGTCTAGGGTGTCCGGGAGGATGCTGTTGATGTGAGCCATGACCAGCCTTTCAAAGCAGTTCATGGTGCTACAGGGCGGTAATCATTTAGGCAGGTTACCTTCGTTTCCTTGTGCACATGGACTATGGAGGTCTGCTTGAAACATGTAGGTGTTACTGACTCGGTCAGGGAGAGGTTGAAAATGTCAGTGAAGACACTTGACAGTTGGTCCGCACATGCTTTGAGTACACATCCTGGTATTTTGTCTGGCTCAGCGGCTTTGTGAATGTTGACCTGTTTAAGGTTTTGTTCATATCAGCTACCGAGAGCGTTATCACACAGTCATCCAGAACAGCTGGTGCTCGCGTGCATGCTTCAGTGTTGCTTGCCTCGAAGCAAGCATAAAAGGAATTTAGCTCGTCTGGTAGGCTCGCGTCACTGGGCAACTCGCGTCAGAGTTTCCCTTTGTTGTCCATAATAGTTTTCAAGCCCTGCCACATCTGACGTGCGTCAGCGCCGGTGTAGTAGAATTCAATCTTAATCCTGTATTGATGCTTTGCTTGTTTGATGGTTTGTCTGAGGGCATAGCGAGATTTCTTATAAGCGTCCGGATTATTCTCCTGCTCCTTGAAAGCGGCAGCTCTAGCCTTTAGCTCGATGCAGAAGTTGCCTGTAATCCATGGCTTCTGGTTGGAATATGTACAGTCACTGTGGGGACGACATCGTCGATGCACTTATTGATGAAGCCAGTGACAGGTGGTATACTCCTCATTGCCATTGGATGAATCCTGGACCATATTCCAGTCTGTGCTAGCAAAACAGTTCTGTAGTGTAGCATCCGCGTCATCTGACCACTTCCGTGTTTAGCGAGTCACTGGTACTTCCTGCTTTAGTTTTTGCTTGTACTCAGGAATCCGGAGGATAGAATTATGGTCAGATTTGCCAAATGGAGGGCGGGGGAGAGCTTTGTATGCATCTCTGTGTGGAGTAAAGGTGGTCTAGGAATTTGTTAACTCTGGTTGCACATATGACATGCTGGTAATATTTTGGTAAAACTGATTTAAGTTTGCCTGCATTAAAGTCCCTGGCCACTAGGAGTGCCGCTTCTGGGTGAGCATTTTCTTCTTTGCTTATGGCCTTATATAGTTGGTTGAGAGCGGTCTTAGTGCCAGCTTCGTTCTGTTGTGGTAAATAGACGGCTACGAATATTATAGATGAGAACTCTCTTGGTAGATAGTGTGGTCTACAGCTTATCATAAGGTACTCTACCTCAAAACAAATAATTTTTTTCTTCTCTCTCTCTAGACATTGGTTCTCTGTATCTGTGTGGACTTGTATGAGTGATACATGCTTAGACAACTGAACCAGAAATGATGCCGGTTCATCCGTGGGTGTGTACTCTCATTTCTAGGATCTTACACATTCCCAGAACATTCCTTTTAAGGTTTAAATGTCTTCTATGTAACCTCGCGGGTCACGCAAACCATTCCACAGAGAAGGTTAACATTGCCAGAGTGCATTGCTAACATGTTTGGCTGTGTATTTTTCATTTTTCTGACACATTCTACACAGCGGGAACTCCCTGATTAAACTGAAGTCACCTACCTGTTGTTTTTCTGTACTGCTCCATATCTCTACACGTTCTCCCGTGGAACTCTGTAGCAGGCTGAGCTCGGACATCTCCCTCCCTTTCCCCTCTTGTCTTCTCAGTCGGGTGACCCCCCCCCCCCCCAGACATTTGGAACAGCACAAATAAATACTCATAACATTAAAAACAAAAATATGAGACTCATAAATATAAAAAATAAGTAACAAAGACAAATAGAAACAAATTGTAGTATAGAATATAATTATTACACTATTGCTAACAAAAAACACACAAATTAAACAAAATTGTACAAATACTATATCACACAAATACACAAATGAAATAAGATGCTTATAAAGCTGAGAACCTGATTATTGCACTTCACACAAGAAACACACAAACTAAATGTCACCACTAATTGCATTAATAATTGCATTAGTACTGTACAAAGTTAGGTGCGCTATTTGATAGATCCCACCACTCCTCCTACCTCGGGCTTCTAGTGGGGAGACCTGTGGTCAACCTAACCCCACTCCCCTACCTCGGGCTTTCAGTGGGGAGACCTGAGGTCAACCTACCCCCTCACCCTACCTCGGGCTTCCAGTGGGGAGACCTGAGGTCAACCTACCCCCACTCCCCCTACCTCGGGCTTCCAGTGGGGAGACCTGAGGTCAACCTACCCCCACTCCCCTACCTCGGGCTTCCAGTGGGGAGACCTGAGGTCAACCTACCCCCGCCCCCCCTACCTCGGGCTTCCAGTGGGGAGACCTGAGGTCAACCTACCCCCACTCCCCCTTCCTTGGGCTTCCAGTGGGGAGACCTGAGGTCAACCTACCCCCGCCCCACTCCCCATCTCGTACTTCTGAGGAGCTCACAAACTAGAATCAGGGCGCCCATTCCGACAAGGTTAATTGACCCACAGTCCCACATGGTGACATGATATCATTGACATGACGTGCAAATGAGTGATAGAAAACTGATCGTGCAAATGTCACCATACGGAGTATTTTACTTTTTTTGTATTTTTATGCGGGGGGCAGCGGCCCCTGGGCCCATGTCACATATGCCTAAATCCGCCACTGGGGTCTGTCTATCTGTCTCTGTGTCTGTCTGTCTTTGTATTTCATGCATGGGGATTTTCGGTCAGTGATGAGCACAGCACTGACTCCCAGGTGCCCTGATACCAACTCAAAACAGTACAGTAGACTGTAGCAGGAGTCTTGATTATGCTGACATGGCATGTCTGTGCTATTCCACCCACCCTACCATGACATTGCATAAAGGCCCTGCCCTCTTGTCCTCAATTACACCTCCATCAGAGAGTACTTCTGCCAAGCCTGTTCCTATCGGGAGCCCCAAGGCACTGCATCTCAGTGCTAGAGGCATCACCTCAGACCCTGGTTCGGTTCCAGGCTGTGATTGGGAGTCCCATAGGGCGGCGCACAATTGGCCCAGCATCGTCCGAGTTAGGGTTTGGCCTGGGTAGGCTGTCATTGTAAATAAGAATTTGTTCTTAACTGACGTGCCTAGTTAAGTAAAGGTTAAATAAAATAAATGAAAAATTCCATCTATCAACTACTGTGTGCTACCTGGAACCGACGGGGCAGAAAAGACAAACGTTCCCAACCACAGTTTCCGTTTAACTGGAATCTGCCTCTGGTTAGGCTAGGTGACTTTCTCAGGTGTTGTGGGTGTAGCCCATGTTGGGATGAGCAGATAGGAGTACAATTATGTTGGCCCTACATGCTGATGTAAGGTCTGTTTAGTGTTTTTCTCCCTAGTGGTGAAGGTTAGGAATTAAGGGTGGTAAGCTGATCCTAGATCTGTGCCGAAAGGCCAACTTCTAGCGTGATGCATCCTGATGATTTGCAGGGAGCCTATCAGGAGTCATGGCCTGACACATCAGTGCTCTGCCCCGCCGCATCACCTGATTGGCCAGGTGTCAAACAAGAAATGATTCATATGAGAGCAGATATTAACACACACTCTCTCAAACATACACTACCGTTCAAATGTTTGGGGTCACTAAGAAATGTCCTTGTTTTTGAAAGAAAAGCACATTTCTGTCCACTAAAATAACATCAAATTGATCAGAAATACAGTGTGGACATTGTTGTCCACTATTGTAGCTGGAAACGGTTGATTTTTTTTGGAATATCGACATAGGAGTACAGAGGCCTATTTTCAGCATCCATCACTCCTGTGTTCCAATGGCACGTTGTGTTAGCTAATCCAAGTTTATCATTTTAAAAGGCTAATTGATCATTAGAAAACCCTTTTGCAATTATGTTAGCACAGCTGAAAACTGTTGTTCTGATTAAAGAAGCAATAAAACTGGCCTTCTTTAGACCAAATTAATTGCTTAAAAATCATACAATTTGATTTTCTGGATTTTTGTTTTAGATTCCGTCTCTCACAGTTGAAGTGTACCTATGATAAAAATGACAGACCTCTACATGCGTTGTAAGTAGGAAACACTGACGATTTTGCAGGTTATCAAATACTTGTTCTCCCCACTGTATATATATAAAAATCAGCCGATTAATCAGGATCGGGTTTTTTTGGTCCTCCAATAATCGGTATTGGTATCGGCGTTGAAAAACCATAATCGGTCGACCTCTAGTACTATTTAATGAAGCTGCCAGTTGAGGACAGTATATACAAATATGAGTAATGTAAGATATTTAAACATTGTTTAAAGTGACTGGTGATCCATTTAATCTAGTGGCCAGATATTGGGTCTCAATGTAGTCAGTATCCTACCTCTGAGTTAGTGATTGCTGTTTAGCAGTCAGATGGCCTTGAGATAGAAGCTGTTCTTCAGTCTCTTAGCCCAGCTTTGATGAACCTGTGGGGCCTCAGTGTTGAGGGTCAGCGAGGTGGGGACGTTGTTTCCTGCCTTCACCACCTGCGGGGCAGAACGTTCAGGACTCATTTGCACAGGGTGGGGTTGAGACCAGGGCCTCCAGCTTAATTAGGAGCTTGGGAGGTACTATGTTGTTGAGTGCTGAACTGTAGTCAATGAACAGCATTCTTACATAGGCATTCCTGTTGTCCAGATGGGATAGGGCAGTGTGATGGCTATTGCATCGTCTGTGGACCTGTTGGGGCGATATGCAAACTGAAGTGGGTCTAGGGTGGCCGGTAATGTGGAGGTGATATGATCATTGACTAGTCTCTCAAAGCACTTCATGATGACAGAAGTGAGTGCTACGGGGCGGTAGTCATTTAGTTCAGTTATCTTTGCCTTCTTGGGTACAGGGACAATGGTGGCCATCTTGAAGCATGTGGGGACAGCAGACTTGGATAGGGAGCGATTGAATATGTCTGTAAACACACCAGCCAGCTGGTCTGTGCATGTTCTGAGTATGCAGCTAGGGATGCTGTCTGGGCCGGCAGCCTTGCGAGGGTTAACACGTTTAAATGTCTTACGTCGGTCACGGAGAAGGAGGGGGGGGGGGGGCAGTCCTTGTTAAAGGGCCGCGACGGTTACACTGTATTATCCTCTTGGCGGGCAAAGAAGGTGTTTAGTTTGTCTGGAAGCGTGATGTCGGTGTCCTTGATGTGGCTGGTTTTCTTTTTGTAGTCTGATTGTCTGTAGTCCCTGCCACATACGTCTCATGTCTGAGCCGTTGAATTGCAACTCCACCTTGTCCCTGTACTGGCATTTCACTTGTTTGATTGCCTTGCGGAGGGAATAGTTACACGGTTTATATTCAGACGTATTCTCAGACCTCTTTCCATGGTTAAATGCAGTGGATTGCTCTTTCAGTTTTGCGTGAATGCTGCCATCCATCCACGGTTTCTGGTTAGGGTAGGTTTTAATAGTCACAGTGGGTACAACATCTCGCCATCATTGCTGCCGGTGTCTTGGAGCTAGAATCAGGATCATGTATACTGTGCTAATGATGACTCACAAAAAGAGCAAAGGAGAGCAATGTACAATACGGTGAACTGAGCAAACAAGGCATTTGTGGTACATGGGTGCCGCCATCTTTTTGGTACTCCGCTATTGTGATGTCATCACATGCAAATGTAATTGTATTCTTTTGATTTAGAATGGCCATGAAATAGAATGGATGTAAAGTGTTTCAAATCAACACTCTTATGTTGTAGTAGTGTCGTACATGTAGCCTGTACTTGGCAGCTAAAAGCTGAATTGCAATACACAAAACAACAACATCTTGAATTGCTTGAAAAGTATCAAACAAGCATGAAGTCTCTAGCTTCAGAGGTTGTCACTGCTTGGTTAAGGCATCTGTCTGCATTGCTGGCAGCCAGAGCTGGGTGGGTGGTAGTCGAGCTGGGTGGGTGGTAGTCGAGCTGGGTGGGTGGTAGTCGAGCTGGGCGGGTGGTAGTCGAGCTGGGCGGGTGGTAGTCGAACTGGGGGGTGGTGGTAGCTGGGTGGGTGGTGAGCTGGGTGGGTGGTAGTCGAGCTGGGTGGGTGGTAGTCGAGCTGGGTGGGTGGTGGGCGGGTGGTAGTCGAGCTGGGCGGGTGGTAGTCGAGCTGGGCGGGTGGTCGAGTGGGTGGTAGCTGGGCGGGTGGTAGTCGAGCTGGGTGGGTGGTAGTCGAGCTGGGTGGGTGGTAGTCGAGCTGGGTGGGTGGTAGTCGAGCTGGGCGGGTGGTGGGCTGGGTGGTGGTAGTCGAGCTGGGTGGGTGGTAGTCGAGCTGGGCGGGTGGTAGTCGGCTGGGCGGGTGGTAGTCGAGCTGGGCGGGTGGTAGTCGGCTGGGCGGGTGGTAGAGCTGGGCGGGTGGTGGTCGAGCTGCTGGTGGTCGGGGCGGGTGGTGGTCGAGCTGGGCGGGTGGTGGTCGAGCTGGGCGGGTGGTGGTCGAGCTGGGCTGGGGGGCTGGTGGTGGTCGAGCTGGGGGGTGGTGGTCGAGCTGGGCTGGGGGTGGTGGTCGAGCTGGGCGGGTGGTGGGGGGTGGTGGGTCGAGCTGGGGGTGGTGGTCGAGCTGGGCGGGTGGTGGTCGAGCTGGGGGGGGTGGTGGCTGGGCGGGTGGTGGTCGAGCTGGGCGGGTGGTGGTCGAGCTGGGCGGGTGGTGGTCGAGCTGGGCGGGTGGTGGTCGAGCTGGGGGGTGGTGGTCGGTGGTCGAGCTGGGGGGTGGTGGGAGCTGGGGGTGGTGGTCGAGCTGGGGGGTGGTGGTCGAGCTGGGGGGTGGTGGTCGAACTTGGTGGGTGGTGGTCGAGCTGGGTGGTCGAGCTGGGTGGGTGGTAGTCGAGCTGGGGGGGTGGTGGTCGAACTTGGTGGGTGGTGGTCGAACTTGGTGGGTGGTGGTCGAACTGGGGGGGTGGTAGGGGAACTGGGTGGGTGGTGGTCGAACTGGGTGGGTGGTGGTCGAGCTGGGTGGGTGGTAGTCGAGTTGGGACAGGGTTGGTAATTGTGGTGATGGAGTTGTCTCGCTGGAGTTGTCCTCAGATGTTGTTCTCAGCCCACTGTAGCCACTGAACAAATAATCCACTAGTGACGTGTAGCACCCACTTGAGTGATGTTTTCTGCTGGCAATACGGGCGCTAAAAGCTCCCCACACATCATTCAGATTACTAGTCATCTTCACAGTGAGGCAGCCCTCTGCCAGCTCAGCACTGCAGTCCTCTCACGCTCTGAGTGGTGAAACAAGAATCTGGCTAGCTAAGCAAACCAAACAAATTGAGCTGCCGTCATTTTTGCAGTTCCGATGCGCAAGACAGGTAGATATATTGGATCAAAATTAAATTAGTTATCAAAAACAAAAAGCACCTAAAATCAACTAATTATGTGGAGTATCTGGAGGAGCTCTCAGCCTATGCTGCCAATACGGCCTCATGAGACTTATCAAACCACACCTTCTAAATGGACACATTCAAATCAAATCAAACTGTATTTGTCACATGCCCTGAATAGATGAAGTGTAGACCTTACTGTGAAATGCTTACTTCCAAGCCCTTAACCAACAGTGCAGTTCAAGAAGAGTTAAGAAAATATTTACCAAATAAACTAAAGTAAAAAATAAAAAGCAACAAAATAACGAGGCTATATACAGGGGGTACCAGTACCGAGTCAGTGTGCAGGGGTGCAGGGGTACAGGTTACAGGTTAGTTGAGGTAACTTGTACATGTAGGTAGGGGTGAAGTGACTGCATAGATAATAAACAGCGAGTAGCAGCGGTGTACAAAACAAATGGGGGGGTCAATGTAAATACTCTGGTGTCCATTTGATTAATTTACAACTTTACAACTGACATTCTACCACATTCCCTTTGTTTGATTGGCATCCTGTCATGTTCAAATACAGTTGAAGTCGGAAGTTTACATACACCGTAGCCAAATACATTTAAACTCAGTTTTTCACAATTCCTGACATTTAATCCTAGTAAAAATGCCCTGTCTTAGGTCAGTTAGGATCACCACTTTATTTTAAGAATGTGAAATGTCAGAATAATAGTAGAAAGAGTGATTTCTTTCAGCTTTCACATTCCCAGTGGTTCAGAAGTTTACATCCACTGAATTAGTATTTGGTAGCATTGCCTTTAAATTGTTTGACTTGGGTCAAATGTTTTGGGTAGCCTTCCACATGCTTCCCACAATATGTTGGGTGAATTTTGGCCCATTCCTCCTGACAGAGCTTGGTGTAACTGAGTCAGGTTTGTAGGCCTCCTTGCTCGCACACGCTTTTTCAGTTCTGCCCACAAATGTTCTATAGGATTGAGGTCAGGGCTTTGTGATGGCCAGTATGTTGACTTTGTTGTCCTTAAGCCAATTTGCCACAACTTTGGAAGTATGCTTGGGGTCATTGTCCATTTGGAAGACCCATTTGCGACCAAGCTTTACCTTCCTGACTGTTGTCTTGAGATGTTACTTCGATATATCTATGTAATTTTCCTCCCTCATGAAGCCATCTATTTTGTGAAGTGCACCAGTCCCTCCTGCAGCAAAGCACCCCCACAACATGATGCTGCCACCCGCATGCTTCACGGTTGGGATGTGTTCTTCAGCTTGCAAGCCTCCCCCTTTTCCCTCCAAACATAACAATGGTCATTATAGCCAAACAGTTCTATTTTTGTTTCATCAGACCAGAGGACATTTCTGCATGTAACATGAAGTCCTATGAGTGTCATCTGATGAAGATGATCAAAGGTTATTGATGAATTTGATCTCTATTTGTGATTTTTGTGACTCTGGCTGGAAAAAGTGGCTGTGTTTTTCTGTGGCTATGTGGTGACCTAACATAATAGTTTGTGGTGCTTTTGCAGTAAAGCATATTTGAAATCGGACACTGTGGTGGGATTAACAACAAGATTAGCTTTAAAATGGTATGAGATACATGTATGTT
Source organism: Oncorhynchus nerka (assembly GCF_034236695.1). Classification (NCBI taxonomy): domain Eukaryota; kingdom Metazoa; phylum Chordata; class Actinopteri; order Salmoniformes; family Salmonidae; genus Oncorhynchus; species Oncorhynchus nerka. Next base: position 90,013,535 of record NC_088422.1, read on the forward strand.
TGAGGAATTTTAATTATGAGATTTTTGATGTTTTGAAATTGGCGCCCTGCACTTTCACTGGCTGTTGTCATATCGCTCCCGTTAACGGTATTGCAGCCATAGAAGTTTTAAAGGCCCAGTCAACTTAGTGTAAACTTCTGACCCGCTGGAATTGTTTACAGTCAATTATAAGTGAAATAATCTGTCTGTACACAATTGTTGGAAAAATTGCTTGTGCCATGTACAAAGTAGATGTCCTAACCGACTTGCCAAAACAAGTTTTAATGACTCCAGCCTAAGTGTATGTAAATTTCCGACTTCAACTGTATTTCATTTGATTCACAATTGCCAGCTCTCCTTGCTGCCCTCTGAAAAGGGTTTCTCCTGATCCATTTCGTGCTACACGTTGCAACATAATGAATAGAACGGGCTTCCCCATTCAAGTCAATGATGGCATAATGGGTGGACTGGCGGTCATTGTGAGTGTACCCATATGAGCAAAGCAGGACGTAAAAGCAGGAAGTGTACCCATCAATCTGTGCTGTGATTTGTTGAATCAACTTTACAACTGACATTACAAAAAATGCATTCCATTGCATTTCCCCCTTCCCCTTTCCCTCTTCAAAAGGACCAAATCAAATCAAATCAAATTGATTTAAATAGCCCTTCGTACATCAGCTGATATTTCAAAGTGCTGTACAGAAACCCAGCCTAAAACCCCAAACAGCAAGCAATGCAGGTGTAGAAGCACGGTGGCTAGGAAAAACTCCCTAGAAAGGCCAAAACCTAGGAAGAAACCTAGAGAGGAACCAGGCTATGTGGGGTGGCCAGTCCTCTTCTGGCTGTGCCGGGTGGAGATTATAACAGAACATGGCCAAGATGTTCAAATGTTCATAATTGACCAGCATGGTCGAATAATAATAAGGCAGAACAGTTGAAACTGGAGCAGCAGCACGGCCAGGTGGACTGGGGACATCAAGGAGTCATCATGTCAGGTAGTCCTGGGGCATGGTCCTAGTGCTCAGGTCCTCCGAGAGAGAGAATTAGAGAACTCACACTTAGATTCACACAGGACACCGAATAGGACAGGAGAAATACTCCAGATATAACAAACTGACCATAGCCCCCCGACACAAACTACTGCAGCATAAATACTGGAGGCTGAGACAGGAGGGGTCAGGAGACACAATGGAAATAAGCTGTTAAGCTTTATTGTGTTATCCTTGATGATTTTCTTAAATTGTATGCAGAGGCGTCACCAGCTGGAGCTCCCTTATGTATGGATTTTTACAAATGGCCAAATAAATTCAATCACATCAGTTAGCATCATTTGAATGAACATTCTATATCACCATGGAAATGATTGCATCACAATACCAGGCAGCCATTGCGAGTGTACCCATGAGTTAATAACCAATCAAATTGCCAGGGTGAGATGTTCCATGCCCCTTCTATTCATTCTATATCTATGGTCCTACACACCCCTCCTTCATATTTTGACACACTCTAAGACCACTCTGTGGCCCAGGGACAAACGGCTGTTCCTTTCGCCCCAAGCGGTCCGTCTTTCATGCTAATATAGAAGTCAGATCTGAAATTATCACAGTTTCACTGTGTGGCGGTCAGATCTCATCATGGCTCCATGCGTAAAAACAATTAAACCTCCTCCCTCCTCGGCCCTCCTCCACCCACAACAATCACTCTAGGACGTGTGAGGTGAAATTGAGCAAGAAATGATCCGTTTTCTAAATCACTTCTCTCCTCTCACATAACATTCATTTCATTCTTTCTCTTTGTCCCTTTCCTCTTTTAGCTTATACTTTAACAGGTCCCAACCAAATCCCTCGCTTCTTCTCCTTTCCTCCAGCCTCTTTTCTCATCTCTCTCTCTGTCGTCATTCTTCCAACAGGACTTCTCTGTTGCGTGTGAATGCTCTCTGAACGGCCTGCTTTCTTCCCTTTCAGGCTGGATGGCATTGTTGCTGCCTACTGTGGGTTGGCTGTATTTATTTAGTGGTAATTGGTGTGTGGATGAGTGGAGTAATGAGGTGCATCCACACTTGGCTGCTCCCCTCTGAGAGAGACAGATTGGGGGATGGAGGAAGACTGCTGCAGGCCTGTACCACTCTGCTGTCTTTTCCAGTCCCAGACATCCAGGCTGATCAGAATGACTGTTTCATACCCAGGTGGACAAACTCAATATCAAATCAAATCAGTTTATTTCTCACGTGCGCCGAATACAACAGGTGTGGACCTTACAGTGAAATGCTTACTTACAGGCTCTAACCAATAGTGCAAAAAAGGTATTAGGTGAACAATAGGTAGTTAAAGAAATAAAAACAACAGTAAAAGGACAGCGAAAAATAACAGTAGCGAGGCTGTATACAGTAGAGGCTATATACAGTAGAGGCTATATACAGTAGAGGCTATATACAGTAGAGAGGCTATATACAGTAGAGGCTATATACAGTAGTGAGGCTATATACAGTAGAGAGGCTATATACAGTAGCGGCTATACACAGTAGAGAGGCTATATACAGTAGAGAGGCTATATACAGTAGAGAGGCTATATACAGTAGAGAGGCTATATACAGTAGAGGCTATACACAGTAGAGAGGCTATATACAGTAGCGAGGCTATATACAGTAGCGGCTATATACAGTAGCGGCTATACACAGTAGAGAGGCTATACACAGTAGCGGCTATATACAGTAGAGAGGCTATATACAGTAGAGAGCTATATACAGTAGCGAGGCTATATACAGTAGAGAGGCTATACACAGTACAGTAGAGAGAGAGGCTATATACAGTAGAGAGGCTATATACAGTAGAGAGGCTATATACACAGTAGAGAGGCTATATACAGTAGAGAGGCTATATACAGTAGCGGCTATATACAGTAGCGAGGCTATATACAGTAGAGAGGCTATATACAGTAGAGAGGCTATATACAGTAGCGGCTATACACAGTAGAGAGGCTATACACAGTAGAGAGGCTATATACAGTAGCGGCTATACACAGTAGAGAGGCTATACACAGTAGCGGCTATATACAGTAGCGGCTATACACAGTAGAGAGGCTATACACAGTAGAGAGGCTATACACAGTAGAGAGGCTATATACAGTAGAGAGGCTATATACAGTAGAGAGGCTATATACAGTAGAGAGGCTATATACAGTAGAGAAGCTATATACAGTAGCGAGGCTATATACAGTAGCGAGGCTATACACAGTAGCGAGGCTATATACAGTAGCGAGGCTATACACAGTAGCGAGGCTATATACAGTAGCGGCTATATACAGTAGCGGCTATACACAGTAGAGAGGCTATACACAGTAGAGAGGCTATACACAGTAGCGAGGCTATATACAGTAGCGAGGCTATATACAGTAGCGAGGCTATATACAGTAGCGAGGCTATATACAGTAGAGAGGCTGTGACCCACTCCCAGCCTGGCAACAAGCCCATCTCCCAGCAAAACACTGTGACTCAGTCCCAGCCTGGCAACAAGCCCATCTCCCAGCAAAACACTGTGACTCAGTTCCAGCCTGGCAACAAGCCCATCTCCCAGAAAAACACTGTGACTCAGTCCCAGCCTGGCAACAAGCCCATCTCCAGTAGAGAGGCTATACACAGTAGAGAGGCTATATACAGTAGAGGCTATATACAGTAGAGGCTATATACAGTAGCGAGGCTATATACAGTAGCGAGGCTATATACAGTAGCGAGGCTATATACAGTAGCGAGGCTATATACAGTAGCGGCTATACACAGTAGAGAGGCTATATACAGTAGAGAGGCTATATACAGTAGAGAGGCTATACACAGTAGAGAGGCTATACACAGTAGAGAGGCTATATACAGTAGAGAAGCTATATACAGTAGCGAGGCTATATACAGTAGCGAGGCTATACACAGTAGCGAGACTATATACAGTAGCGAGGCTATATACAGTAGCGAGGCTGTGACCCACTCCCAGCCTGGCAACAAGCCCATCTCCCAGCAAAACACTGTGACCCAGTCCCAGCCTGGCAACAAGCCCATCTCCCAGCAAAACACTGTGACTCAGTCCCAGCCTGGCAACAAGCCCATCTCCCAGCAACACACTGTGACTCAGTCCCAGCCTGGCAACAAGCCCATCTCCCAGCAAAACGCTGTGACCCAGTCCCAGCCTGGCAACAAGCCCATCTCCCAGCAAAACACTGTGACCCAGTCCCAGCCTGGCAACAAGCCCATCTCCCAGCAAAACACTGTGACTCAGTCCCAGCCTGGCAACAAGCCCATCTCCCAGCAAAACACTGTGACTCAGTCCCAGCCTGGCAACAAGCCCATCTCCCAGCAAAACACTGAGACTCAGTCCCAGCCTGGCAACAAGCCCATCTCCCAGCAAAACACTGTGACTCAGTCCCAGCCTGGCAACAAGCCCATCTCCCAGCAAAACACTGTGACTCAGTCCCAGCCTGGCAACAAGCCCATCTCCCAGCAAAACACTCTGACTGAGTCCCAGCCTGGCAACAAGCCCATCTCCCAGCAAAACACTCTGACTGAGTCCCAGCCTGGCAACAAGCCCATCTCCCAGCAAAACACTCTGACTGAGTCCCAGCCTGGCAACAAGCCCATCTCCCAGCAAAACACTGTGACTCAGTCCCAGCCTGGCAACAAGCCCATCTCCCAGCAAAACACTGTGACTCAGTCCCAGCCTGGCAACAAGCCCATCTCCCAGCAAAACACTGTGACTCAGTCCCAGCCTGGCAACAAGCCCATCTCCCAGCAAAACACTCTGACTGAGTCCCAGCCTGGCAACAAGCCCATCTCCCAGCAAAACACTGTGACCCAGTCCCAGCCTGGCAACAAGCCCATCTCCCAGCAAAACACTGTGACTCAGTCCCAGCCTGGCAACAAGCCCATCTCCCAGCAACACACTGTGACTCAGTCCCAGCCTGGCAACAAGCCCATCTCCCAGCAAAACGCTGTGACCCAGTCCCAGCCTGGCAACAAGCCCATCTCCCAGCAAAACACTGTGACCCAGTCCCAGCCTGGCAACAAGCCCATCTCCCAGCAAAACACTGTGACTCAGTCCCAGCCTGGCAACAAGCCCATCTCCCAGCAAAACACTGTGACTCAGTCCCAGCCTGGCAACAAGCCCATCTCCCAGCAAAACACTGAGACTCAGTCCCAGCCTGGCAACAAGCCCATCTCCCAGCAAAACACTGTGACTCAGTCCCAGCCTGGCAACAAGCCCATCTCCCAGCAAAACACTGTGACTCAGTCCCAGCCTGGCAACAAGCCCATCTCCCAGCAAAACACTCTGACTGAGTCCCAGCCTGGCAACAAGCCCATCTCCCAGCAAAACACTGTGACCCAGTCCCAGCCTGGCAACAAGCCCATCTCCCAGCAAAACACTGTGACTCAGTCCCAGCCTGGCAACAAAGCCCATCTCCCAGCAAAACACTGTGACTCAGTCCCAGCCTGGCAACAAGCCCATCTCCCAGCAAAACACTGTGACCCAGTCCCAGCCTGGCAACAAGCCCATCTCCCAGCAAAACACTGTGACTCAGTCCCAGCCTGGCAACAAGCCCATCTCCCAGCAAAACACTGTGACTCAGTCCCAGCCTGGCAACAAGCCCATCTCCCAGCAAAACACTGTGACTCAGTCCCAGCCTGGCAACAAGCCCATCTCCCAGCAAAACACTGTGACTCAGTCCCAGCCTGGCAACAAGCCCATCTCCCAGCAAAACACTGTGACTCAGTCCCAGCCTGGCAACAAGCCCATCTCCCAGCAAAACACTGTGACTCAGTCCCAGCCTGGCAACAAGCCCATCTCCCAGCAAAACACTCTGACTGAGTCCCAGCCTGGCAACAAGCCCATCTCCCAGCAAAACACTGTGACTCAGTCCCAGCCTGGCAACAAGCCCATCTCCCAGCAAAACACTCTGACTGAGTCCCAGCCTGGCAACAAGCCCATCTCCCAGCAAAACACTCTGACTGAGTCCCAGCCTGGCAACAAGCCCATCTCCCAGCAAAACACTGTGACTCAGTCCCAGCCTGGCAACAAGCCCATCTCCCAGCAAAACACTGTGACTGAGTCCCAGCCTGGCAACAAGCCCATCTCTGAGCAAAACACTGTGACTCAGTCCCAGCCTGGCAACAAGCCCATCTCCCAGCAAAACACTGTGACTGAGTCCCAGCCTGGCAACAAAAACACTGCCCATCTCCCAGCAAAACACTCTGACTGAGTCCCAGCCTGGCAACAAGCCCATCTCCCAGCAAAACACTGTGACTCAGTCCCAGCCTGGCAACAAGCCCATCTCCCAGCAAAACACTGTGACTCAGTCCCAGCCTGGCAACAAGCCCATCTCCCAGCAAAACACTGTGACTCAGTCCCAGCCTGGCAACAAGCCCATCTCCCAGCAAAACACTCTGACTGAGTCCCAGCCTGGCAACAAGCCCATCTCCCAGCAAAACACTGTGACTCAGTCCCAGCCTGGCAACAAGCCCATCTCCCAGAAAAACACTCTGACTGAGTCCCAGCCTGGCAACAAGCCCATCTCCCAGCAAAACACTCTGACTGAGTCCCAGCCTGGCAACAAGCCCATCTCCCAGCAAAACACTGTGACTCAGTCCCATCCTGGCAACAAGCCCATCTCCCAGCAAAACACTCTGACTGAGTCCCAGCCTGGCAACAAGCCCATCTCCGAGCAAAACACTGTGACTCAGTCCCAGCCTGGCAACAAGCCCATCTCCCAGCAAAACACTGTGACTGAGTCCCAGCCTGGCAACAAGCCCATCTCCCAGCAAAACACTGTGACCCAGTCCCAGCCTGGCAACAAGCCCATCTCCCAGCAAAACACTGAGACTCAGTCCCAGCCTGGCAACAAGCCCATCTCCCAGCAAAACACTGTGACCCAGTCCCAGCCTGGCAACAAGCAAGCCCATCTCCCAGCAAAACACTGTGACCCAGTCCCAGCCTGGCAACAAGCCCATCTCCCAGCAAAACACTGTGACTCAGTCCCAGCCTGGCAACAAGCCCATCTCCCAGCAAAACACTGTGACCCAGTCCCAGCCTGGCAACAAGCCCATCTCCCAGCAAAACACTGTGACCCAGTCCCAGCCTGGCAACAAGCCCATCTCCCAGCAAAACACTGTGACTCAGTCCCAGCCTGGCAACAAGCCCATCTCCCAGCAAAACACTGTGACTCAGTCCCAGCCTGGCAACAAGCCCATCTCCCAGCAAAACACTGAGACTCAGTCCCAGCCTGGCAACAAGCCCATCTCCCAGCAAAACACTGTGACTCAGTCCCAGCCTGGCAACAAGCCCATCTCCCAGCAAAACACTCTGACTGAGTCCCAGCCTGGCAACAAGCCCATCTCCCAGCAAAACACTCTGACTGAGTCCCAGCCTGGCAACAAGCCCATCTCCCAGCAAAACACTCTGACTGAGTCCCAGCCTGGCAACAAGCCCATCTCCCAGCAAAACACTGTGACTCAGTCCCAGCCTGGCAACAAGCCCATCTCCCAGCAAAACACTGTGACTCAGTCCCAGCCTGGCAACAAGCCCATCTCCCAGCAAAACACTGTGACTCAGTCCCAGCCTGGCAACAAGCCCATCTCCCAGCAAAACACTCTGACTGAGTCCCAGCCTGGCAACAAGCCCATCTCCCAGCAAAACACTGTGACTCAGTCCCAGCCTGGCAACAAGCCCATCTCCCAGCAAAACACTGTGACTCAGTCCCAGCCTGGCAACAAGCCCATCTCCCAGCAAAACACTGTGACTCAGTCCCAGCCTGGCAACAAGCCCATCTCCCAGCAAAACACTGTGACTCAGTCCCAGCCTGGCAACAAGCCCATCTCCCAGCAACACACTGTGACTCAGTCCCAGCCTGGCAACAAGCCCATCTCCCAGCAAAACGCTGTGACCCAGTCCCAGCCTGGCAACAAGCCCATCTCCCAGCAAAACACTGTGACCCAGTCCCAGCCTGGCAACAAGCCCATCTCCCAGCAAAACACTGTGACTCAGTCCCAGCCTGGCAACAAGCCCATCTCCCAGCAAAACACTGTGACTCAGTCCCAGCCTGGCAACAAGCCCATCTCTGAGCAAAACACTGTGACCCAGTCCCAGCCTGGCAACAAGCCCATCTCCCAGCAAAACACTGTGACTCAGTCCCAGCCTGGCAACAAGCCCATCTCCCAGCAAAACACTGTGACTCAGTCCCAGCCTGGCAACAAGCCCATCTCCCAGCAAAACACTCTGACTGAGTCCCAGCCTGGCAACAAGCCCATCTCTGAGCAAAACACTGTGACTCAGTCCCAGCCTGGCAACAAGCCCATCTCCCAGCAAAACACTGTGACTCAGTCCCAGCCTGGCAACAAGCCCATCTCCCAGCAAAACACTGTGACTCAGTCCCAGCCTGGCAACAAGCCCATCTCTGAGCAAAACACTGTGACCCAGTCCCAGCCTGGCAACAAGCCCATCTCCCAGCAAAACACTGTGACTCAGTCCCAGCCTGGCAACAAGCCCATCTCCCAGCAAAACACTGTGACTCAGTCCCAGCCTGGCAACAAGCCCATCTCCCAGCAAAACACTCTGACTGAGTCCCAGCCTGGCAACAAGCCCATCTCTGAGCAAAACACTGTGACTCAGTCCCAGCCTGGCAACAAGCCCATCTCCCAGCAAAACACTGTGACTGAGTCCCAGCCTGGCAACAAGCCCATCTCCCAGCAAAACACTGTGACCCAGTCCCAGCCTGGCAACAAGCCCATCTCCCAGCAAAACGCTGTGACCCAGTCCCAGCCTGGCAACAAGCCCATCTCCCAGCAAAACACTGTGACTCAGTCCCAGCCTGGCAACAAGCCCATCTCCCAGCAAAACACTCTGACTGAGTCCCAGCCTGGCAACAAGCCCATCTCCCAGCAAAACACTGTGACCCAGTCCCAGCCTGGCAACAAGCCCATCTCCCAGCAAAACACTGTTACCCAGTCCCAGCCTGGCAACAAGCCCATCTCCCAGCAAAACACTGTGACTCAGTCCCAGCCTGGCAACAAGCCCATCTCCCAGCAAAACACTCTGACTGAGTCCCAGCCTGGCAACAAGCCCATCTCCCAGCAAAACACTGTGACCCAGTCCCAGCCTGGCAACAAGCCCATCTCCCAGCAAAACACTGTGACTCAGTCCCAGCCTGGCAACAAGCCCATCTCCCAGCAAAACACTGTGACTCAGTCCCAGCCTGGCAACAAGCCCATCTCCCAGCAAAACACTGTGACTCAGTCCCAGCCTGGCAACAAGCCCATCTCCCAGCAAAACACTCTGACTGAGTCCCAGCCTGGCAACAAGCCCATCTCCCAGCAAAACACTGTGACTCAGTCCCAGCCTGGCAACAAGCCCATCTCCCAGAAAAACACTCTGACTGAGTCCCAGCCTGGCAACAAGCCCATCTCCCAGCAAAACACTCTGACTGAGTCCCAGCCTGGCAACAAGCCCATCTCCCAGCAAAACACTGTGACTCAGTCCCAGCCTGGCAACAAGCCCATCTCCCAGCAAAACACTGTGACTCAGTCCCAGCCTGGCAACAAGCCCATCTCCCAGCAAAACACTGTGACTGAGTCCCAGCCTGGCAACAAGCCCATCTCCCAGCAAAACACTGTGACTGAGTCCCAGCCTTGCAACAAGCCCATCTCCCAGAAAAACACTCTGACTGAGTCCCAGCCTGGCAACAAGCCCATCTCCGAGCAAAACACTGTGACTCAGTCCCAGCCTGGCAACAAGCCCATCTCCCAGCAAAACACTGTGACTGAGTCCCAGCCTGGCAACAAGCCCATCTCCCAGCAAAACACTGTGACCCAGTCCCAGCCTGGCAACAAGCCCATCTCCCAGCAAAACACTGTGACTGAGTCCCAGCCTGGCAACAAGCCAATCTCCCAGCAAAACGCTGTGACCCAGTCCCAGCCTGGCAACAAGCCCATCTCCCAGCAAAACACTGTGACTCAGTCCCAGCCTGGCAACAAGCCCATCTCCCAGCAAAACACTCTGACTGAGTCCCAGCCTGGCAACAAGCCCATCTCCGAGCAAAACACTGTGACTGAGTCCCAGCCTGGCAACAAGCCCATCTCCCAGCAAAACACTGTGACCCAGTCCCAGCCTGGCAACAAGCCCATCTCCCAGCAAAACACTGTGACCCAGTCCCAGCCTGGCAACAAGCCCATCTCCCAGCAAAACACTGTGACTGAGTCCCAGCCTGGCAACAAGACCATCTCCCAGCAAAACACTGTGACTCAGTCCCAGCCTGGTAACAAGCCAATCTCCCAGCAAAACGCTGTGACCCAGTCCCAGCCTGGCAACAAGCCCATCTCCCAGCAAAACACTGTGACTCAGTCCCAGCCTGGCAACAAGCCCATCTCCCAGCAAAACACTGTGACTGAATCCCAGCCTGGCAACAAGCCCATCTCCCAGCAAAACACTCTGACTGAGTCCCAGCCTGGCAACAAGCCCATCTCCGAGCAAAACACTGTGACTCAGTCCCAGCCTGGCAACAAGTCCATCTCCCAGCAAAACACTGTCACTGAGTCCCAGCCTGGCAACAAGCCCATCTCCCAGCAAAACACTGTGACCCAGTCCCAGCCTGGCAACAAGCCCATCTCCCAGCAAAACACTGTGACTCAGTCCCAGCCTGGCAACAAGCCCATCTCCCAGCAAAACACTGTGACTCAGTCCCAGCCTGGCAACAAGCCCATCTCCCAGCAAAACACTGTGACTGAGTCCCAGCCTGGCAACAAGCCCATCTCCGAGCAAAACACTGTGACTCAGTCCCAGCCTGGCAACAAGCCCATCTCCCAGCAAAACACTCTGACTGAGTCCCAGCCTGGCAACCAGCCCATCTCCCAGCCAAACACTGTGACCCAGTCCCAGCCTGGCAACAAGCCCATCTCCCAGCAAAACACTGTGACTCAGTCCCAGCCTGGCAACAAGCCCATCTCCCAGCAAAACACTGTGACTCAGTCCCAGCCTGGCAACAAGCCCATCTCCCAGCAAAACACTGTGACTGAGTCCCAGCCTGGCAACAAGCCCATCTCCCAGCAAAACACTGTGACTCAGTCCCAGCCTGGCAACAAGCCCATCTCCCAGCAACACACTGTGACTGAGTCCCAGCCTGGCAACAAGCCCATCTCCCAGCAAAACACTGTGACCCAGTCCCAGCCTGGCAACAAGCCCATCTCCCAGCAAAACACTGTGACTCAGTCCCAGCCTGGCAACAAGCCCATCTCCCAGCAACACACTGTGACTGAGTCCCAGCCTGGCAACAAGCCCATCTCCCAGCAAAACACTGTGACTCAGTCCCAGCCTGGCAACAAGCCCATCTCCCAGCAACACACTGTGACTCAGCATCTGTCAGGAGAATGAAGAGGAGGCAGATCTGGACATCTCAATGTGCTACACAGGTTTATTCCACCTGTTCTAAGTGAATGTTTGCTTTGATCATTTGGACAGTAGAGAGTCAGTCCTGTTTTTTATTGTGGATTGTAATCAGCACTCATAGCAACCACACCAGAGGTAGACCTTGGCCTGCTTTAGGTTCCAGGTGTGTTGGTGTGTCATATGTTGCAATATAATGTACTGCTCAGCTGTACATACAGTACAGTCTGACAAACCGTCTGTGACAGCACCTGCAGTACCACCCCTCTGTCTAAACTACCCCCCACCAGTCTGACACTGAACACCCCTCCAGCTCCTCTATGACTTACTCTGACCTCTGATTCAGCTGAGAACACAGCTACCTGGAAGTGGGGCTACTGTAAAAAAACATCTGTTTGAGACCAAGGTCATTCACAGGGGATTACATGTACTCATAACCTCTGTATGAAGCCTCATAAGCAGGACACAAAGACCTGTTCAGTTATTATGGGATTATTAATCGCAAAACAGCCACACCCTTCAAATGGCCACCACATACAGCTACTGTAGGTGTCATGACCAGAGAGGGTATCACATACAGCTACTGTAGGTGTCATGACCAGAGAGGGTATCACATACAGCTACTGTAGGTGTCATGGTCAGAGAGGGTACCACATACAGCTACTGTAGGTGTCATGACCAGAGAGGGTACCACATACAGCTACTGTAGGTGTCATGACCAGAGAGGGTATCACATACAGCTACTGTAGGTGTCATGACCAGAGAGGGTATCACATACAGCTACTGTAGGTGTCATGACCAGAGAGGGTATCACATACAGCTACTGTAGGTGTCATGGTCAGAGAGGGTACCACATACAGCTACTGTAGGTGTCATGACCAGAGAGGGTATCACATACAGCTACTGTAGGTGTCATGACCAGAGAGGGTACCACATACAGCTACTGTAGGTGTCATGGTCAGAGAGGGTATCACATACAGCTACTGTAGGTGTCATGACCAGAGAGGGTATCACATACAGCTACTGTAGGTGTCATGAGTCCCAGCCTTGCAACAAGCCCATCTCCCAGCAAAACACTGTGACCCAGTCCAGAGAGGGTATCACATACAGCTACTGTAGGTGTCATGGTCAGAGAAAACACTGTACCACATACAGCTACTGTAGGTGTCATGACCAGAGAGGGTACCACATACAGCTACTGTAGGTGTCATGGTCAGAGAGGGTATCACATACAGCTACTGTAGGTGTCATGACCAGAGAGGGTATCACATACAGCTACTGTAGGTGTCATGGTCAGAGAGGGTACCACATACAGCTACTGTAGGTGTCATGACCAGAGAGGGTACCACATACAGCTACTGTAGGTGTCATGACCAGAGAGGGTACCACATACAGCTACTGTAGGTGTCATGGTCAGAGAGGGTATCACATACAGCTACTGTAGGTGTCATGACCAGAGAGGGTATCACATACAGCTACTGTAGGTGTCATGGTCAGAGAGGGTACCACATACAGCTACTGTAGGTGTCATGACCAGAGAGGGTACCACATACAGCTACTGTAGGTGTCATGACCAGAGAGGGTACCACATACAGCTACTGTAGGTGTCATGGCCAGAGAGGGTATCACATACAGCTACTGTAGGTGTCATGACCAGAGAGGGTATCACATACAGCTACTGTAGGTGTCATGATCAGAGAGGGTATCACATACAGCTACTGTAGGTGTCATGGTCAGAGAGGGTATCACATACAGCTACTGTAGGTGTCATGACCAGAGAGGGTATCACATACAGCTACTGTAGGTGTCATGACCAGAGAGGGTAATACATACAGCTACTGTAGGTGTCATGACCAGAGAGGGTATCACATACAGCTACTGTAGGTGTCATGGTCAGAGAGGGTACCACATACAGCTACTGTAGGTGTCATGACCAGAGAGGGTATCACATACAGCTACTGTAGGTGTCATGACCAGAGAGGGTATCACATACAGCTACTGTAGGTGTCATGACCAGAGAGGGTATCACATACAGCTACTGTCGGTGTCATGACCAGAGAGGGTATCACATACAGCTACTGTAGGTGTCATGGTCAGAGAGGGTATCACATACAGCTACTGTAGGTGTCATGACCAGAGAGGGTACCACATACAGCTACTGTAGGTGTCATGACCAGAGAGGGTATCACATACAGCTACTGTAGGTGTCATGACCAGAGAGGGTATCACATACAGCTACTGTCGGTGTCATGACCAGAGAGGGTATCACATACAGCTACTGTAGGTGTCATGACCAGAGAGGGTACCACATACAGCTACTGTAGGTGTCATGACCAGAGAGGGTATCACATACAGCTACTGTAGGTGTCTTGGTCAGAGAGGGTACCACATACATTCAACACTGTCTGTCTGATTTCAACTTTAGTAAGTAGGTTACTTGCCCATGGCTCCGTCTCAATGTTTTAATTACCATAATAATGCTTCACAATTAACACCCAGCCAGTGCTGTGGGTCAGACATTAGCAGGTGTGTTTCAGGCTAAATGTGGGAACAGAAAAACACACAGCGCCATGTATGAGGGTTTCAGGAGCTTGGGGGTGTGGCGAGAATGGAAGGCAGTGAATTTTTTGACAAGGTGGCCGAGGTGATGCCTCATTCCCTCTGACATCGTTGTACACCCTAAAGGTGACTGGATGTGTCCATCTACCCAGGGTGCACCTCTCCTAGCTGTGGCTAAAGGGATGGATGGAGGAAGGGAGGTGTAGAGATGGAGCGATTGGAGGCTCAGGGGGAAGAGTAAATCAGGGTTATTCTGTCTGGTTTTCAGAATGTATTATTCTGTTTGTCTGGGAGGTGTTGTAGTTTACTACAAGGTAAACCTCGTCTAGCTATTCCTATGTTAGGTGGAGCCTTGCTGTTCACAACTATTTCATGACTTAAATCTGGACTTCAATTATACCATTTCCACATATGTATCATTGCACCTTTGGAACTATTTTCCATCTCTTTCTGCGTTAGTTTACACCCTGTAACTCCGCCCTGCGTTAGTTTACACCCTGTAACTCCGCCCTGCGTTACTTTACACCCTGTAACTCCGTCCTGCGTTAGTTTACACCCTGTAACTCCATCCTGCCTTAGTTTACACCCTGTAACTCCATCCTGCCTTAGTTTACACCCTGTAACTCATCCTGCCTTAGTTTACACCCTGTAACTCCGTCCTGCGTTAGTTTACACCCTGTAACTCCGTCCTGCCTTAGTTTACACCCTGTAACTCCATCCTGCCTTAGTTTACACCCTGTAACTCATCCTGCCTTAGTTTACACCCTGTAACTCCATCCTGCCTTAGTTTACACCCTGTAACTCCGCCCTGCGTTAGTTTACACCCTGTAACTCCATCCTGCGTTAGTTTACACCCTGTAACTCCATCCTGCCTTAGTTTACACCCTGTAACTCCGCCCTGCGTTAGTTTACACCCTGTAACTCCATCCTAGTTTACACCCTGTAACTCCATCCTGCCTTAGTTTACACCCTGTAACTCCATCCTGCCTTAGTTTACACCCTGTAACTCCGTCCTTAGTTTACACCCTTAGTTTACACCCTGTAACTCCGCCCTGCCTTAGTTTACACCCTGTAACTCCGCCCTGCCTTAGTTTACACCCTGTAACTCCATCCTGCCTTAGTTTACACCCTGTAACTCCGTCCTGCCTTAGTTTACACCCTGTAACTCCATCCTGCCTTAGTTTACACCCTGTAACTCCGCCCTGCGTTAGTTTACACCCTGTAACTCCATCCTGCGTTAGTTTACACCCTGTAACTCCATCCTGCCTTAGTTTACACCCTGTAACTCCGCCCTGCGTTAGTTTACACCCTGTAACTCCATCCTGCGTTAGTTTACACCCTGTAACTCCATCCTGCCTTAGTTTAGACCCTGTAACTCCATCCTGCCTTAGTTTACACCCTGTAACTCCGTCCTGCCTTAGTTTACACCCTGTAACTCCGCCCTGCCTTAGTTTACACCCTGTAACTCCGTCCTGCCTTAGTTTACACCCTGTAACTCCGCCCTGCCTTAGTTTACACCCTGTAACTCCGCCCTGCCTTAGTTTACACCCTGTAACTCCGCCCTGCCTTAGTTTACACCCTGTAACTCCATCCTGCCTTAGTTTACACCCTGTAACTCCATCCTGCCTTAGTTTACACCCTGTAATTCCGCCCTGCGTTAGTTTACACCCTGTAACTCCGCCCTGCGTTAGTTTACACCCTGTAACTCCGCCCTGCGTTAGTTTACACCCTGTAACTCCGCCCTGCCTTAGTTTACACCCTGTAACTCCGCCCTGCCTTAGTTTACACCCTGTAACTCCGCCCTGCCTTAGTTTACACCCTGTAACTCCGCCCTGCGTTAGTTTACACCCTGTAACTCCGTCCTGCCTTAGTTTACACCCTGTAACTCCGCCCTGCCTTAGTTTACACCCTGTAACTCCGCCCTGCCTTAGTTTACACCCTGTAACTCCGTCCTGCCTTAGTTTACACCCTGTAACTCCGCCCTGCCTTAGTTTACACCCTGTAACTCCGCCCTGCCTTAGTTTACACCCTGTAACTCCGTCCTGCGTTAGTTTACACCCTGTAACTCCGTCCTGCCTTAGTTTACACCCTGTAACTCCGCCCTGCCTTAGTTTACACCCTGTAACTCCGCCCTGCTTTAGTTTACACCCTGTAACTCCGCCCTGCCTTAGTTTACACCATGCCTTGCCTTAGTTTACACCATGTAACTCCGCCCTGCCTTAGTTTACACCATGTAACTCCGCCCTGCCTTAGTTTACACCCTGTAACTCCGTCCTGCCTTAGTTTACACCCTGTAACTCCGTCCTGCCTTAGTTTACACCCTGTAACTCCGTCCTGCGTTAGTTTACACCCTGTAACTCCGCCTGCCTTAGTTTACACCCTGTAACTCCGCCCTGCCTTAGTTTACACCCTGTAACTGCGCCCTGCCTTAGTTTACACCCTGTAACTCCATCCCGTGTGGAAGTGTGTTGATATCACTGACAGTAGTGATGGTAAATGGACTTGATGCCGTCTCCCTAGCTGAGTGTGATCAGGGTTTAGTGGGTTAGTAGAGCACAGCAACCCCAGCTCCCAGTCATCCCAGTGGAACTCTACTACGAGACTAAGAGCTCTCTTCTCATAGCTCTCCTCTCTCCCACAGCTCGCTGTAACTGTTAAAGACATGACCTCCCCTTTCAGTGTCACTACCCAGAGGAGTAGGGTGGAGTCATACTCCAGGCACTCTGTGCTATGGAAGGTCCCACATGTGATGTCTGTCTCTCTTTTATGGTAACAGGGTTCAATGTGTCTCTGTGGGCCTACTGGTCTGAATACCACCCTGGTCAATGTGTCTCTGTGGGCCGGCTGGTCTGAATACCACCCTGGTCAATGTGTCTCTGTGGGCCGGCTGGTCTGAATACCACCCTGGTCAATGTGTCTCTGTGGGCCGGCTGGTCTGAATACCACCCTGGTCAATGTGTCTCTGTGGGCCGGCTGGTCCAAGTCAGCACCAATGACTGACCGTGGCCTGCATGCCTGTTGCTGTGAATGGGGTTGCTCTGGGCAACACCTTTTCAGCCAGTCCTATGAAGTCCCCAGTATGCTGGTCTTTGTCCCCACAAGGGCTGTCCTCTCAGCCAAAAGGGGCTCCTTTTTTTATGGGGACTATCAACTGGTGATAGATTGCGCCCAGCCATTTTTATTCACGCTACAGTCAATCACATAGACACGCACATACACACTGACCACACACACTGACCACATACACACTGACCACACACTTGGTCTTAGACATTCATCCCATAAACAGACACTCCAAGAGACGGTAACACACACACACACACACACACACACACTCAAACCCTTTATATCCTGATCTCCTGCCTCCTCCACATGTCTTCTACAGAAAGGAGCTGTCTGCTGTTCTCCACTACTTCTGTTCCTCCGGACCGGAACATTCCTTCTTAGAACAACCTCTCTCTCCCGCCTCTGCCATCTTCCCCCCTCTTGTCCTCCACTTCCCCTCTTCCCCCTTTCCCACTCCTTCTCCTCAGCCTTCTACCCCATCCCTTCATCTTTACCTCCTCATCCCCTCCTCCTCTGTTCCTCTCCTCCTCTGCTGTTGTCTAGACAGCTGAACTAGCTGCTGCCTCATTAGGCTGGTGATCACGCTTCTGAGCATGGATAAAGGACAGGAGTGTGGACTGCTACTTACACACACACACACACACAAACAGAGAGCACTCAATGCCTTGGGATGCTCTCTGACAGCGGTTACCCTATGGATGAAATATCGTCTCTATGGTTGAAATATCGTCTCTATGGATGAAATATCGTCTCTATGGATGAAATATCATCTTGATGGATGAAATATCGTCTCAATGGATGAAATATCATCTCTATGGTTGAAATATCGTCTCTATGGATAAAATATTGTCTCTATGAATGAAATATCGTCTCTATGGATGAAATATCGGCTCGATGGATGAAATATCGGCTCAATGGATAAAATATCGTCTCATTGGATGCAATATCAGCTCAATGGATGCAAATCAATTTGGAGTCAATGAGGGAAGGGGGTAGGGAACACACTTACTGTGGAAAACTAGCCTTTCTTCACACTCACCTTTCTGCACCTCTGCTCCCTTTCTCATCCTTTCCTCATCTCCCCTCATCCTTTCCTGCTCTCCCCTTCTCTTCCCTCGTTCTCTCCCCTTCTCTTCCCTCATTCTCTCCCTCTCTCCTTCTCTTCCCTCGTTCTCTCCCCTTCTCTTCCCTCGTTCTCTCCCTCTCCCCTTCTCTTCCCTCGTTCTCTCCCTCTCCTCCTCTCCCCTTCTCTAACCTCGTTCTCTCCCTCTCCTCCTCTCCCCTTCTCTTCCCTCGTTCTCTCCCTCTCCTCCTCTCCCCTTCTCTTCCCTTGTTCTCTCCCTCTCGCCTTCTCTTCCCTCGTTCTCTTCCTCTCTCCTCCTCTCCCCTTCTCTTCCCTCGTTCTCTCCCTCTCCTCCTCTCCCCTTCTCTTCCCTCGTTCTCTCCCTCTCCTCCTCTCCCCTTCTCTTCCCTTGTTCTCTCCCTCTCCTCTCCCCTTCTCTTCCCTCGTTCTCTCCCTCTCTCATCCTCTCCCCTTCTCTTCCCTTGTTCTCTCCCTCTCTCCTTCTCTTCCCTCGTTCTCTTCCTCTCTCCTCTCCCCTTCTCTAACCTCGTTCTCTCCCTCTCCTCCTCTCCCCTTCTCTTCCCTCGTTCTCTCCCTCTCCTCCTCTCCCCTTCTCTTCCCTTGTTCTCTCCCTCTCCTCCTCTCCCCTTCTCTTCCCTCGTTCTCTTCCTCTCCTCCTCTCCCCTTCTCTTCCCTCGTTCTCTCCCTCTCTCCTCCTCTCCCCTTCTCTTCCCTTGTTCTCTCCCTCTCTCCTTCTCTTCCCTCGTTCTCTCCCTCTCTCCTTCTCTTCCCTCGTTCTCTTCCTCTCTCCTCTCCCCTTCTCTAACCTCGTTCTCCTCCTCTCCCCTTCTCTTCCCTCGTTCTCTCCCTCTCCTCCTCTCCCCTTCTCTTCCCTTGTTCTCTCCCTCTCTCCTTCTCTTCCCTCATTCTCTCCCTCTCTCCTTCTCTTCCCTCGTTCTCTCCCTCTCCTCCTCTCCCCTTCTCTTCCCTCGATCTCTCCCTTTCTCCTCCTCTCCCCTTCTCTTCCCTCGTTCTCTCCCCTTCTCTTCCCTTGTTCTCTCCCCCTCTCCTCCTCTCCCCTTCTCTTCCCCCGATCTCTCCCTTTCTCCTCCTCTCCCCTTCTCTTCCCCCGATCTCTCCCTTTCTCCTCCTCTCCACTTCTCTTCCCTCGTTCTCTCCCTTTCTCCTCCTCTCCCCTTCTCTTCCCTCGTTCTCTCCCTTTCTCCTCCTCTCCCCTTCTCTTCCCTCGTTCTCTCCCTTTCTCCTCCTCTCCCCTTCTCTTCCCTCGTTCTCTCCCTTTCTCCTCCTCTCCCCTTCTCTTCCCTCGATCTCTCCCTTTCTCCTCCTCTCCCTTTCTCTTCCCTCGTTCTCTCTCCTTCTCTTCCCTCGTTCTCTCCCTCTCTCCTCTCCCCTTCTCTTCCCTCGTTCTCTCCCTCTCTCCTTCTCTTCCCTCGTTCTCTTCCTCTCTCCTCCTCTCCCCTTCTCTAACCTCGTTCTCTCCCTCTCCTCCTCTCCCCTTTTCTTCCCTCGTTCTCTCCCTCTCCTCCTCTCCCCTTCTCTTCCCTTGTTCTCTCCCTCTCTCCTTCTCTTCCCTCGTTCTCTTCCTCTCTCCTCCTCTCCCCTTCTCTAACCTCGTTCTCTCCCTATCCTCCTCTCCCCTTCTCTTCCCTCGTTCCCTCCCTCTCCTCCTCTCCCCTTCTCTTCCCTCGTTCTCTCCCTCTCCTCCTCCCCCCTTCTCTTCCCTCGTTCTCTCCCTCTCCTCCTCTCCCCTTCTCTTCCCTCGTTCTCTCCCTCTCTCCTCCTCTCCCCTTCTCTTCCCTTGTTCTCTCCCTCTCTCCTTCTCTTCCCTCGTTCTCTCCCTCTCTCCTTCTCTTCCCTCGTTCTCTTCCTCTCTCCTCCTCTCCCCTTCTCTAACCTCGTTCTCTCCCTCTCCTCCTCTCCCCTTCTCTTCCCTCGTTCTCTCCCTCTCCTCCTCTCCCCTTCTCTTCCCTTGTTCTCTCCCTCTCCCCTTCTCTTCCCTTGTTCTCTCTCCTTCTCTTCCCTCGTTCTCTCCCTCTCCTCCTCTCCCCTTCTCTTCCCTTGTTCTCTCCCCTTCTCTTCGCTCGTTCTCTCCCTCTCTCCTCCTCTCCCCTTCTCTTCCCTTGTTCTCTCCCTCTCCTCCTCTCCCCTTCTCTTCCCTCATTCTCTCCCTCTCTCCTCTCCCCTTCTCTTCCCTCGTTCTCTCCCTCTCCTCCTCTCCCCTTCTCTTCCCTTGTTCTCTCCCTCTCTCCTTCTCTTCCCTCGTTCTCTTCCTCTCTCCTCCTCTCCCCTTCTCTAACCTCGTTCTCTCCCTCTCCTCCTCTCCCCTTCTCTTCCCTCGTTCTCTCCCTCTCCTCCTCTCCCCTTCTCTTCCCTTGTTCTCTCCCTCTCTCCTTCTCTTCCCTCGTTCTCTTCCTCTCTCCTCCTCTCCCCTTCTCTAACCTCGTTCTCTTCCTCTCCTCCTCTCCCCTTCTCTTCCCTTGTTCTCTCCCCCTCTCCTCCTCTCCCCTTCTCTTCCCTCGTTCTCTCCCTCTCTCCTCCTCTCCCCTTCTCTTCCCTCGTTCTCTCCCCCTCTCCTCCTCTCCCCTTCTCTTCGCTCGTTCTCTCCCCCTCTCCTCCTCTCCCCTTCTCTTCCCTCGTTCTCCCCCTCTCTCCTCCTCTCCCCTTCTCTTCCCTCGTTCTCTCCTCCTCTCCCCTTCTCTTCCCTCGTTCTCTCCTTCTCTCCCCTTCTCTTCCCTCGTTCTCTCTTCTCTTCCCAGTCCTTAGTCAGTGCCACATAAGTGTTTTTCTGAGAGCCATCCTCTCCCCTTCTGAGGTGTCAACGTCTTACCCCATCTGGCACAGTAAAGTCACTACCATCTTTTACTGTCAAACGTAATGCTTGTAAACTGTTTGTGAACCACCGGGGAGAGGAGAGGAGAGGAGAGGAATTATGTTTTTTTAGGAAGGCCAAGTTGCCTGAGTCAGCTCATATTGTAAATATCACTCTGTCACATCTGAGGTCAGTTTGTGTGTGTGCACTGAAAAGCATTAATAAGACATGATAAAACAGCCCTAGTAAATCTGCCCTGTATTTCATTTGTGGTAAATGATGCTGTGAGAGAGAATCAGAGGGCAGAGGCTTCCTGAACCCACAACCTGAGATGATGCATTGTGGGAGATTGAGTTCTATGGAATGTTAGCATGATCCATGTGAATTCACCTACAGGGCCATAAGACTGTAACTGATAAGAGAGAAACTGGATAACAGTGTTTATGGTCCAACAGTGGTGTTTGAGACGAAGATATCCACAGGCTTGCTGACTGACCTGATGTGAAGGATAGACGAGGATGTCCAAGCTTTTTCAGTCCTCCCTTTATCCTTTTATACAGAGCCATTTTAAACCTTAGTACTGATTTCAGTGTCTGACATTCCTAGACTACAGAGGGAAATATGTGCATACCAGATGTGTGTGTTACTCTTCATTGTTATACAGTACTATGGTATCAAAGTCATGGTTTGAGGGTTAAAATGTGTATTTGGGGCTAGAGGTCTCCCAGATATGCTGTCATAACCTATGCAGCCATGTACTCTGCTATGGGCCTATTGGAAGTGAAGGCAACACTTAAACGTGTTTGTACCCCGCGCCCTCTACCCCCTTCCACCCCGTCTTGCCCCGTCCCTGGGCTCCCAGTCACCCCAGGGTCCAATGTCTGCCTGGCCACCCGCTGACTGTGCCCCAATCCATAACGCCAACGTCACCCCCTCCTCTTCCCCCACTGGGGTCATCATACTCTCACCCATTGCTCCCTAACACTATATTGCCCAAGGTCAAAGCTGGCGCTGCCCTCTAAAAAGAAACGGAATGAAATGAAACTGAAAGCAGCTAAAAATGGCCCGACCCTGCGCTCCCCCTTAAAGCTACTGACTGAGCTAGCTACCTCAAGGCTACTGCCGGGGCTGGCCAGAGGAACCCGGAAGATATAGTGTAGGGCAGGGATGGGTAACATTGATGGGGGTGGGGGCCACAAAACATCTGAACTCATCATGGGGGGGCTGCAGTTGCTTGCGGGTTTGCTTACTCACATACACAGAATGTCATGCAATTATACTCATTTTGCCATAGGGGGGAGAGAAATGTTTGCCATTTTTAATATATCTGTGTGAGACTAAGAAAATCAATGGGGGCCCCCCGGCTGGTAATTCGACCATGATAACACGTTTAGATCGCTGGCCGCTAATCTAACTTAGCAATCTAAAAATGTTACCTGACATGGGCTAACTGACTGACTTTTCAGTCTCTGGCTCAAGCAGAAGAACTGCTGATGTATAAACACCTTTCTGAATTACAGCTTGTGTATTCTACTACTGTCACTGGCAAGTAAGTTGAGACCCAGACTGAGATTGATTTGAGGGCCTTCAAAAGGGGGCCGCGGGCAGCCAGTTGTTCATCCATGGAGTCGGGGGAGATGGTGATGATGATGTTATTGTCTTCTGTTGTGCTTCGTCTGCCCTCTTGCACTAGTAGTTACCTCTTTTATGCTGCTTCAGGCAGGTTTTTCACACAACTGTGATGTTTAATGAATCTTATTTCAGGAACATGATCACCGTTTAGGACAAATGTGTCTAAATTTGCAACCGATGCAATTTTTTCATCTTCCATTTCAGAGGCATGGAGCGTGAGTGAGGTCTACTCAAGAGAAACACAAACATTCCATTTGAAATTAAAAACCCTCCAGAAATAATTGCATCTCATCAGTTTCCTGTTTTAACAAGTTGAATTCAATGGAATAGTTTGTTCAGAATTAGTCCCATCCCTTTCATTCCAATTTCGTGACTATAATTACTCCCAGAATATTCCTTGCTCATCCTCCTGCCTTGTCTGTCTGAAGCATTAGCCACTGAGCAGAAGAGGCGTGGCTCCTGCGTCTCCGTCTGTGTCTCTGCCTGTTGCTGTGTCTCCGTCTGTGTCTCTGCCTGTTGCTGTGTCTCCGTCTGTGTCTCTGTCTGTTGCTGTGTCTCCGTCTGTGTCTCTGTCTGTTGCTGTGTCTCCGTCTGTCTATGTCTGTTGCTGTGTCTCCGTCTGTGTCTCTGTCTGTTCCTGCGTCTCCGTCTGTCTGTCTGTTGCTGTGTCTCCGTCTGTGTCTGTCGGTTGCTGTGTCTCTGGCTCTTGTCTGTATCTGTCTGTTGATTCGTCTCCATCTGTGTCTGCGTCTCCGTCTGCGTCTCCGTCTGCGTCTCCGTCTGTGTCTGTGTCTGTTGCTGCGTCTCCGTCTGTCTATGTCTGTTGCTGTGTCTCCGGCTCTGTCTTTATCTGTCTGTTGATTAGTCTCCGTCTGTGTCTTTGTCTGTTTCTGCGTCTCCGTCTGTGTCTCTGTCTGTTGCTGTGTCTCCGTCTGTCTCTGTCTGTTTCTGCGTCTCCGTCTGTGTCTCTGCCTGTTGCTGTGTCTCTGTCTGTCTGTCTGTTGCTGTGTCTCCGTCTGTCTATGTCTGTTGCTGTGTCTCCGTCTGTGTCTGTCGGTTGCTGTGTCTCTGGCTCTTGTCTTTATCTGTCTGTTGATTCGTCTCCATCTGTGTCTCTGTCTGTTTCTGCGTCTCCGTCTGTGTCTCTGTCTGTTGCTGCGTCTCCGTCTGTGTCTCTGTCTGTTGCTGCGTCTCCGTCTGTGTCTCTGTCTGTTGCTGTGTCTCCGTCTGTGTCTCTGTCTGTCTCTGTCTGTTGCTGCGTCTCCGTCTGTGTCTGTCTGTTGCTGCGTCTCCGTCTGTGTCTCTGTCTGTTGCTGTGTCTCCGTCTGTGTCTCTGTCTGTCTCTGTCTGTTGCTGCGTCTCCGTCTGTGTCTGTCTGTTGCTGCGTCTCCGTCTGTCTCCCCCTCTGGGTCTCTGCCTGTTGCTGTGTCTGTGTCTCTGTCTGTTGGACCTGACAAAGACCCAGCTCAGATCCAAGTCTGTCTACTATTAAAGGTGATACTGGTAACATAATGGACCTTTTTAGTTTGTTTCTCTCTGTAAGTATAATGAGATGTTTACGACAACATTGCTGTGTCCGTATGTCTGTGGCTGTCTCCAGGGATATCTTGGGTCACTCAGACAGGCTGGTGACGCAGAGAATAGATGACATTCAGTTCGGCTAGAGAAAGGGTGTGGCATCTTCTCATGACTGAAACATGAGATCCATCCTAATTGTCCTGTTTCTTTCTCTGTTTCTCTGTCTCCACCTCGTAAAATATACCAATAGCTCATAGTTAGCTAGTCACTGTCATGTCCACCTCCTAAAATATACCAATAGCTCATAGTTAGCTAGTCACTGTCATGTCCACCTCCTAAAATATACCAATAGCTCATAGTTAGCTAGTCACTGTCATGTCCACATCCTAAAATATACCAATAGCTCATAGTTAGCTAGTCACTGTCATGTCCACCTCCTAAAATATACCAATAGCTCATAGTTAGCTAGTCACTGTCATGTCCACCTCCTAAAATATACCAATAGCTCATAGTTAGCTAGTCACTGTCATGTCCACATCCTAAAATATACCAATAGCTCATAGTTAGCTAGTCACTGTCATGTCCACATCCTAAAATATACCAATAGCTCATAGTTAGCTAGTCACTGTCATGTCCACCTCCTAAAATATACCAATAGCTCATAGTTAGCTAGTCACTGTCATGTCCACCTCCGTTGCTGAACGAAGCATTTTACAACAGAAATCAAACAACAACAAAGGTTTTTTATTGACACATTCTATTCATCCTAGAATTCCCAAATGCAGGTGGTTTCTGAGCCAAGCCACAGTGAGGTAAATGGTCCTCAGTCGTAGGGTTATTGTGAGGTCACGACCGGCCGGAGATCGTGTTACTCTCTCTCCAGCACAAAAGAAGAGGAAGGCAGAGCTTCTCGTCAGCTTTTGTTATATCCAAGGTGGGCTAGAATTACCAACGTAATGGGATTTTTTTTTAAAGCTACTTCTGCATTTTCTGTCTGGCCAGCGGAAGTATTCTCTGAAATTGCCATTGCAATGTGACGGCAGTTTGTCCCTCAAATAGAAAAGAACGACACCTGATTTATGTGGGGTTTGAGTTAGTCTGAGTTAATACTAGTTCCTCTAACTTTGACAAATGCTTTCCCACACAAGGTAGTGTAACTCGATAGCAGTGGGGGATTAAGGTTTTGGGAGGTGATTTGGTGGTGTAGGCTGAAAGAACAAGTCTGGTGACTGACTGGGACATTTCTACACGTTTTCAGCTGGCAGAATTTCTCTTTTGGTTTTGACCCTTGACCTAAAGGACAGATTGGGTTGTGGAATGGGAGGGATATTGGACTGGTGTCATGGACAGCCAATATTTTTACACTGGCTGCACTGCATCCCAATGTTGACAAGGAGAAGGGAATTGGTTTTGGATATATGATATGACCAGTGTGGTTTTTCATGAATACTGAACAAAGCTACACATACTGAAGGCTGATGTCCATCACCTCCATCTTGAATGTGGAATTACCCCACGAACACCACAAATATTCTAGAGTTGTTGGAATGTGTTTGGTTTGTTTATGTTATTGAGAATAATATTGTGTGTTTACGGTTTAATCTTACTTCCTAACTCCAACTTTTCTGGCTTCAATTGATGAACTGGTTAGTTTTAAGGCTGTTGAGATTGCATTTTCACATTAGTAATCATTTCAATGGCTGATTTAGGAACAGGATCACCATGTTTCCTAGTGCTTTTTGCACGTTGCAAGTGACACGAACGGTGCTAATATGTTCTTGGAAGTACAAACATTCTAAGTCCCTTAAGTTGTGTGTTCTCTTAAGTAGGTGTTTATGGTAAATATGTCATTTCCCTGAGCACGTTCTTACATTGGTCAAGCTGCTCCAATCAGATTAACCGATCTACCAATCGTCATGTGTTCCAACTAAGTGTTGGGTTTCCCAGAGTTGTAAGCAGTACAGTGACACACACACACACACACACACTGTACATTTGCTTATTCCATGTGTAAATCTGTGTTTTGCTTTGCTTTATCTTGGCCAGGTTGCAGTTGTAAATGAGAACTTGTTCTCAACTGGCCTACCTGGTTAAATAAAGGTGATCTGGCCTACCTGGTTAAATAAAGGTGATCTGGCCTACCTGGTTAAATAAAGGTGATCTGGCCTACCTGGTTAAATAAAGGTGATCTGGCCTACCTGGTTAAATAAAGGTGATCTGGTCTACCTGGTTAAATAAAGGTGATCTGGCCTACCTGGTTAAATAAAGGTGATCTGGTCTACCTGGTTAAATAAAGGTGATCTGGCCTACCTGGTTAAATAAAGGTGATCTGGTCTACCTGGTTAAATAAAGGTGATCTGGCCTACCTGGTTAAATAAAGGTGATCTGGTCTACCTGGTTAAATAAAGGTGATCTGGCCTACCTGGTTAAATAAAGGTGATCTGGCCACCTGGTTAAATAAAGGTGATCTGGTCTACCTGGTTAAATAAAGGTGATCTGGCCTACCTGGTGAAATAAAGGTGAAATACATAAAAAACACAGGGCCCTTTTTAGAAGTGTGACTAAAATGAATGTAGACTAAATGACTTGTTAAATGATTACCATGTACCACAGTCATTGGCAGCGAGTTTCCGCACGTGAAATGTCTTTGATAGAGGGCTGCTTTGTGAGAGCGGGTTGGTTCCCTCTAAGCTCTGTTTGGGGCAAATCAGATCTATATGGATCATGGAAATGTGCTTACATAAAGTGGTATAAACACACTTAGAACCCAAACAAGTCCTGTTGGAAAACTTTTCTGCCCCCTGCTTTCAATGCTAGCCCAGCTTCTTTTCACACGCAATCCCTGGGCCCACATTCACAAAGCATCTTAGAGTAGGAGTACTGATCTAGGATCAGACCCCCCCCCCTGTCCATATAGTCTCATTATAATCTAAAGGAAGCTAAACTGATCCTAGATCAGCACTCCTACTCTAATATGCTTTGTTATGAGATTCTCTTCTACTCGCCATTTGTTATCTGAAGTGACCAGCTATGCCCACTGTCCAACGCTATCTCCCATCAGTAGCTGAGGCTTGAGGTGAGGCAGGGTGTAAGGAGGGGTGTAAATAAGCTGTGGGGGTTTGTCCATTGTGGGGGGATATTAGTAACCCTCTTAGGCAAAGCCAGTCTCTGGGCCTGACCCCGAGGGCTCATTTGAAGTGCTTAGCGCTCGTTTGGGGCTTTGTCGCACCCCTCGCCCCATTGGCAGTGTCGACCCCAGCCCAGCCAGCCCCTGTGGCTGTGGAGCAGCACCGAGCCACGGACCTTTACCCTTGCGTGCCACGGGGGAGTGGACACCCACGTCACACACACACGCACTATATTCACACACACACTATACACACATACCCTAGCTAACACACAGTCGCATACATACACCAGCTAGCACACATACACACATTCTCTATCTAACACACACACACACACACACACACACACACACACACACACACACAGAGAGAGAGTCCCCCGTTCCCCAACTCAGCCAATGGTCTTATTTCCCTCTGTCCACTCCCACCCCCCTCCCTCTGTTCCATTCTCTTTCTCCACCCCCTGAGGGTTGCCAGGCAACAGGAAAATACTTCACACACAACCTCACACATGCCCTATGTCTGAGAGGGCTTTCTGGATCATCATGGAGTGTGGCAGTCATAAACGGGCTCAGAGAGAGTCGGTCTGGTCTGGTCTGGTCTGTCTGTCTGTCTCATCCAATGGCCAACATATCACCACTTCTCTTAATGGGAAGTTATATCACAGCTGTGAGTTATATGAAACACTGTGTGTAACTGCACTGCAATTCCACTGTCAATCTATACCACTACTGTATATAATACATACCACCTCTGTATATAATACATACCAATACTGTATATAATACATACCAATGGGTATCAGCAATGTCTTTGTCACTGCCATGTGAATGCATGGATTTAGGGTCACTTCAACTTTTGATCAAGGAAGGTTTGTCACCTCTCTGATAGTCTGAGATGTCTTCTCAGACCTGCTGTCACAGAGGCCCCAGGGAGGACTGTTGGTACCTCTGCCTCTCCCCCTCTTGTCGCCATCGATTGCTCTGGTCTGCCCCTGAACTCAAACGTTAGGGGAGCTGAGCAGCTCTTCTGGATTGGTTTGACCTTCCTCTTCGCACATGCTCAGTGGGGGTCTGCGATCCCTGAGCCAAACACACACACACACACACACAGTACACACACACACACACACCAGGCAGGTAGCGAGGTCTGTAGGTGTCTGACAGCCAGACAACGGTGTGATGTGTTTTCTGTCCTCACCCACTGAGGAACGATGTATATGTCATTGATTGTCTCTCGACACAGTTTCCGCTGCTGTGCACTTAGCAGGGCTGACTCCTGGCCTGATCAATGCATTGTTTTTCTTTTTCAATCACACTCCACTGAGCTGGAGACACCAAAGGTCACACAGGCAAAGTTTTGTCAGGGGTGGAGGGGGCATATGGAAGCCCTGTAGCATGATGTGGGTGTGTTGTAGGAATGTGCTTTTTATTTCCCACTGAAAAGAAAAGACAGTTCATCACTGATGTTTTTGACAACCTGTCATCTATCATGGTTGTGCTGTGATGCTTAGACAAATCCAGCTAACTTCATCTAGTCTGTATCAAATGACCTGAATCACCAGGGGTTATGACCTTCACCCATTCCTGTAGACACTACCGGTAGGCATTGTCTGTCCTTACCCTCTCTCACCATTCCTGTAGGCACCTCCGGTAGGCATCGTCTGTCCTTTCCCTCTCTCACCATTCCTGTAGACACTACCGGTAGGCATCGTCTGTCCTTACCCTCTCTCACCATTCCTGTAGGCACCTCCGGTAGGCATCGTCTGTCCTTTCCCTCTCTCACCATTCCTGTAGACACTACCGGTAGGCATCGTCTGTCCTTACCCTCTCTCACCATTCCTGTAGGCACTACCGGTAGGCATCGTCTGTCCTTACCCTCTCTCACCATTCCTGTAGGCACCTCCGGTAGGCATCGTCTGTCCTTTCCCTCTCTCACCATTCCTGTAGACACTACCGGTAGGCATCGTCTGTCCTTACCCTCTCTCACCATTCCTGTAGGCACTACCGGTAGGCATCGTCTGTCCTTACCCTCTCTCACCATTCCTGTAGGCACCTCCGGTCATCGTCTGTCCTTACCCTCTCTCACCATTCCTGTAGACACTACCGGTAGGCATCGTCTGTCCTTACCCTCTCTCACCATTCCTGTAGACACTACCGGTAGGCATCGTCTGTCCTTACCCTCTCTCACCATTCCTGTAGGCACTACCGGTAGGCATCGTCTGTCCTTACCCTCTCTCACCAGTCCTGTAGGCACTACCGGTAGTAATCGTCTGTCCTTACCCTCTCTCACCATTCCTGTAGACACTACCGGTAGGCATCGTCTGTCCTTACCCTCTCTCACCATTCCTGTAGGCACTACCGGTAGGCATCGTCTGTCCTTACCCTCTCTCACCATTCCTGTAGACACTACCGGTAGGCATCGTCTGTCCTTACCCTCTCTCACCATTCCTGTAGGCACTACTGGTAGGCATCGTCTGTCCTTTACCCTCTCTCACCATTCCTGTAGGCACTACCGGTAGGCATCGTCTGTCCTTTACCCTCTCTCACCATTCCTGTAGACACTACCGGTAGGCATCGTCTGTCCTTACCTTCTCTCACCATTCCTGTAGACACTACCGGTAGGCATCGTCTGTCCTTACCCTCTCTCACCATTCCTGTAGACACTACCGGTAGGCATCGTCTGTCCTTACCCTCTCTCACCATTCCTGTAGACACTACCGGTAGGCATCGTCTGTCCTTACCTTCTCTCACCATTCCTGTAGGCACCTCCGGTAGGCATCGTCTGTCCTTACCCTCTCTCACCATTCCTGTAGACACTACCGGTAGGCATCGTCTGTCCTTACCCTCTCTCACCATTCCTGTAGACACTACCGGTAGGCATCGTCTGTCCTTACCCTCTCTCACCATTCCTGTAGACACTACCGGTAGGCATCGTCTGTCCTTACCCTCTCTCACCATTCCTGTAGGCACCTCCGGTAGGCATCGTCTGTCCTTACCCTCTCTCACCATTCCTGTAGACACTACCGGTAGGCATCGTCTGTCCTTACCCTCTCTCACCATTCCTGTAGGCACTACCGGTAGGCATCGTCTGTCCTTACCCTCTCTCACCATTCCTGTAGACACTACCGGTAGGCATCGTCTGTCCTTACCCTCTCTCACCATTCCTGTAGGCACCTCCGGTAGGCATCGTCTGTCCTTACCCTCTCTCACCATTCCTGTAGACACTACCGGTAGGCATCGTCTGTCCTTACCCTCTCTCACCATTCCTGTAGGCACTACCGGTAGGCATCGTCTGTCCTTACCCTCTCTCACCATTCCTGTAGACACTACCGGTAGGCATCGTCTGTCCTTACCCTCTCTCACCATTCCTGTAGACACTACCAGTAGGCATCGTCTGTCCTTACCCTCTGTCACCTTAGGTTAAGCATGGTCTTAACAACATCCTCTCTAGACTTTAGCATCTCCAGATGAACCTCTTGCTCCTCATCTATATTCTCCAGGCTTTACCTGCCCATAGATCACCTCTGGGCTCTGATTCCTCCTGTTTCCTGCTGCTGCCTGTCAGACACGTAGGTCATTGGTATGGTGTATCTTTATGGTCTGACATACTTCACCCTGACAACACAGGGGAGACATGTTCACTGGACAGGAGAGGTTTCAGTTGTCCATGTGACAGACTGACTGCTGACCTAGGAGCTGCTGGAGGGGCTTGAGAATCCCTTTAAATCCAATTTAATTCAAAACTGCATTTGGGAGACCTCAATACCCTTTACAATAGACATTTAGAAAGGAAATAAAATATTTCAGTACAAACTTTGTTGAATGCAACGGCAATGGTACCAGCTTGTTAGAAGTTCTATTAAAATGAGCCATATCAGATCAACTGTAAAGCCCCAATCTAGAAGCCATGATAATGCTGTAGCCAAGTGGAATGTGCAGGTCCACCCCCAGAGGCTTTGTGGAGTGGGACATCATCTCCTCATGTAGGGATGCTGTTATCCCTGTACCCAAACACATAGTCATTAGAGGACAGATGAGGATCTCTGGGAGGAGAGGGGCTCTCCTTAAGCTGCGTGGCTGGAGGGGGTGAGGGTCGGGCAGGCACAGGGGGTTAAGAGAGGTGGGTGAAGGTGTGGACCACTGGGTTTCGGATGTCTAGTAGATTCCACCTGAGGTAAATTATAAGGGTTTAGGTTCTACTGGGCAGAGCAGAACACTGCCATCCCACACATTTCCTCACCATACAGTACACACACTCATTTCCCCAATACACATCAACTCTGATAACACACACACACAATCTTAATTTAGAGAGATCCTCGCTTACAGCCCAGAGATACTCAGAAGCAGCCTCTGTCCGTAAACACTCCACCCCACATACACACACTGGGCCGACTCATCGCCTCCACTGGGCCGACTCATCGCCTCCACTGGGCCGACTCATCGTCTCCACTGGGCCGACTCATCGTCTCCACTGGGCCGACTCATCGTCTCCACTGGGCCGACTCATCGCCTCCACTGGGCCGACTCATCGCCTCCACTGGGCCGACTCATCGCCTCCACTGGGCCGACTCATCGTCTCCACTGGGCCGACTCATCGCCTCCACTGGGCCGACTCATGGGCGTCTCCACTGGGCCGACTCATCGTCTCCACTGGGCCGACTCATCGTCTCCACTGGGCCGACTCATCGCGTCTCCACTGGGCCGACTCATCGCTCCACTGGGCCGACTCATCGCTCCACTGGGCCGACTCTCGCCTCCACTGGGCCGACTCATCGTCTCCACTGGGCCGACTCATCGCCTCCACTGGGCCGACTGGGCCGACTCATCGCCTCCACTGGGCCGACTCATCGCTCCACTGGGCCGACTCATCGCCTCCACTGGGCCGACTCATCGCTCCACTGGGCCGACTCATCGCCTCCACTGGGCCGACTCATCGCCTCCACTGGGCCGACTCATCGTCTCCACTGGGCCGACTCATCGCCTCCACTGGGCCGACTCATCGTCTCCACTGGGCCGACTCATCGCCTCCACTGGGCCGACTCATCGCCTCCACTGGGCCGACTCATCGCCTCCACTGGGCCGACTCATCGCCTCCACTGGGCCGACTCATCGCCTCCACTGGGCCGACTCATCGCCTCCTGAAGTGCCGTTAACGGTTTCCTCCACACTGGCCGACCAGGGCAGCCCCTCTTAGCCTGTTGAGTTGTTAGCGTTGAGGCTTTACGTCAGTCGGCCACATTAGCCTAGCGTCTTTGTGTTGTTATGACCCTCCGAGAGGACCAGAGCAGCCCCTCTTAGCCTGTTGAGTTGTTAGCGTGTTAGCGTTGAGGCTTTACGTCAGTAGGCCACATTAGTAGAACCTAAACCCCTATAATTTACCTCAGGTGGAATCTACTAGACATCCGAAACCCAGTGGTCCACACCTCCACCCACCTCTCTTAACCCCCTGTGCCTGCCCGACCCATCGCCTCCACTGGGCTGACTCATCGCCTCCACTGGGCCGACTCATCGCCTCCACTGGGCTGACTCATCGCCTCCTGAAGTGCCGTTAACGGCCACTCTTATGACCCCTCGGGAGGACCAGGGCAGCCCCTCTTAGCATCTTGAGTTGTTAGCGTGTTAGCGTTGAGGCTTTACGTCAGTAGGCCACATTAGCCTAGCGTCTTTGTGTTGTTATGACCCTCCGAGAGGACCAGGGCAGCCCCTCTTAGCCTGTTGAGTTGTTAGCGTTGCTTTACGTCAGTAGCCTAGTGTCTTTGTGTTGTTATGTTGGCACAGAGCAGCTCCAGAGATTAGTCCTGCTGGGGAACAAGTTACTCTTGCTGCTAAAGAGCTTGATTCTAATGACTCCGGTATTAGCCCTAGTCAAGTGTGTTACACACTCACACACACACTCTCCACACAAATTCTCAAACTCGTACAATCCCACGCATACACATTACTCTATGCACACCTTGACAAAGCACACACACACACACCATGTCCCCTCTGAGCTGTCACAGAGCTAAATCTCTCTGAGGTATTTAGCGACACGCTAGCAGGTTTCCTCCACACTGGCCGTGCTGAGAAGAAGGGAGTCCTAAAGCAGCTGAAACCACTTACACCAGAGCTCTCAACCCTGTTCCTGGAGAGATACCCTCCTGGAGCTTTTCTCTCCAACCAGCTAGTTATTAGAATCAGGTGTGCTAGATTAGGTTTGTAGAAACAACCTGCAGGACGGTAGCTCTCCAGGAACAGCGTTAGAGAGCTCTGATTTACACCCAACATGGGCTCTCTGTGACCACAACATCACTGGAGTGGAGAGTGCCACTGTTTATGTTGATGTGTTTCTGTCAACAAATTAAATAATGTCTCTCCCTCTTTTTTCCCCCTCTATCTCCCTTCTCACTTTTTTGCTCTCTCTCTCTCCCCTTTCCTCTTTCTCTCCCCCCTCCCCCGCACACTCTCTATCTCCCCTTTCCTCTTTCTCTCCCCCTCTCTCTCTCTCTCACCCACTCTCTCTCGCTCTCTCTTCTCTCTCTCTCTCTCACTCTCTGTTGTGCTCTTTCCCCTCTCTCCCCTCTCTCTCTTTCTCTCTCTGTGTTCAGAGACTACATCTGCCTCCAGACCTGTCAGAGACAGTGAGTCGTGTGAGCCGGGGAGAGCTGACAGGGACAGCCATGGTGGGCTCCTCAGGCTGTGGCTCCGGCTCCACTGGCAACAGACATCTGGACTTCTAGAACCCTCTCACCATTATCACCGCTGGCAGCAAACATCTGGACTTCTAGAACCCTCTCAATATTATCACCGCTGGCAACAAACACCTGGACTTCTAGAACCCCCCCTCACCATTATCACCGCTGGCAACACACACCTGGATTTCCAGAACCCCCTCACCATTATCACCGCTGGCAACACACACCTGGACTTCTAGAACCCCTCTCACCATTATCACCGCTGGCAACAAACATCTGGATTTGCAGAACCCCCTCACCATTATCACCGCTGGCAACAAACATCTGGACTTCTAGACCCCCCTCACCATTATCACCGCTGGCAGCAAACATCTGGACTTCTAGAACCCCCTCACCATTATCACCGCTGGCAGCAAACACCTGGACTTCTAGAACCCCCTCACCATTATCACCGCTGGCAAGAAACACCTGGACTTCTAGAACCCCCCTCACCATTATCACCACTGGCAACAAACACCTGGACTTCTAGAACCCCCCTCACCATTATCACCGCTGGCAACAAACACCTGGACTTCTAGAACCCCCTCACCATTATCACCGCTGGCAACAAACACCTGGACTTCTAGAACCCCCTCACCACATTGTCAACTGTTTCCCTGCCAACCGTTTTCACCCGCCAATCTTTCCCTTCAACTGTCCAAGTGGCCTAGCAGCTCCTTCCTTTACTAGGACACTTTGACATTTGATATTTTAGTAAATGCTATTGTCTAGCGCGACTTACAGTAGGTGTATTGAAGTAAGGAGGCAGCGACACGCCATCCAAGCCCCTCTATGTAACTCTGTCATCTTGTTGTGACTGGGCCTGTCTCAGGGAGAGAGAGAGAGAGAGAGAGAGAGAGAGAGAGAGAAGGTGGGGGGATCATTTCAACGGGATATCTGTAATGAAACACAAGATACACCTTTCTGCTATTTCATCATCCTGCTGTTTCACCATCCTGCTATTTCACCATCCTGCTATTTCACCATCCTGCTATTTCACCATCCTGCTATTTCATCATCCTGCTGTTTCACCATCCTGCTATTTCACCATCCTGCTATTTCACCATCCTGCTATTTCACCATTCAATCAAAGGCATCTTGAAAATATGTTTTTTGATAAGTTGAATAAATGTGTATAAATCCATATCTCCATGTTTCATAGCCTGTTTTCTAGCTTATTTAGACCTTTGGAGGTTTCTATCGTAACACCCATATTCTCCACAGATCTTTTCTGTCCGGCTTGTTCCCTAGTAATGGTTGAGGTGAGCATTTGGATAGGGGAAGCTGATCCTAGATCTGTAGTTAGGGGCAACCAGGAGTAAAGGGTTGGATGTGGGCGCAGGCTTCACAGCTCATCAGATCTGTTATCTGGATGGGCGGCTCTGCTATGACAAGACCAAAACAACAAATGAGGTCAGATGGTGACATGGAGAAAGACTGAATATACAGCATGTAAAATAAAACATGTCCCTGTGTGTGTGTGTGTGTGTGTTCACATTTACTGGTGTATGGTCACTAGGTCATTCTTTAAAGATCAAGCTATGACTTCATACAAGGTGGTCAGAGATTTGTGACGCAATAAATCTGATGTATGGCCTCTGGAGTGTTTGGTAAAAGAGATGTTGTAGATGTGAAGTGTTTTGAAAGGCTATCGATAGCAGCAATGGAACCCGGAGGCCTTCTATTGCAAGTCATCTGAAATATTAAACTAAGCTTGTTGTTTGGGTCTGTCTATAACATGCACACATGTTGTCCCAGCTCATATTTCAGTTGACACAACCTTATTTGACTCCAGGGGAACTTGTATTGGTAATGTAGAAATGGTGAGCCCTGCATTATGCATCCTAGGGGTTACATAAATCTCATTATGGAAGGGGGAGAGGCTGATTCGTCTGGCTCTGCATGCATACATTTACTTTAATGCACGCAACTATAGTTCTCTGTGTGAAGTAACTACAGTGTCTCAATCTAGGTGCCCTACTTAAGTCACATGACTGTGTTCCTGTACTGTAATCCTGGGGTGAGACTAACTACTTTAAAATGAATACAACCAAATGGAAAGTGTGGGAATGATCATGGACCTACATTCACACAGATTCTTGATTGTGTCCAGCTCACTAATAATCCCCCAAATGAAAGCTAGACAGTCAGGCAGCATCAAGCATTTAAGAAAAAGATGGATAGAGGAATATTTATGTGCCAATTTTGACAGCGAGGAAATATAACACATATTCACTGTGGACCTCTGGACCTTGTGGACGACCACATGGGAAATGTATCACATATTCACTGTGGACCTCTGGACCTTGTGGACGACCACATGGGAAATATATCACATATTCACTGTGGACCTCTGGACCTTGTGGATGACCACATGGGAAATATATCACATATTCACTGTGGACCTCTGGACCTTTGGACGACCACATGGGAAACCAGATCACCTTTATTTAACCAGGTAGGCCAGATCACCTTTATTTAACCAGGTAGACCAGATCACCTTTATTTAACCAGGTAGGCCAGATCACCTTTATTTAACCAGGTAGGCCAGATCACCTTTATTTAACCAGGTAGACCAGATCACCTTTATTTAACCAGGTAGGCCAGATCACCTTTATTTAACCAGGTAGACCAGATCACCTTTATTTAACCAGGTCACCTTTATTTAACCAGGTAGGCCAGATCACCTTTATTTAACCAGGTAGACCAGATCACCTTTATTTAACCAGGTAGGCCAGATCACCTTTATTTAACCAGGTAGGCCAGATCACCTTTATTTAACCAGGTAGGCTAGTTGAGAACAAGTTCTCATTTACAACTGCGACCTCACCAAGATAAAGCAAAGCAGTTCGACACAAACAACACAGAGTTACACATGAGATAAACAAACATACAATCAATAATACAGTAGAAAAATCTATGTGAAGTGTGTGCAAATGTAGTAAGATTAGGGAGGTAAGGCAATAAATAGGCCATAGAAGCAAAATATAAGGTGTTGTGAAATATGTGAAATGAAATATAAGTATAACGTGATCTAAATTGCCTTAAAATCGTAAGAAATGTAAGCTGA
Organism: Oncorhynchus nerka; assembly: GCF_034236695.1. Taxonomy (NCBI): domain Eukaryota; kingdom Metazoa; phylum Chordata; class Actinopteri; order Salmoniformes; family Salmonidae; genus Oncorhynchus; species Oncorhynchus nerka. Next base: position 90,050,506 of record NC_088422.1, read on the forward strand.
CGTGTAGTGTAATGTTACCTAGTATCTCCTATCTGGGTGGAGTTCTAATGAACACATATATAGGCTTGTGTTGTGTTGTCCATTTCAGGTCGTCCAACCTTTCTCTTTGTTCACACAGTATCTTTCTCAAACAGGTCAAGTTGTGATTCATGCATCACCTCCTTGGATCCCCCTCCTCCTCCCTGTCGTCTTATTGGTCGAGACAGCTTTTCTTTTCTCTTTCTCACTTCAGTGTGTTCAACATGTCAACATGGTGTGTCCCCTCCTCGTCTGTCCTCTAGTCGACTACAACAAGTGTTGTTGACACGGTCCCTCTTCAGTTCCTTCTCTGTTGACTTTACAGGGTAACTTTGGAGGCTCATAGGGGGTTCAATTATATGGTGCTGCAGTATATACAGGAGGCTCATAGGGGGTTCAATTATATGGTGCTGCAGTATATACAGGAGGCTCATAGGGGGTTCAATTATATGGTGCTGCAGTATATACAGGAGGCTCATAGGGGGTTCAATTATATGGTGCTGCAGGATATACAGGAGGCTCATAGGGGGTTCAATTATATGGTGCTGCAGTATATACAGGAGGCTCATAGGGGTTCAATTATATGGTGCTGCAGTATATACAGGAGGCTCATAGGGGGTTCAATTATATGGTGCTGCAGTATATACAGGAGGCTCATAGGGGGTTCAATTATATGGTGCTGCAGTATATACAGGAGGCTCATAGGGGGTTCAATTATATGGTGCTGCAGTATATACAGGAGGCTCATAGGGGTTCAATTATATGGTGCTGCAGTATATACAGGAGGCTCATAGGGGGTTCAATTATATGGTGCTGCAGTATATACAGGAGGCTCATAGAGGGTTCAATTATATGGTGCTGCAGTATATACAGGAGGCTCATAGGGGGTTCAATTATATGGTGCTGCAGTATATACAGGAGGCTCATAGGGGGTTCAATTATATGGTGCTGCAGTATATACAGGAGGCTCATAGGGGGTTAAATTAAATAGTGCTAATGGACATGCAGGAGGCTCATAGGGGGTTAAATGAAATAGTGCTAATGAGAATGCATATGCTAGGTGCTCATGAATTAGATATTCATATGATGTTCCTATATTCGATAGTGATGGGAAAACAATGGAGTGCTTTTATCATAGAATACTGTACAGAACACACTGCAGAGACGTCCGGCTTTCAGAGAGAGAGAGAGAGAGAGTCCTTAAGTCTGAGTGGTACTGCTCCATTGAAAGTGACTGATCCGGTTGACACCTCTGAATGGGTGAGAGTCTGCTTATGTTCGCTGTTGTGTGTGTGCGGACCAACTCCCTACAAACAAGCCACGATCGTTGTGTCACTGCTCAAACATAGATGGACCAAAGATGGCAGAGAAAAATGTACATTTTATCACTTCTATCAGAACAAGAATTTTGCTATTCCCGCAATAACATCTGCTAAATATGTGTATGTGGCCAATAACATTTTATTTTATTTGATATTTTATTTGACTTGGCCCTGTTTGAATGGTGACTCACGCTCTTACATGGACCATGTGGCTGTTTATAATTGATGCTTTTTTTCTTTTTGCATGTTATTGTACCTGTATCGCTCAATCCTCATCCCTCTTGTCTGCTCTCTCTCTCTCTCTCGCCTGTAAATATGGATGTTTTTCTCTCTGTCAATGCAGCTGTCTAAAGTGTTCTGTCTCCCTCCTTTCTCACGACATCCCTGCTCCAGCCTGGTGTTGAAGAGTGTTGTAATAGTTTGCATAAAGAACTGAACAATGGTTTGAATAGAGAGACCGTCTCCCCTTCCCCCAAAAAACTATTTTATTAACATTACCTTCATTTGCTTCTATTGGTCTTCAACAAGAGTTTGTTCTGAAATCACTGATGTGGTGTGTAATGTACAGATCTGCAGCAGGTAGCCTAGCGGTTAGAGCGATAGGCCAGTAACCGAAAGGTTGTTAGTTCGAATACCTGAGCCGACAAGGTGAAAAATCTGTCGATGTGCCCTTGAGCAAGGCACTTAATCCTAATTTGCTCCAAGGGCACCATACAACTATGGGTGACCGTGTAAAACGGCACATTTCACTGCACCTACAGAGTGTAAGTGACAATAAAAACAGTGTTTTATTTTCTTTAACAGTTTCTCACAGCAGGGGAATAATCCTGCAGTAACAGGAAATGTGAATTATTGTGTGGATTATAATTAATGGACATTTTTGTAGGGATTGATACATTTTTCGTAAGGGAAAATAAAGTCTGACTTTTTACAGTGGAAATTACAAACTTGAAAAGCCTTTTAAAACTTGAATACACAAGTTTAATTTCCTGTGACAAATAGAACACCTGCATGTCCTGTTAGTGTTAGAGCAAACACAACCCAACAATAACTCCCAGGTGATACCTGACCTAGCTCTCTCCAGGTCCCCCTCCCCCTCCAGCTATTCCCATCCCTCTCAACACACAGACACACACAACCCCCTGCTGTGGCAGCAAGTGAAGCAAAATAACTCATTCTGCCACACAATCTCTCCTCTGCCTCACTCTGAGTATTCCTAGTTTTCCTCCCTCTCCTCCTCTCTGTATCCCTCCTTTTCCCTACCATTGTTGCAACTCTATCAAAAGAAGGGGTGTTGAATTGAGTGACCTTTTCCATTGTTGCGTGTTGTTAAACTGTGTGGTCTGTGTGTAGCCGGTGAGGGCCATGCATCACATCGGATATGGCTGGGCTGTTTGGAAGACATGTCAGGTTGGAACTGGCCCCACTTTGGTTTGTTTGTATGGAAATTCTCTATCAACTCATTTGTAGTTGAGTGGTACAACAAATACGCTTTGTACCATTCAAAATGGGCTGTGGTAATATGTTGTGTAGCTATTCTCACCCGGTGCATCGTTTTTCATGTTGGCTAAAGAATTAATAACACGAAAAAAGCTTTCACTATATTTACTGTACAAAATTGTTTTTTTTATAGTTTTCACAAAATACATTTAGAAAGCTCCATTTTAAATCAAATTAAATTTAAATATTTAAGAGACAGTTTAGACGTTTCTTCTCAAAAGCATTTCTCAGATGTAGACCCTGTATACGTGTCCACGTTCTATGTACACATATTTGAAAAACAACGCAGAACTCAAAAAAGCATGACAGACGACGCTAGAAAACGCCACACGTCTTCAATTATAAATAAGGACTGCTCGATTAGTCCACAGTCACCTATGGTCTTCAATTATAAATAAGGACTGCTCGATTAGTCCGCAGTCACCCATGGTCTTCAATTATAAATAAGGACTGCTCGATTAGTCCACAGTCACCCATGGTCTTCAATTATAAATAAGGACTGCTCGATTAGTCCGCAGTCACCCATGGTCTTCAATTATAAATAAGGACTGCTCGATTAGTCCACAGTCACCCATGGTCTTCAATTATAAATAAGGACTGCTCGATTAGTCCGCAGTCACCCATGGTCTTCAATTATAAATAAGGACTGCTCGTTTAGTCCGCAGTCACCCATGGTCTTCAATTATAAATAAGGACTGCTCGATTAGTCCGCAGTCACCCATGGTCTTCAATTATAAATAAGGACTGCTCGATTAGTCCGCAGTCACCCATGGTCTTCAATTATAAATAAGGACTGCTCGATTAGTCCGCAGTCACCCATGGTCTTCAATTATAAATAAGGACTGCTCGATTAGTCCGCAGTCACCCATGGTCTTCAATTATAAATAAGGACTGCTCGTTTAGTCCGCAGTCACCCATGGTCTTCAATTATAAATAAGGACTGCTCGATTAGTCCGCAGTCACCCATGGTCTTCAATTATAAATAAGGACTGCTCGATTAGTCCGCAGTCACCCATGGTCTTCAATTATAAATAAGGTCTGCTCGATTAGTCCGCAGTCACCCATGGTCTTCAATTATAAATAAGGACTGCTCGATTAGTCCGCAGTCACCCATGGTCTTCAATTATAAATAAGGACTGCTCGATTAGTCCGCAGTCACCCATGGTCTTCAATTATAAATAAGGACTGCTCGATTAGTCCGCAGTCACCCATGGTCTTCAATTATAAATAAGGACTGCTCGATTAGTCCGCAGTCACCCATGGTCTTCAATTATAAATAAGGACTGCTCGATTAGTCCGCAGTCACCCATGGTCTTCAATTATAAATAAGGACTGCTCGATTAGTCCGCAGTCACCCATGGTCTTCAATTATAAATAAGGACTGCTCGATTAGTCCGCAGTCACCCATGGTCTTCAATTATAAATAAGGACTGCTCGATTAGTCCGCAGTCACCCATGGTCTTCAATTATAAATAAGGACTGCTCGATTAGTCCGCAGTCACCCATGGTCTTCAATTATAAATAAGGACTGCTCGATTAGTCCGCAGTCACCCATGGTCTTCAATTATAAATAAGGACTGCTCGATTAGTCCGCAGTCAAACATACTCTAGGTCACTGTAATAGAACATCAAATGTTTACAAAATGATGCAACACAAGACTAATATCTTCAACAACAAAAAACATTGTGTAATAGATGAAATACAAAGGCTTTGGTCTGTTTTTACAATCAACAACGATTAAATCTGATATGTACTTGTAAACAACTGCCAAACACTTATGTTTCAAACTTTGTCAAGCATGTTTAATCATAATTATAGGAATGGAATCTTTCTAGTTGCACAAAATTATTTGACAATAGGACACTATAATACAACTATACCTAAGAGACTAATTGTACCTGACCTAAAGAAATGTATTTTTATGATGCATGAAAATGTGTAGAAAACATTTATAGAATATTCTTGGGGAGATAAAAATGTAAATGTACTTTTATTGGAGAAATCTTTTGATTTCTAGGGAAGACATACTTACAATTTGACATGAACAAATTGGATTATATCGAAGACACAGTCTACCATTTAGCGATTCAACTGTTTTACTCCACAGCTCCTCTGCATCTATAGCTCTTCACTTGGACCGTTAATCAATCCATCCACCACAGCAGAAGTCCATGAACAAGTCTTGAACCTAGAATCAATCCATCCACCACAGCAGAAGTCCATGAACAAGTCTTGAACCTAGAATCAATCCATCCACCACAGCAGAAGTCCATGAACAAGTCTTGAATGTCCCACTGTCCTTGCAAACTGTTAGTGGTGGTTGTCTGTACAATTCCTGTGATAATGTGGTTGTCTGTGACCACAGTGAAATATCCAGGCCTATACAGTTTGTGTGATATTGCAGGAGTCAAAGACCCAAGGCTGAGGTGGGTGGATTGACTGGAGGTCCTCCTCTGCTGACGGCCATTTTGAAGGAGTATGACCAATAAATAGGTTTAATAAACACACTGAGTCTATTCCCCACAGCTCTCCTCTCGGTGATATGCAACAGTTTCGTATGAGTCCACAGACCGTGCAAAGTCTGGTAGAAAGTCTCCATGTAAGCAGATAAAAAAATAGTCATGGCAGAAATCTCTTGGGTTCTCCTTTACCTCAAAAACAAACACAAGACCAACATGGTTTTCTAGCAGTCCATCTATCAGTACTTGATCTGGGTTTTTCATCATAACATACACACGGTCATATACAAACACAAGAGACAGACAGAAAAAAAGAAACAATTACTTGAAAAGTGAGAAAAAAAATGAAGTTTTTGTTCCATGAAAATGTTAAACACCGGGCACTTTACAGAGGTCCACGTTTTGTCTTCTTCTTCCCCCTCTCTTCCCATCGTTGTTCTCCCCAGTCCTCATATGTGCCAAGACTACAGAACAACAACACACGGTCCCAGTGGAAACAACCACACCCTGTAGTCCTAGGGCACTCCCAGAGTCTCTCTCTCCTCCACTTCTCTCCATGTGTGTGTGAGCTCCCAGCAGAGGGTGGTGGGTGAACAGTTACAGGGAGAAGTAGCTCTTCTCTCTATTGTAGTCTTGACCAGTACTGAGACATGTCAGGCTCGCCGCCTGGGACTTGGACAGGGACAGACACTCCAGGAGAGATGAGTCCTGAGGAGAGAGGGAAGAGAGACACATATCAGTCCAAACGGCCCAGTGTCTCTGTACTGTACTGTGTTTCGTAAGGGAGAGCTTGAGTTCAGTCCAAATGGCCCAGTGTCTCTGTACTGTACTGTGTTTGGTAAGGGAGAGCTTGAGTTCAGTCCAAATGGCCCAGTGTCTCTGTACTGTACTGTGTTTGGTAAGGAGAGCTTGAGTTCAAAATTTCTTTAGCCCGAGAAATGACCGTCATGTTGAGAGACTAACCATTATGCAAAATAGGACATTGAGAGGTAAGTGCCGTAGCACATAGCATGCATCCGAGTTGATGAATGCTTTAGCACAGAGCCCACAGCCATAGACGATAGGTCATTAGAAAGCTTAAAGGTACAATTCAGTCATTTTTATCTCAATATCAAATACTTTTCTGTGTAACAGTTAAGTAATTTACGGTGGTTGTTTTCAATTACAGTGTTCAAAAAGAAACAAAAATAGCCATTTCTCAAGCAAGAATTTTTCTAGGACTGTCTGGGACTGAAAACTAGCTGTTATTGGCAAAGAGGTTTGGAACTGTCTTTCTTATTGGTCTATTAACTCGTTTACTGGTGATGTCACCAGGCAGGACAAAACTCCATCCCACAAAAACAGGTTGAAATTTCAGACGGTCTATTCAAACAGTTCTTACACGAAAAGGACATTGTCATAATTCTCCCAATTTCACAGTATTATACCAACATAGTGTGTAAATATATATAAAACACAGTAAATCACATGTTTGACTGCACTGGGCCTTTAAGCACAGAGGACTAAGCCTTTGAGTATTCAGCGATAAGAAGTTTAGCACACAGAACAGTAGCTTTATGAATCACATTGTTTAACACTTCAGGACATCAGTAATAAGTTAGCTAGATTGATTGAGGCCTCGCAGAGAGTACAACAGAAAATGATTCAAATGAATTAGCGATTTAGCTTAGAGGAAATGTGTCAATGGTCCATTAACCCTTCATGACAATGACCAGTATATATGGCCCTCCACAGCAACGTAATGGGTTGGAACTAAAACCTCCGTCTAGAGTGGTTTAAATGACATTATGACGTTGAGCTGGAATGGAATGGGGTGCGTTCATGCACTAAGATTAGAATGTCAGGAGATGGTGTGTAACGTAGAGGTACAGTATGTGTCTGTAGTCTGATCAAAGAGAAAAAAGAAAATGGCGGATTATGGGGAAATGTAGAGCATGAATTAAGAAAGAGAATGTGTGTATGGCTATGCAGCCTCCCCTATTTAAAGGTTCGGTGGCAGATGGTTAGTTAGCTAAGAGACTAAACGTGATTTGTTCATTTTCGCTAATGGCCAAACGTGTTTCGGAAACAATGGACTTTCTGCCTACCTGTTGAGGTGGTACCAGAAGTGGTCATTGATTGGCTGTTCATATGTGCCTGCATATGAGGGGGCGTATATGTGTCGTAGCTCCGCCCATTCACAGACGGACTGGTAGGCAGCATGCAGGAATAGGTCTGGCTGGGCTATAGATAGGGAGAGAATAACGTTTATATATTAGCTTAGCCAACTATATACCCTCTTCAGCTCAGCAGTCAGTCAGTCCTTACAGCAATGCCCAGCTAGGGATGCAGGCTATTATATTCCTTTAGGCATTTAGAAATGTTTATGACTACAGTTTGATTTCTCCTCAAACTGTTTTTAGGATTAGAAGAGAACATAATCATTGTACCTACGAAGGTTGACTACAACTAGCTTGGCCATAATGGTATTTGGCTTTTGAAACACAATTGTAACTGTACTATTTGCACATTTGAGACGAGAACACAACCTAGACATTTGTTGACACAGTTAACGAAGACAGAACAGGGTCAGGGTTGGTTAGTACCTGGCTGTGGACTTACTTGCATAGGCAGGTTGTTGGCCATGGTGAAGCTGGGCATGGGAGGCAGTGCGCTGTACGTGTTGGTGAGGGCCGTGTCAGGTCTGCCCAACATAGACCCAGATGTGAAGGACACTGAGGAAGAGGAGGAGAAATGTTTGGTTCAAATCTGTTTTAGTTCATACATTCAGTGATGGCAGATAGGGAGCATAGTGTGAGTAAAGCCACGCCCTCTTTGACAGGTAGCTCAGGGGATTTAGTTTTTCATTGCTTACATGCATGATTAACCAATTGAACCATTGAAAGTAGCCTAAATCTGCAAAAATTATTTCATCAACTGTCATTTGAAGCAGATGATGAGTTATTATTCAACTCAACTTTATATCAAAGAAAAATATCCCGTATACCTATTTTAGTCTTTAATTAAGTTGTCTGGCATTGAAATGAGTGGTGGACCTACTGAAATATTCCTAATGTTGACAAGTGTCCCACTGTGGATGGATGGAATGTTATATGAGTGTGGTGCTTACCCGGTGTGGTGGGCTGAGGCATGGGCTGGTAGACGCTGGTGCTGAAGCTGCTGCTGATGGGGATGTGACTGGAGGAGTTGCTGGCCTGACGACGCTGGTTCCGGAGCTTCTCCTCCCGCCTCCACTTCGCTCTTCTGTTTGAGAACCACACCTGCACAGTACGTCAATCATACATTAGTCGCGTATGTAGGCTCTTCATGGATTCTTGTGTGTCTTTTTCGGAACCAAGCAGCAAAATGTTAATGGAATGCAGTGCAATGCATATTTCAAAATGTGTCCGCTCACCTGTATTCTGGCTTCAGGCAGATCTATTTTCGCTGCCAGTCTTTCCCTCGCGAAAACGTCAGGATAATGAGTCCTTTCAAATTCTGGAATACGATATGAAAACGTATCTTTAGTATAGGCTATGAAACATATTGTTGTAATTGAATTATGTGTAAGCTACTGGGGTGAATGTTGCTATTCGTTCAATTAGACGTTACATTAAAATATGAATATCTTGTAAATTCAAGTTGACCTTTTTCCAGTGCTTCAATCTGCTCTTGGGTGAACGACGTGCGGTTTCTCTGTAGTTTCCTCTTTAGTTGGAGTCGCATCTGCGTCTCGTCAGAATCCTCCCCATTCGAACTGATGGAGTTGGTGTTCTCTCCTGCACCGTCCTGTGGCTGGCAGCCATCTGTAAATAAATCAATAAACAAATATGAATTGGCCTGCCTACTACATCTCCAAAAAGCATGCGTTAATATATTGTTTATTTAATTGTATAGTTCTGAAAGTAAACTGCGAAAAATAACATGTCATCCTCGCAATAGCCCATATGAATTTCTATAGTTATATTATATTTACGTGTGTTCCCGTTAAAAGCAACCTGTTAGAAGAATAACGAAACGCTGTCATTGTAGGCCTAGTTGGCATAACACCGACTGAGGATGGACATTGAATGATGACGGATGAATGATCTAGCTAACATATTGATCGCTGCTTGTTTTCAGAGACATCAATAGCCATAAAAGACCGACTAGTTATTTGTAAAATATTGTGGGAAAAAGACCATTGCTCAGCAATGCTGCGTGAACTTAGATCCTTTATCACCTCTCAACAATGGCACATGTGCTCAAAGGGTTAAGAGAAATGTGACTAGATGTGGCGAACTCCTTTCAGGCCCAAACTCTCTCCCCCTTTTAGGAGCGTTGCGATGCCTCAATGGCCGTCCCCATATGGGCTTTCGTATAGCCATTGAGGTGACCACCAATACTTGAATAGAAGGAGGTGCTTTTCACAATGAAACAATGCCGTTCGGGGTAAGGGAAACCATTAAACTCTGTGCACACAGCGAGAGCTGGCTACAGCGAACTCTTCGTGGGCAGAATATCACCAGAGGAAAATGGAGCAGCTCAATCGGACGAGGTGACAAAAGGATTCTCTCTGTGCTTTGGTGAACTATTGTGCGCACGAGGATCCCGGTCAACAGAGCTTTGAGTTCAGTGTGTTAACCCTTATCCACTAGCATCATTAATCACGTCCCCCGGCCAGCTAAACGCCAGTCAAAATGTATATCTTAAATTGGAAACAAATGAGTGAGGAGAGAGCATGCAACCCCCTGTACAAGCTGAATAGGGCCTATCTCTTCGCGGCTCCTGGTTGTCCGTGGTAGGCCTATATGGGCTTCTGTTCTAGGAACAGGCTTATTGACTAATGCCTGCCTTGGTTTTGCACATCATTATCCATTCGAGAAGTTCATATGAAATGAAGCAATTAAGGGCTGCTTTTGGAGAATGTCGGTTTTTATGTGTGTGACGCTGTTTGACCAGTCGTTTCGTGAGGTGCACCTGCATACAGCAAATGTTCTGAGTTTACCAGCTTGGGTAGTCTCGGACATGACACAGTACTACCACTGGAGTCACGACAGGCTACTCTTCTCTAACATATCCATAGGCCTATTTAAACAAATGTATAGGATCGAATGTTTCCACTAGCCTGGGTAACAGTCTTTGTAGCTATCATTCCACTCTTTCCACTCCAGCCACGCTAAACATCTTTGGCATACGACACGGTACCCAGGCTAGTTTCCCCCTGGGAGATTCCATAAAACATTTGTTGTAATATTATTTGCATAACAACAGTTTAAATACGCACAAAATGACCATGACATTGCATGTTAATGTAAGCAAATGAATCATAAGGAACCTGTCATATTTGAGGTTTAAGTCGATAACATTGTGGTAGCCTAGACTAAATAGTCCATGAATTAGACATACTACCACAGACATCTAGCAAGTGCTCAATTATAGCACATAATGATAATTGCCTGGATTTGTTTTCGGTTGACATTAATGTGTTAATAGAATTATGACTATTAAAATGTCTCTTTTTAAAATATCTTAATCGTTTTGAAATAAATTCACTTGTTTCTTCATACAGCCTGTGTCCCTCCACTCAGCGCTTTGTCTTTCTTCTCGAAGGATAATCCACAAAAAGGAGTGAATTTGCGGCCTATTATCCCTCCGCCAGACCCACTGACGCTAGGTTTGGGATTTGTTTTCTTTTTAAAAAAGCCCTGGGAAATAAACTCATTCTTTGGTATCACTGTGTCTCCGGCAGTGGCACGGAGAAACAGCCGAAATAGATAACGGCACCTTTTAGCCAACAGAGACTCGATCAAAAATACTTAAGAAACAGATTAAACTGAAAGAGAAAGTGACTGGTCTAAATTCTACAGACGGGATTTAGTACTATATCAGAACGAAATGAGAGAATGAGAAAAAATAATTAATTGCCACAGAGTTTTATTCCGCCTCTCTAGATAGAGTCGTCTCCTTTCAAGCCCTGTCACACTCCTTGTAACCATTATTTTAGCCACTGTTGCGTAGCTGTTGTTTGACAGGGACCATATTTCGTTCTCCTCAGAGACCTACCCTTGCCGTATGGTTTAGACCTTATGGGCCTCCTGAAATGAACTCCTGGAAACAATTCCCAATTAAATTTGATGTAAATGCCCATGTCATTTAATTTTCAATCGAAGAAACTGAAAAGCAATATTGCATTAAGGGCCTAAAAATATTGCATTAAAATACTTTAAAAATTAGTAGTATTATTAGGCCTATTGTTATTATTATTAATAATATTGTTATTATATATTAATGTTATTAATTATATATATATATTAATTATATATTGATATTGTTATTATTAATAGCCTACTATTATTAGTATCAATAATGACATTAAATCAAACAGTGTAAACATAGTGAATAACTATGTCTAGTTCTGGAAGTAAGCCAATAGTTTATTGTACATTATTTAAAAAATACAAATAAAATAAACATGAAAAAATAATGTTTAGGTCCACATAAGACTAAAACAAAAGGCCTTTATGTTCAAAGCAAATTAAATTCTGTGCAGAAACATATCTTGATGCGTATCGAATTATAACACTGTTTCTCATACCCAGCCCTGAGCAGGTGCAATGACTTTATTTCTGTTAGGCTCTGTATTTCACAATAGTCTATTAGAGCACAAAAACACAACTACAAGATAAACATTTATCTTTATAACGTTCATGTTTTCATGGCTAATCGCTCCGCCTGTCATCCCGTGTCCAGGGGTCTCCTGTGGAACATTTCTCCATCAGTCTCCCTCAACTAGACACTCCTGCATGTCACCATAACGAGAGACGAAGCTCTCTCTAATGAGCAATTACACATAGCAGACCCGTTCCCATAACCAATCCTTGCGTGTGAAGGAAAACATTCCTTTGTACTGATATCCCGCACACGGATCCTCAGGCTTTTTTCCCTGCCAGGAGAGGAGGGAAATGCGGGTTGTTGGACGGACACCTCCGCTGAAAGGCCAGGCCTCTGTCACGCATATCCCCACCGGAGACAGTGTGGGCATTGAGACTGCTGATTAATTGGCCGTTCACTAATCGACTACTCAATGATTAATTGGGAATTTTGTCCACCAAAGGCATCAAAACATGTTGACAATACCTGCTTGATATGCTGACCAATCATAAACGACATCCAATCATACTAAATGATTGATAAGCAAATGCCCAAAACCCACTGAAAACTATGGCTTGGGCCCCCGAGTGGCGCAGCGGTCTAAGGTACTGTATCTCAGTGTGAGAGGCGTCACTACAGACGTGATTGGGAGTCCCATAGGGCAGCGTACAATTGGCACAGCGCCGTCTGGGTTTGGCCGGTGTAGGCCATCACTGTAAATAAGAATTTGTTCTTCACTGAGTTGTCTAGTTAAATAAATGTTAAATACAAATAATAATAATTTAAGATGTTTATTACGTAACATATTTGTAATTGTGACCTTAGCTTAAGGTTTACCTACAAAGTTACACTACTCACTAATCAGTTACGTCATACTCGTCTAGCCAGAACCCATGCGTAAAGTGACCGTTTAGTCATGAATGAAAGAAGCGAAGATATACTGTGGGCCAGGGTATAGGCCTAACATTTGCAATATAACATTACATCCATTGTTCTTATGATAGTAAAAACGTGTGTGATATTAATGTTTACATGGAACCTTAGGTCATTTCAACAATTTGGTTTATAAAAACCCTAATACTCCTTCTTCCAAAAGTCAAACGGAATGCATTGACAAATAATGGATGAATCTATAGGCCTACATTCGGATAATGGTGAGATAATTATATGATTTCACGAATAGCGCAAATGTAATTATATCTATATGCTTCTTCATTGTCAAATTATTAGTGACTGAGGTTCACCTTGGTTGGGCTGCCCTGGCACTGAAGTTCCGGGGTACCAGCCGGGCCGTGTCCCCCAAGTTCCTGTCTGACCGTTGAGCATTCTCAGCTTGTCATACATGCCATCTGCGCCCATCTGTTGCTTCTCGCTAGCCAGGTTGCGGAGAACTCTGTTTATCGATGACACCTGAAAGACAAACAAAACGGAACGGTCTGATTAGCGCCTGCCATGATTGAAAAATGCGCGCCACCGCCGGTATAGTGTGTAGGCATGCGAGCACTGTGAGCGTGCAAACCTTATTAATGTCTATGGTGCACACATTTACACATGCACGCACGCGCACACATACGTCACATCCTGACAAGTGAGCTGGAAGTAAAGATGTAAACAGAGCATTTCCAAATCATTTTTGAGAAAATACATTTTAATAACTAGCCAAACATTGGAAATATGCCTGTTATAAACATCAATAATTGTCAATTGTATTTTACATGTAGGCCCTATGTGGTGCAAAATTAGCTAATTACGAATCAAATACAAATACTGAAATGTATGAATGTCTCTACAAGTTTAACTCATGCTAACCATTTGTTGGAAATACGTAATGCATGATTTTCACATATAACGCAGTCATGATCTCATGACTGAATGGTTGGCTAATAATCATGCATGCTTTCCGTCTCTGAGAAATCATTTCAGGTGGTAAAAAAAATCATGCTCATAACTTACACTCACTGCACTTACACTGGGTATATTGTCGTTGGTGCAGACCCCCTCCGACAACAGTCTGTCGCGGATCTCCCAGGCGAAAATAGACGGGCACTCCCTCTTGTACTGCGCTATCTTCCCCACCACCTCTGGAGTGGCTACCCTCGGCTTGCTGCCTCCGATCGCTCTCGGTCTTATGGAGCCAGTCTCATAGTATCTGCCAAGGATCTTACTCACGCACCCGTTGGACACCTGGATAGAAAACAATAGACACAATTCACATACATTATTTAAGACTAGTTGCGAAATTTTGAAGATTACGTCAAACAATGATAAGCTTACGTTTTCATTTTCCAGCACTTGGACTTTTGAGTCATCATGGGTCTATAAACAAAAAAATATGCCTTAAATGGTATAGGATAACAGTGTGCACTTTCTAAAATGCAACTATTCTTAGGGGGGAAAGTGGTGGCCTACTTACGATATGGTACCCGTAATGTTATTTGAATAGGATATAGATTATAATGAGAAGCAATTAGGCTTTGTCTGGCCTTCTTACAGCCAACAATTATCGAAAAACGTTTTTAAATTAATAAAAAGGCTACAGTAAGGAAAACTAAATCCCATTGTTATGTTTTATTTTGTGGTAGCTTGAAAAAATAAAATAAAAAACACTGAAAGCTAGGGTTTCCTGCACCAGACAGAAAGAATGCCCTGGTCACCTGCAGAATCCTGGAGATGTCGCACGGCCGCGCGCCACTATGAGCAAGTTCGACGATTTTCTGCCTGGTGGTGTCCGGTAGCGGTCTACCGTTAACAAACACACCGCCCAGCTGGTTCACACCGCTGTGACCTGAACAGAGACAAAGGGGAGCCCAATTATAGGCTACGGTTGCAATGTAACAACAAGGTTATGATCACAACAATATGTTATATAACAAAATAGCGTGAGTCAGGTAATGCTTTTCCTTTCAGATGGTTAGCTTTCAGAGCAAAGGTGAAACAATAACGTTGAGGGGAGGCATTAATCTTGAACAAAACGCTACACTTAGAATGAAACAGGAAATGCAGATAGTCCAATAGTACAATTATCACCAAAATGAATATCTAATAGTTATGTATTGTTCTATTCTTATCAGCACTCTAGACAATAGTCACTGTAATGCAATAGCCTTGAATCAACACACTTGCACGGCAAGTGTCAACAGCATCCAATGATCTGGACCAAAACGTCCCCATCCAACTGAGATGAAATCAGCCATTGAAAGGTGAAATCAGCAATTTAAAGGTGAAATCGGCTATCCAAAGGTGAATTCAGTCATACGCGAGTTGTCCAGCATTATTTCGCCAAGTGAGCAAACCAACCCCAAATTCAGCGTCTTCAAATCCCCAAACTTCGAAATTAAATCCCCCAATCCTCCTCACCGCTATTCCAATGTGTTGTTACGCACACGCATACCAATGTACCCTCAACACAAACACACCAAAACACCAACCATTTAGGTAGCCTCAAATATAACATACCTCAATAAATGTTATCGAAATATAAGTATTTTTAAAACACTTAATTAAGAGGCGGGTTGTAGTCGATAAGGAGGTTGATTAAAGCATGGAAAGAGCCAGCAAACCTGAAGCCAAGTGGGACGGATGCCTCCCCGGAGTGCCTTACTGTGCTCCAGATCTCCGCTGCCTTCTCTTGCGCTGCCGCCTGCTACATTGACTCCGGGAGCAGAGGCTCCTTAGCCATAAATAAGCTCCAGATATAGAAGAGGGGGGAATGTGATGAGGATGGCTGACATTTGTCTTTAAAATAAAGCTAGCTGCACGTCAAGTTTGAGCTTAATTTCTGGAAATAGGCGGAAGTCGCCTCGGATCATGCATGGGAAGGCTAATTGAAAAGATCAGTTGGAGCACTTGTGGCAGGCATGTCACTTTATGACACAGCTCTGCTTTTGAAAAACGCATCGTCACGACAAATAGTAGCACGATAAAACGACCCTTTCTGTCTGGATTTGGATATCACTCAGACAAAATTGGACGCTACTCGTTTACCCTTCGAGGGAAGCTTCGTTTTAAGGTGACCAGGGGCGACGCGCGGGCACAACAACGAGGGCGCGCTTGGATTCTCAACATATTAAATCTGACATCTCGGTTTTTTTCTCTTGTTTGTATTTGGCAACAAATCCTCCCAGCCACTACAATCCTGTTGTGTGCAATCAGTGGGCGATCTGCTTGGGAATACGTTGTATGTGCGCTATAAATGGGAACAATACGCATTACGCACGTTTTGTGCCAATTAAAAGCCATGTTTTGAGTGAAAATAAATCTGTTTAACATAATTAAACACTGCTCTTAGGCTACTATGTGCAATGATCCTTATCCAACGTGGACCTGATTAATAGCAAATCCATTATCATCCCTCTGGCTCTTTGATAATTCCAGGATTAAGTGGAATTAATAGACGTCTTACTCTCAAATTGGCCTACGCGCGCTAAACAGCGGTTCGCTGTGGGTTTACATGGTTGCACCGTCACCTCAACACATTTATAACCATCATATACATCCACAGGATCGATAAAGCCGTCAGATATCAGGATATCACATGTCATTTCATCTCTTCAAAGGTTAAGTCTTAATCATGTGCCCAATTCCCCACGGCGAGCAGCGTCGATCTCGCCCGCTGGCGCTGATTATGCGCCTTGTATTCTATTACTAGTCGACTAATAGGAAAACATATGGTGTCAATTTGGACGCTCCCCTCCATATACACCCAGGAGTTGTTAGCACAAAAGCCACCGAGGCCGCGGCGACCTTTAAACAACACATAGAGCCGGGCCCAATGATATCTCCTCGGCCATTCGCACCAGAAATCACAAGCCAAGCCAGGGGAGCATCCCATTAACATCAATTTGGGGCAAAGCAGGAGCAGAGGGGGCTGTACATAGCTTTAACGACGCCTCGTTTAAAACATCATCTCAATAAAGGAGAACTGGCAAGCAAACATCATCTGTGATTAAGCCATTTGTCAGCGCATAGAGCACTGGGTAATGCCAAGATGGCCTCTATGACGCATAATGGGCTTCCCATGTTGTTCAAAATGATATTCAATAGACTATGTATTTAGACGCTTAAAAAACTATGATACAAAATAAATAGTGTTCAATGAAACATTCATGTATCAATTGTCCTCCTTAATCTGACCTACATTCAGGCCTTTTGTTCTGTATGTTGTCATTTTCCCTTATAGGGAACAATATCACATTCCCTACTTGCATTGCAAATATAACCTGGGCCTACAACAAGGTAACAATATGCTCTAGCTATAGGTACATGAATTCAGACAGGTTCAAATGTGACTATATAGGCAGGTGTTACAGCACAGGCACGTCATCAAGGTGAGGAGAATAGCAGAGGAAATCATTCCACACACCTTCATCACAGATGTCATAGACCTCTAGTCCAGCAGCAAGACAAGAGAGAAAATAACGTTACTTTTCATCCTTTATGGTTTAGTTCATTTCGCCAGTCAGCAACTCATATGGACCATTATGATAAACAATCCAGACAAGTAATAACACACTACAGACTAGAAAGCAATATAGGCCAACACACAGTCACTTTCCTTTATGGCGCCCATGCAAGACAACATCATGTTTTATCATGTTGTTGTTTTTTTGCCGTGAGTTTAGGCCAATATGTACAGTTCTACTCTGTTGTTATTGTAATGAAGGAATCTCCATTCTTACTCCGGCTCTGTTCATTAGGAGACTAGTCTACATTAGACAATCAATATTCGTACTTTTTCACGCAATGTCCTTCTTTCCCTTCCCATTCTCCGCCCCAGCTAATAGTGTACGCACCCTGGCAGTCAGCTCTAAAGCTAATGCAGACGGCTGTGCAATTATTTAATACCAACTCAAGCGGAAAGAAAAATCTCCCCCTTCAACCCAACCCCCTCTCCCCCTCTCCCCCTCTCTCCCTCTCTCCCCCTCTCCCCCTCTCCCCCTCTCTCCCTCTCTCTCTCTTTCTCTCTCGCACATAGCAGAAAACCAAAACAATCTGTGGAGATGAATGGAGGATATATAATTAGACTCTTAACTGTCAATGTTCAGTAACTCTGCGGTCTGGAAGGGGCCATATAACATGCATTACATATAAACACAAGGACACGGCGAAATGAACAACATCAAGAGCGACACACCATTTTAAATATTGAAACTAAAAACAAATCATAAGCTGTGGGAAAAAATGATAAAATAAAGCTAATATGCTAAGGAGTATGTTAAGGGTAAATTATGTTAAGGGGACCATAAAGACAGAAGGGTAGTTGTGGCTGCATGCGTTCATATCTCCACGTGCGGTTAGTATCAAAGTGTAAAAACAAAAATATGCAAATCCACTTACTGTTCTGCATCATCGAGGCTACGCCAGACTCCCACGTGGCTTGGCTGTGGTATTCTGTGCGTCATAAGGAAATAACAATGATAACAATGTCAGTATCAGCATAATTACAATGTAATGGCTTTTCAAAGTTAAGAATTACAATTCACAAATGTTCTCTCTTTTAAAAAATATATATTTCGTATTGTTTCCCTTTTCGTTACTTCGAATTCCAAGGCAATTAGGGCGGATACTTTGGTGCAAACCAATCTTAATGTTGCTCTGTAATTATAAATTCCACTTAGCCATAATCCATGTGAATTGGCACATCCCCATTGTATATATATTTTAGCATTAAACTTGCCTGGAAAAAGAGTTGACTCTCGGCTTAAAACAATTTAGCCAATCTTAATGTCTCCCTAGGACAAAGCAAAACAGTATATTAGTACAGCCCTAGTACTAATAGTACAGCCCTAGTACTAATAGTACAGCGAAGACTGTGTGTTACATTTGACAAGTAAAGTCTCATAAAAATTATTATTGAATTAGAATTGTAATTAATAAATAGGCTACTGTCGATTTGGCGTGTTATTCATATGAGAGCATTTGTATTTCTGTATTTATCTATGTATTTATTTTGGGCAGCCTGAAGTTCGAAGAAACGGGCACTTTAATAGGCTTAATTGAAGACGGTAAAATAAATCAATTACGTCGAGTTGCGATGGTTGCTATTCGTTGGCACCTGCATGGTTTATTGATCACCTGTTTTTGTTTGTTCTACTTGATGGCTTATAAACAGGCCTAAACATAAAGCAACGGCCACAGAGGGTGTTTCTAGTTATATAAAAATCTATAAAAACCCTATCGCCCAATGTGTACAGTGACACACGCTGTCTACCTCGCCTCAATGCTCTGCAAAAGTACCAACCAGGAGGGGGTAGAGGCCGGCATACAAAGCCTGCCGGAGTCCCAACAATGCACCCCTTTCTACCACCATACCCAAACCCGGGGCCGCACAACTCGGCCTCCACAACTAGCAACACATCTTCCCACTAAACGTACCAACAACTCCAGAATACAAAGAACCGAAGGCATCCGCCCCCTCCGGGACCATACACACAACACCTTCTCACTGGCACAGCGGATGACCGCGACCTCGGGTCCCCGTAGCCCAATGTGGGATTTGTTTGTTACGTTTTGGGAAACGGAAAAGTAATTTCTTGTTCTAAATATCTGGAGGTAATGGTGTAGCTAGTGACGGTTGTAAAAAGATACAACAGCTCAGTGGGGAGCTCAATCAGAAAAGACAAACGCAATAAAGAACCTATTCAAATGGACGGTTAAAAAGGGGGCCGGTGAAGGAATAGTCTGAAGTTTAATTTAGTCTCTTTTCGCAAAAACAACCCTGTTGTGGGCATGTGTGTACTGCACCCGAACCTAGGATTTGGAAACATAAATTGGCCTGAGAAGTGAGACTTACATGTACCTACTTTCTGGAGAAAGTAGCCTATTGCAAAACAAAAACGTGTTTCCAATGCCATTTTGCAATTTATCAGAAAACTGTTAA
Source organism: Oncorhynchus nerka (assembly GCF_034236695.1). NCBI lineage: Eukaryota > Metazoa > Chordata > Actinopteri > Salmoniformes > Salmonidae > Oncorhynchus > Oncorhynchus nerka. The sequence goes on from NC_088422.1 coordinate 90,070,297, forward strand.
CAGTAACAATTGTTGTGTTGCAAACGGAGGAATAATTTTGTTGAGGAAATGTATCCGATATTTTTTCACGTTAGGTCCTGTTCTTTGAAGTAGGCTGTCTGAAAACAACAAAAGTGGTTAAATACAACTCTTGAAAACAATGCATTTTATTTTTTAAATGCAAATGCACTCAACTCATTCATTTAGATTCCTCCACATTCATTACAATATTTTAACTATGTAAAAGTACAAACCCACCAATGCAAAATACATTTCTCAACAATACACATAACAGCCCCGGAAGTGGCGAATGGTAAAATTAATCCTCAATTCCTCTCTGCCTTGAAAACAATATTTCTGCTAAATATTTGGAGAACTGCGATTCAGCAGTGTCTCAGCAGTGTCCCGCATGTCTCTATTAGACACCATCGGCCTAGTTAATCATTTACTTAGTGTCGAAAACTCTGTGGTTGTTGCTGAGGTTAACAAGGGTCTAATCTGAATTTATTTTCCTTTAGTAGTACCTAATCCGTAACAACAATCAACAACAATCGTCTTAATTAAACATGCTTATTCAGGCTGCTGGATCCCGAGTTCACAACATTCACATGCAGAAATACATTACGACCTCAAACAATAGCTCGGTAGGAAGTTGTGAGCACTATGCATTTACATGCACTAAGCATCTTAGTGTTATCTTTAATGTAATACTGGGTTATTAGCCCGTTTTTGTAAGGGGAAGTAGGCCTATGTTAATTTAACCACACAAATTAAACCATAACATTTATGATTAGGCTATTAATGAAATATAGGCCTAACTTTCAGCTACTTTCGTTTGACAGTTGTATTTATTTAGAATCAGTGAACGTGACGCTATCTTACAAATGTTTGAGTTGTGCATATATACTTTCTATGTTGATAAAAACATAAATATGACAATATTATAATAGGCTATGTATTTATGCTTTATTTTATTGTAATTCTAAAACGTTGCAGGCACGCTTAAATACCTGTAGTGATAATTGTAACTATTTCTGCACAATACTTCACTTGCTTAAAAGAAAAGTTCAATTTGAGGTATATTTTCTTTGGTACGCAAACAAGAGGAAAAATAAATAGGCCCGCCGTGTACTCGGAGCATTTCAGAGAAGGCGCTTGGGTGACTCCGCTGTCTATGAATCAAACTGACACCATTCCTCAACGGGTCATTGCTCCCCATTCTCCACGATGATCACTGTCTCGGCCTAACGTGACTTTTTACTCTTTGCTGTCATAAATAAGCATTAAGCTATCCGTAAACACCAACACAACCGATCATTAAAGAGCACATAAAATAAACAGAAAAGCCAGCCCGAATGCCGCTTCAAATCGCACTCTACAACTCCAGAGTATGAGTGGAATATAAACAGCCTAGTAGGGGTTACACTTGCTACACAAACTCCAACCTAGTAGCGATACTAGTCTGCAGCCTGGGAGATGCATATTGCGCAATAATAATAATAATATATTCGTTTTTAATTATTGATTGTCCTGCATTTAATCTATCCTATTTTAAGTTATATATGTTTGCAGGGTTGCAGACTGGGTTGAAATGCACAGACAATTTTTTACTGGGAAGATATCCACTCTCACCTTTTTGAGGCATCCTGCGCCGCTGTCAAAAGTCCTTGTCAAATAGTTCTCCGTGCCACAGAAAGAGAACAAATTCAGGGCGGTCTTATTGTGGTGGTTTTTCAGTAAGAGGAAACAATAGTTTTCCAGTGATCTTCAGCGGAGACGGAAGGGATATCCCTGCGAAAGAGACAGAGATTGACAGTGAACTCAGATGTCAGGACCGCGGAGTGAGCGAGAATGTGCGCTCGTGTGAGTGAGCGAGATGGCGAATGAGAGAGTGGGGCAGAGAAGGAGAGAGGGAGAAGGGGAGGGAGGGAAAGAATGGGAGAAGAAGAGGGGGTTGGAGGCTAAGAGAGAACACACCTATGCTGATTGGTGATGGTACAAGTGTATTACTGTATGTGTTTCTGGTCTGCTGTGCTCTGTGCGTTGCCTCGACCTCTGTCATCATCGGCCCCTACGGAAACACTTCCCCCACCACCAAAGCGGGAAATGGGGCCGAGCGAGAGAGAAGAGAGACCCGTCTCCCCAACCCACTAATCAGCAGACACATGCAAATACCCCTCTTTCTCTCTCTTTCTCTCGCTCCCTCTCTTTCCCTCGCTATCTGAATATTGCCTGCCCTACTATGCAAAGAAACTGGATTGCCTCGGAGATCCCCATTGGATAGAAAGCAAAGGCCTGGTGGGTCTCAGCAGAGGCCGAGTTGGTTCCGTGGTGGTGGGAATCTCAGACATGTTTTACAGCTAAACCCGAGGGCACGACGCTGGGAAAACGGAGGATGAGGACGCATTTTGAAGCAGTCAGCTCCATGAATGGATCATTCTTTCCACGGAGCTGATTTCAAATCGTTCTTGCGTTGTCGAGCGTAGGCTGTGCTATTTCTGTGGGAAATTTGCCTACAGATACATGTTTTCTTCTGTTTTAGTCGTATTGCTATCGTGCAGCCTCTATTATTTTACGTATTAATTGTTCCAATGCAATTTTGGAACAAACTTCATATTTACTTTGAGTCTGCATGAAAACAAATAGTTTCTGAGTTTCTGTCAACAGCTCTGCATGGCTGTTTGCAATGGTTGTGAAGTGTCTCCCTGGAGTGCATAGTGAGTTGGCCCTTGGTGATCAGGGCCACTACTAATGACAAATGAGCTGAGGAGGGCTCCCCATTGACAGCTGTGGCTTTTAAAGGGGAAACTGTTTACTTTGTGTATTAAGTACACTTGTAAATTACCACTAATGTCACCTACTCGCTGAAAACAAACGCAAACTTTCACCACGTGCCTTTGTTGACTGTTTTGTATCACCTTCACTGACTGCTCAGCCTGTCATGGACATTGTAAACACACAGACACACACACGGTTCCCCGCCATGCGTAAAGGGCCCCTGCTTTTAGGCAAGCTCTGCTGCTTGTTATGGACGCATTTGCAAGACAAGGCGACGTCACTTCTATGACCTGACGGCAAATAACACGCGTAAATAAAGTGAAGCAAATGACTGGTCAGCAATGACCACACGCTCCCTAACTGCGCCGGTTTAATTATCGGCCATTACGACACACCTCAGCGCATCCGAAAGCAACCCCCTCCGAGCCGGTATTGAAGCTTACACTCGTAGCTTGCGAAACACCAGTCTCAGTGCTGGGAGTCCCCGTCGCTTATTCCAAAGGACCAGGGCCGGTGGAGGAGGGGATGCGAGCTGTTTGGATGTGTGGAGCCAACCCAAAGCAAAATTGGGGTACAAAAAAGGGGGAGATGGAGAGACGGAGGAGGAGAGGGGGATGGGATGGGGCTCTTATTTGGAGAGTGCAGAGCATGAAATGAAGTAATGGAGGGAGGCCTACACTTGACTTCCTTTGACGTGAAAAAGTCAGAGCTCATCAATAAACTACCTCGGAGGTGAAAGAGGGCTCCCTGACAACCATCACATTCCTAACTACGGGTTCAATGAGGAGACAAACGAGGCTGCCTGAAGGGGGGGGCTGAATGGGGCCCTCAGTGGGCGCGCGAGATAATGAGCCGCGAGGACCAGCACAAACTGTCACCCAGAGTCCTGCGGTGAGGAACAAGAACAACACTTCGGCCAGAACTTTCTCCCCAAACAAGCTGTAAACTAACCCACCATTTTGTCCCATTTCTCCTCCACTGTGTTTAGTCACTGAAGCTGGTGGCCTGTTCGACTAGATTCTTTTTTTCGTTTCTAGTGTTTGACTTTGTTTTGGGGTCGTGTGTTTGTGTTTGTGTGTTTGTACATGGAGATTAGTCCTGATGGTCTAATGAGTATCTTGTTCAGGGAAACTTTATTCTGATAATAGAGGAATTGGCAGTTTATGATAAACCTAAAAGTGCTTGTGCAGCCAGTAAGGTGAGCAGAACAGTTGTATACTACAGCCACGTGCATGACATGCCAGCACACATGTTTACATAAATCGTTGTTGCAAGAACTTACGGTGTGGGAACTGTGCACAATGGAAAACAAATCAACTATATTGGTCAGATTCTCCACATTCTCCACATTCACCACATTCGCCAGATTCGCCAAACTTTGCACCTGATACTTTCAGAATAGAATGGAAATGTTGTACTTACAGCAGGCGCACACTTTGTGCCAGGGCAAACACTTATAACCCAAATGCATGACAACACTTTGTGCCAGGGCAAACACTTATAACCCAAATGCATGACAACACTTTGTGCCAGGGCAAACACTTATAACCCAAATGCATGACAACACTTTGTGCCAGGGCAAACACTTATAACCCAAATGCATGACAACATAGTTAAGCCTATTTAATTACAATATTACAATATTTATTTTGATTTAATGAATGCACATTTGCAAAATCCTGCACACACAATCGTGATTCGTGTTGTTGAAAGTGTAGCCTAATGTTTGTTTTTCAACGAATCATAAAAAATAATGTTTTAACCGACTTTGAATTATGTTGGTATATGCATTTAAATATGCTTAGGCTAATCTAACTTTAAAAAGTGAATAACATCAAATTGATGCTAATTTACAGGCAAAATATAGGCCTCTACGAAGGACACTGCTAGTAGTGACATTTATATGTAACCACACCACATTGTAATTCTAATTTAATAGCCATCCCCTTGTAAGCAGTCTGCAGCTGACGAAAATTCACTACTAACCCGCTTCAGTGAAAGACAGAATCCCTGATGAGTGTGTCGAGTTGTTTTCTCTGCAGACAATAGCCTATACGTCCAATAGATTATTGATTTATTTGGGAAAGTAAATCCGCTCCGAGTGCTATATGCGTTGTCTCCATTCTTCTACTCACGAAACGTTTAGTTTTTCTTGATTCACTTAAAGTTCCGGATCAAATATAGCAATAAATAATAATTCCTTTTGAACGATCATGCTCGTTGAAGTGCAAATATATATATTTATCTGTTTAAGGGGAAGCTTCTTCAGGGTAAGTGTGAAAATGTAGTAAAACGAGTAACTGTATACAGACTAGCAATTAGCCCAATTCGGATTAGCAGCAATGCCAAAGGACCTGAAAAGAAATCCTAATCTTGTCGCTATTTTCCCCTGAGGCAAAGTGGTCTTTGAGGCCCCTCTAAAAACTTTGGAGAAAAAAAATCATAGGAGGGAGGAGGGGTGAACACGGCTGACGTCATGCGAGAGAGAGAGAGAGCGAGAGAAGGAGGTCTATTAGAAAACATCAACAAAGCGGAGAGGGGCGCGCTGGCCTCCATTGATTTATCCAGATTCCAGATTTGAGGGACATGGGGACCGTTGAGCCATTGGGACCGACAGAGAGAGCTTTATCATCTCAATAATTCTCTAATTGTAGAGCAGGCAGGCGGACGAGTCTTCCATGAGAGGGAGGGAGCTGTCATCATTCAGCGACTTCAGGACACTGACCCTTCCTTCTGTAGGCCTATTACAGTACAAAGTCTGGGCCAAGCAGACAAAATTGCATGAGCGTAGAATAAATGGAAAATGAATGCATTTGCCAATTGTTTCATATTTTTTCGAAAGTTAATAACTATCCTTGGTGGTTAAAACACATTTGATTAGAAAAATATAATAATAGGGATATTAATTAATATATTAATTATTTTATAGTTACTGCCTAATGACATTCAAATATAGCCTACATTGGCATTAACATTTGCACTGAATTACTCCAATATTATTGGAGATAACATTATTTAGACTAAGCTATATATTGTTATAACATATTTAGCCTATCTATAATAATGTGGTGTTGTTACAATAATTATTATTATTATTTGTGTTATTTCATAGAAAATACGACAAAACGAAATGTCTTCGAAGACACTCCACCAAATAAGATTTTAAAACGTATAATTCCTTATAAAAGATATTTTGCAAATAAACAAATGTATTCGGCCTACACACCATTCTGTTTTAAACCAACAACCATTTTATTAACTCCAGGCTAATTCGGGTTTCTGCATGGCTCAAAGATATTCAGAAATGTACTTTTTTTGTGACATATTGTGCCGTGGAGCTCGTGCCGTCGGGAATGCAGCTGTCTTTTACTGCCAGGGCATAACTCTACCTCTTCGCACGTCACACTAACCAGCTGAATTCTGCAAACAAATACGTACAATACATTTTAGGATCAACCTAAAGTTTGTTGTTGAATAATGGTTTGCTCTCATCCCAAAACAATTATCTTACGAGCTGAGGGAACTGAATTTGACATTATAGGCTCTGGGCTGCAAGGGAAATGATGTCAACACGACATACAGTATGCCTATATATGTGTGCGTAAAAATCATTTTATAAGCATTTCGCTGGACCCGCGATAACGTCTGCGTATTGGACCAATATACTTTGATTCAAAATTGATTTTGCTCTATTAATATAATATGCTAACTTCTTTTAGCGACTTGGGAATTATTGTGTTAGTGAAAATACCAGCCGTAGGCCTAAGATGCTGAAAGTGTACTCAACATTACAATGGCTTTCTCTGCGTAAAGTTAGCTATAGACTTGAGCTCATCACTTAAACTTTGATAACAAACTTTCACTGAGTGTGGCATTGAAGTGAAAAATCCTACAAGGTGAATTCGTAATCTCAGTTGTCTAATTTAGCTCCATGGTTGACGTCTGGCAGGGAATGTGGCGCGAGGACGCTAGAAGGTTGGTGTGTGGATGGACGGTGAAGCCCTCTCCTGGCAGGAGACGGTCTGCTCGGAGGTGATGGTGTCACAGCGCTCCTCCCCGGTCTGGCAGCTGGAGAAACGCGGTCACCAATAACAACTAACACGACAGGTTGACCTTGGTGCCCAGGGCTCGGTACTCCACTTATTAACGACCAGCTCGAACGAAATGGACCGTGGAACACACTGTAATTGCATGTTATAAAATGCACAGGAGCAAGCCTATAACTTCGGTTGAAGACGAGAACATGTCTGATATATTGAAAACCCTATTTCAGTTAACGATCTAAAGCTTAGGCTACCTCATTTTCAAACAACGGTGAACAATTTTAAAGCTACATTATCATTTTATTTGCCTTAATTATTCTTTAAAAGTTTCTATTTAAATTGGGTAACTTTCAAATAACTTACTTGAGCTAAAAGTAAGCATATAACGTAGACTATAACGTAGACTCGTGATAACGTAGACTCATGATAATTATATAACGTAGTCTCGTGATAATCAGACTAAAATGTGTGTAGGTTTGTTAGGCTATTTGTTCATTTAAGAAATATGCACAATTACCATTTGGATGGTTTATATCACTCATACTAAACTGTTGGAATTACAAAGCGTCAATCGCAGTGTAAGTAATATAAAATGTCAATATCGATGTCCAGCTCCGTGCGCGTTAAAGCTTATAACAAGACTTGTGTAAGCGCGTCTTACTTTCTACCTCAGTGAAGATCGCTAATTACACGCTACCGGAGTCATCAACTCCTGCGCTACGATACTAGCAAAAGCACAGTCGCATGACCCACGAAAAGACCATGCACAACAGTGTTTACACTACCTCCAGTAACACTGAGATTAGCCACGTTAAACTATCTAGATTTAAACTCAGCCTTCTGTATAGCCACACGGATCCATCAAACACCTTCATAAACATCAGATGCATTCTAAAGTTTGTAAGCTTTGGCAACACCAACAAAGCAGACCACTGATGTTACCATCCCGGGTGCGCACAGTATAGATAGAATACCCAGCATAGACAACGAAATCCTTCTATATATTTTGACAATCCGAAGCGAAGAAAGAACTCCGATGTGCAAAGCACTCAAAACATCCAGTAGGGTGATAACGAATCCGATTGAAATGTGAAATGTATAAATGACCTGATGCGGTGAAACTCACCTGATGTAGGTTGTAGAGGGCGCAGACCTCTGACCGATATCCTGCTGATACCAGCACTCGCTCCTTCACCCTCCAAATTGTCACTGGAACAAATCAAGATAAAGTTATGGGTCCAGATTACATTCGGATCCGCCGCGGAGTTGAAATGTCAATGAGAGTGAAAAAAGACTGCCTCGTTTACCACCAACTTTCCCTTAGCATCAGCCTCAACTTGGCAGTGATTGGCTAGAGCGACGGTCCGACGTCACCTTCGGAGGCATGGGATGGGGGAAGTTCTATACCGAGCACATGCACCCGCCACAATTCGATCAACCCACCATCTTTATTGTCTTTAACTTTGACTGAAAGAAAGGCTAGATTTTTAAACATTTTAAATCTATTTGCAACTTGATTAGATGTTATATTGGATGGAATTTGAACATTATGCTATGTATAAAGTTTCAGAAAATTATTTGATAGGTTAAAATGGGAACATATGTGCAAAATAGAAGTAGGACAATTTAGAATGTGGACTTTTATACTTACTAGTGCACCATTAACTAATGGACACATTAAGTCATTAATGGCAAATGGAATCCCATAGGCCTGTATAGCCTATGGGGTCGCAGCTTTCATGGATCAGATTATTATAAGGCAGTACTTGCTAAAAGCTGACTTGCAGTACACCGCACAAAGACCTACAAGTAAACAAAAACAAGTCCGCATGGAGCTGAAGTATTGTTGGTGATCTAGGAGTTGAAGCATGTTGAATTGAGGGCGGAGGAAGCATCGGAGGGTCATGCATTAAACAACATGTGTTGGAAAATCATGTCCCGTCGATGTGGAAATATTTCCACTTTTTAAATAGATATTGAAAGTATTAATATTTCACTAACATGGTCAATGTGTAAAATTCATATTTTCTTTTATCAACACAGTAACCTACTTATTGTTCTACAAGTTCAGGGCTTAGTGAAGGTATCACCTCTGTCATGCCTTGACGTTCGGAGAAGAGGCTATAAAATAACATTTTAGAATTGTTTGTGAAGAGCAAGGTATATATAGCAACCTGAAAATGATCACTTTCCCCTTTACATTAGTCGTTTTATAAAGGGATCCTAAAACCTTTTTTCTTCTTCTTTATGTGCACATGTTGATACGTTTACAATCTTCACTGGCAGTGGCGCGGAGTTGATGTATTATTGGTCCATAACCCGTAATATGCCCCCAGTTTCCCCCTTCAGAAAGGCAGGCTAAAAGCCTGCAGACACATGTCACAACCTCTGTCGTTTGTGTCAATTTGAACAGGAGGTCGGAGAGTAAATGGACAACAGCAGTGCCACGCGTCTCTCAGGAAGAGTCCGGGCGGCGCAGGTACGGGGCGGTCAGAACTACCTGTGTTTGGGCCTTTATTTGGAGTAACCACCATTAGGAGGTCGTGAAACCGTGCAACGCATCAGGGTTCTTGACATCCGTGCTGGAAACCGCACGGCTTGGCCCCGCTTATCAGGCTGTCAATAAAACGAGACGGGATGCTGTGGCTAGACCAGGTGCTCCCGTCTCCTGCCCACACGGCCCCGCTCTCCAGAAGCCGATCAGGCGTGAACGCAAATCTGTCCAGCCGGTCTTCCCTCTACCACCGTCACCCCGCTTCCTAATGCATACAGTACAACAGCACACACAGACAGCCACACCAGCCGCTCTCTCTCTCTCTCTCTCTCTCTCTCTCTCTCTCTCTCTCTCTCTCTCTCTCTCTCTCTCTCTCTCTCTCTCTCTCTCTCTCTCTCTCTCTCTCTCATAGGAAAGGTTGAGATGGCCCAACATTTTTTTTATTGTGGATATTTTATTAATAATAAGCCTAATTTGATGTAAGAATTGTCTGCAAAAAATTATTTCAGGCAGCCAATACTTGAAAGTATGTGTGTTGTTACAGTGTAAATACTGTAAAGTTATAGTACATTATTAATGTGGCAATAAAAGCGACAAAAACAATAGCATCATAACAGTAGAACAATAATAACCTAATTATTTCAATGTAGTATAGGCCTATTTACATTATTTTATATATAGGCCTAATATTTGTACTTTTGATTGTGAATAGCGAAGAGACAGAAATGCAAGGAATTCGATGGAGAGTTTGGGTCCAATTGAAACACGAGCTATCCAGGGAATGACAATCTCTTGTTCGCTCAGACTGATAAAATGTAAAACAAATCCCGTAATGTTCAGCCTCCCCTCTCCAGCCATGCAGAACATTATGCTGCTAAATACGCGTCACGAGCCGCCTGTTTACTGCCGCCGTTGCACACAGAGATAAAGGTCCTAACGAGAAGCGGAGAGATACAGGGAGAAAGTTGAAGACTTCTGAATGGAGGAGGATTTTCACGTCTTGGTTTGGATTGATTGCAATGGCAGCAAGGTACGTCTGAACACCAACGAGATGGTGTGGAGCGTTCACATTTGTTGTGCGTGTTCTCTATTGTGACGTTATTTGTTGGTTGATTATTTTCATTGAATAGATAGCTAAACGAACATCAACAAACAAGACAGTAAAATGAGATAAACGGCGCGTCATGAGAGAGCTCAACTCATGCTGCTGAAGGGAACGGAAAGCTACATGTTATTAATTGTGACATCCAATACATGCTTTAATTTCAACGACGTTTTCAGAACTCGGAATGAATAAGAGATCAATTAGGTCATCTATAGCCTGTCACATCACGTCTTCCACCTCAGTTAGGCGACACCATTAGGCCACACCATTACGACTTAATATGCCCAAAATGCAATCCGTATGAATGTATTCGAATTGTGCATGTACAAGTCTACATAGGCCTATTAAGAGAACTGTTCACACGAATTAGTTAATTAATGTGCCCCATATGTGTAATCAATCCCCTGTTCCCCTCTCCTCTCTATTTCCCCTCTCTCCATCTCCACTGCTCCTCTCTATTCCCCCTCTCTCCCTCTCCACTGCTCCTCTCTATTCCCCCTCTCTCCCTCTCCACTGCTCCTCTCTATTCCCCCTCTCCATCTCCACTGCTCCTCTCTATTCCCCCTCTCTCCATCTCCACTGCTCCTCTCTATTCCCCCTCTCCATCTCCACAGCTCCTCTCTATTCCCCCTCTCCATCTCCACTGCTCCTCTCTATTCCCCCTCTCTCCCTCTCCACTGCTCCTCTCTATTCCCCCTCTCTCCCTCTCCACTGCTCCTCTCTATCCCCCTCTCTCCATCTCCACTGCTCCTCTCTATTCCCCCTCTCTCCATCTCCACAGCTCCTCTCTATTCCCCTCTCTCCCTCTCCACTGCTCCTCTCTATTCCCCCTCTCTCCTCTCCACTGCTCCTCTCTATTCCCCTCTCTCCCTCTCCACTGCTCCTCTCTATTCCCCCTCTCTCCCTCTCCACTGCTCCTCTCTATTCCCCCTCTCTCCATCTCCACTGCTCCTCTCTATTCCCCTCTCTCCCTCACCACTGCTCCTCTCTATTCCCCTCTCTCCATCTCCACTGCTCCTCTCTATTCCTCCTCTCTCCCTATCCACTGCTCCTCTCTATTCCCCCTCTCTCCCTCTCCACTGCTCCTCTCTATTCCCCCTCTCAATCTCCACTGCTCCTCTCTATTCCTCCTCTCTCCCTCTCCACTGCTCCTCTCTATTCCCCCTCTCTCCCTCTCCACTGCTCCTCTCTATTCCCCCTCTCCCCTCTCCACTGCTCCTCTCTATTCCCCCTCTCTCCCTCTCCACTGCTCCTCTCTATTCCCCCTCTCCATCTCCACTGCTCCTCTATATTCCCCCTCTCTCCATCTCTACTGCTCCTCTCTATTCCCCCTCTCTCCCTCTCCACTGCTCCTCTCTATTCCCCTCTCTCCCTCTCCACTGCTCCTCTCTATTCCCCCTCTCTCCTCTCCACTGCTCCTCTCTATTCCCCCTCTCTCCATCTCCACTGCTCCTCTCTATTCCCCCTCTCTCCATCTCCACTGCTCCTCTATATTCCCCCTCTCTCCATCTCCACTGCTCCTCTCTGTTCCCCCTCTCTCCCTCTCCACTGCTCCTCTCTATTCCCCCTCTCTTCCTCTCCACTGCTCCTCTCTGTCCCCACTGCTCCTCTCTATTCCCCCTCTCTCCCTCTCCACTGCTCCTCTCTATTCCCCCTCTCTCCCTCTCCACTGCTCCTCTCTATTCCCCCTCTCTCCCTCTCCACTGCTCCTCTCTATTCCCCCTCTCCCTCTCCACTGCTCCTCTCTGTCCCCACTGCTCCTCTCTATTCCCCCTCTCTCCCTCTCCACTGCTCCTCTCTATTCCCCCTCTCTCCCTCTCCACTGCTCCTCTCTATTCCCCCTCTCTCCATCTCCACTGCTCCTCTCTATTCCCCCTCTCCCATCTCCACTGCTCCTCTCTATTCCCCTCTCTCCCTCTCCACTGCTCCTCTCTATTCCCCCTCTCTCCCTCTCCACTGCTCCTCTCTATTCCCCTCTCTCCATCTCCACAGCTCCTCTCTATTCCCCCTCTCTCCCTATCCACTGCTCCTCTCTATTCCCCCTCTCTCCTCTCCACTGCTCCTCTCTATTCCCTCTCTCTCCTCTCCACTGCTCCTCTCTATTCCCCCTCTCTCCATCTCCACTGCTCCTCTCTATTCCCCCTCTCTCCATCTCCACTGCTCCTCTATATTCTCCCTCTCTCCATCTCCACTGCTCCTCTCTGTTCCCCCTCTCTCCATCTCCACTGCTCCCCTTTACCCCCTCTCTCCATCTCCACTGCTCCTCTCTGTTCCCCCTCTCTCCCTCTCCACTGCTCCTCTCTATTCCCCCTCTCTCCATCTCCACTGCTCCTCTCTATTCCCCCTCTCTCCATCTCCACTGCGCCTCTCTGTTCCCCCTCTCTCCCTCTCCACTGCTCCTCTCTATTCCCCCTCTCTCCATCTCCACTGCTCCTCTCTGTTCCCCCTCTCTCCCTCTCCACTGCTCCTCTCTGTTCCCCCTCTCTCCTCTCCACTGCTCCTCTCTGTTCCCCCTCTCTCCCTCTCCACTGCTCCTCTCTGTTCCCCCTCTCTCCCTCTCCACTGCTCCTCTCTATTCTCTCCCTCTCCACTGCTCCTCTCTGTCCCTCCTTTTCGGCTTCTTTCTCACTCACTCCCTCATGTCTATTTCTCTCTCTCCCCTTTCTCTCTCTCTCCCCATTTCTCTCTACTCTCTCTCGCTCTCTCTCTCTCTCTCTCTCTCTCTCTCTCTCTCTCTCTCTCTCTCTAGCTCCCCATCACTCCATCTCTCTCTCTCCTTCTCACTCTCTATCTCCCCATCTCTCTCTCCTTCTCTCTTGCTCTCTCTCCCCCTCTCTCTATTTCGCTCCCCCCTCTCTCTCCCTATCCCTCTCTCTCTGTCTCTCCCCTCCCTCTCTCTCTATCATGTGTGAAATGTTTTAATAAGCCTCCGTCTCTGTGTGGAGGGAGGGTTTGATTTGTTTTCTCCCAGCTCCCTGGCCCTGGATCGAGCCATTATCCGAATTCCCCCGGGGTGATTGGATGCATTTTGTCCGGAGTAGACAGCCACGTCCTGGATGCTAGGAATTCACTTTGGCTCAACGTGACAAGGCTGACTTCGATCTACAATTGCATCTGAAAGCGCAGCTAGCTGAAAAATCCTCCGCCATTAAGCGCTGCTCTTCCCTATATAACAAGAGCCACCATTTGCACACAAATGCTCACACCTCACGTCTCTGCTATATACAAATGAAAGGCCCACGTCTGTACAGTGGACGCTGTAATTGTGGTGGCGCTATCGGTCAGTCAGTCTAGCCTTCCACAGAGTCGAGAGGGAAAGTACTAACGAGGGGATTTGCTCTAAATCTCTGACCCTTGAAATTAGATTAAAGATTGACAGTGGCTTGAATTTTGTTTTAAACTCGAGATTGACACCTGCCAAGCAGGCTCTCCCGTGATTGATTCTGATGCCTGATGCTGGCAACAATAATGCTGTGTCTCGTGAGGGGCTGAGCAGGCGCACTTCTCACTCACTAGCCAGGAGTGGCTGAAGTCAGTGTCCGTGTCGCACTGTGAGCTGACAGGGGAAAATGGGAGCTAACGAGGTTGTCAGATGTCCTGACAAGACAAATGAGAGCTCGTCACACCCTGCGCTTTAATAACGTTTAATGGAACCGTATTGCACCGTTCAAAATACAAACGTGTTGGGGCGCCTGAACCCCACAACGCAGCAGTTAATTACGCACCGCAAAATACTGGATGTATATTACACGTCTGTTAATAAAATGATGTTGGCCTGGATTCAGCGCCACAAAGGAGGCCCTTATCCAACATACATATGTTTAAATCATTTACCTATACGTTCCAGACCCAATGTTCACCTGGTGTTATTTAAGAGACTTTCAGTTATTTCAATAGATATTCATCCAAGGCCTTGTCATTAAACAACAACCTGCAGTGGATGATCCAAGGCCTTGTCATTAAACAACAACCTGCAGTGGGGGATTCAAGGCCTTGTCATTAAACAACAACCTGCAGTGGGTGATCCAGGGCCTTGTCATTAAACAACAACCTGCAGTGGATGATCCAAGGCCTTGTCATTAAACAACAACCTGCAGTGGATGATCCAAGGCCTTGTCATTAAACAACAACCTGCAGTGGGTGATCCAAGGCCTTGTCATTAAACAACAACCTGCAGTGGATGATCCAAGGCCTTGTCATTAAACAACAACCTGCAGTGGGTGATCCAAGGCCTTGTCATTAAACAACAACCTGCAGTGGATGATCCAAGGCCTTGTCATTAAACAACAACCTGCAGTGGGTGATCCAAGGCCTTGTCATTAAACAACAACCTGCAGTGGGTGATCCAAGGCCTTGTCATTAAACAACAACCTGCAGTGGGTGATCCAAGGCCTTGTCATTAAACAACAACCTGCAGTGGGTGATCCAAGGCCTTGTCATTAAACAACAACCTGCAGTGGATGATCCAAGGCCTTGTCATTAAACAACAACCTGCAGTGGATGATCCAAGGTCTTGTCATTAAACAACAACCTGCAGTGGGTGATCCAAGGCCTTGTCATTAAACAACAACCTGCAGTGGGTGATCCAAGGCGTTGTCATTAAACAACAACCTGCAGTGGGTGATCCAAGGCCTTGTCATTAAACAACAACCTGCAGTGGATGATCCAAGGCCTTGTCATTAAACAACAACCTGCAGTGGGTGATCCAAGGCCTTGTCATTAAACAACAACCTGCAGTGGGTGATCCAAGGCCTTGTCATTAAACAACAACCTGCAGTGGGTGATCCAAGGCCTTGTCATTAAACAACAACCTGCAGTGGATGATCCAAGGCCTTGTCATTAAACAACAACCTGCAGTGGATGATCCAAGGCCTTGTCATTAAACAACGACCTGCAGTGGGTGATCCAAGGCCTTGTCATTAAACAACAACCTGCAGTGGATGATCCAAGGCCTTGTCATTAAACAACAACCTGCAGTGGGTGATCCAAGGCCTTGTCATTAAACAACAACCTGCAGTGGATGATCCAAGGCCTTGTCATTAAACAACAACCTGCAGTGGGTGATCCAAGGCCTTGTCATTAAACAACAACCTGCAGTGGGTGATCCAAGGCCTTGTCATTAAACAACAACCTGCAGTGGATGATCCAAGGCCTTGTCATTAAACAACAACCTGCAGTGGATGATCCAAGGCCTTGTCATTAAACAACAACCTGCAGTGGGTGATCCAAGGCCTTGTCATTAAACAACAACCTGCAGTGGATGATCCAAGGCCTTGTCATTAAACAACAACCTGCAGTGGGTGATCCAAGGCCTTGTCATTAAACAACAACCTGCAGTGGATGATCCAAGGCCTTGTCATTAAACAACAACCTGCAGTGGGTGATCCAAGGCCTTGTCATTAAACAACAACCTGCAGTGGATGATCCAAGGCCTTGTCATTAAACAACAACCTGCAGTGGATGATCCAAGGCCTTGTCATTAAACAACAACCTGCAGTGGATGATCCAAGGCCTTGTCATTAAACAACAACCTGCAGTGGGTGATCCAAGGCCTTGTCATTAAACAACAACCTGCAGTGGGTGATCCAAGGCCTTGTCATTAAACAACAACCTGCAGTGGGTGATCCAAGGCCTTGTCATTAAACAACAACCTGCAGTGGGTGATCCAAGGCCTTGTCATTAAACAACAACCTGCAGTGGATGATCCAAGGCCTTGTCATTAAACAACAACCTGCAGTGGGTGATCCAAGGCCTTGTCATTAAACAACAACCTGCAGTGGATGATCCAAGGCCTTGTCATTAAACAACAACCTGCAGTGGGTGATCCAAGGCCTTGTCATTAAACAACAACCTGCAGTGGATGATCCAAGGCCTTGTCATTAAACAACAACCTGCAGTGGATGATCCAAGGCCTTGTCATTAAACAACAACCTGCAGTGGGTGATCCAAGGCCTTGTCATTAAACAACAACCTGCAGTGGGTGATCCAAGGCCTTGTCATTAAACAACAACCTGCAGTGGGTGATCCAAGGCCTTGTCATTAAACAACAACCTGCAGTGGATGATCCAAGGCCTTGTCATTAAACAACAACCTGCAGTGGATGATCCAAGGCCTTGTCATTAAACAACAACCTGCAGTGGGTGATCCAAGGCCTTGTCATTAAACAACAACCTGCAGTGGATGATCCAAGGCCTTGTCATTAAACAACAACCTGCAGTGGGTGATCCAAGGCCTTGTCATTAAACAACAACCTGCAGTGGATGATCCAAGGCCTTGTCATTAAACAACAACCTGCAGTGGTGATCCAAGGCCTTGTCATTAAACAACAACCTGCAGTGGGTGATCCAAGGCCTTGTCATTAAACAACAACCTGCAGTGGGTGATCCAAGGCCTTGTCATTAAACAACAACCTGCAGTGGGTGATCCAAGGCCTTGTCATTAAACAACAACCTGCAGTGTCATTAAACAACAACCTGTGATCCAAGGCCTTGTCATTAAACAACAACCTGCAGTGGATGATCCAAGGCCTTGTCATTAAACAACAACCTGCAGTGGGTGATCCAAGGCCTTGTCATTAAACAACAACCTGCAGTGGGTGATCCAAGGCCTTGTCATTAAACAACAACCTGCAGTGGATGATCCAAGGCCTTGTCATTAAACAACAACCTGCAGTGGGTGATCCAAGGCCTTGTCATTAAACAACAACCTGCAGTGGGTGATCCAAGGCCTTGTCATTAAACAACAACCTGCAGTGGGTGATCCAAGGCCTTGTCATTAAACAACAACCTGCAGTGGGTGATCCAAGGCCTTGTCATTAAACAACAACCTGCAGTGGGTGATCCAAGGCCTTGTCATTAAACAACAACCTGCAGTGGGTGATCCAAGGCCTTGTCATTAAACAACAACCTGCAGTGGATGATCCAAGGCCTTGTCATTAAACAACAACCTGCAAGGCCTTGTCATTAAACAACAACCTGGCCTTGTCATTAAACAACAACCTGCAGTGGGTGATCCAAGGCCTTGTCATTAAACAACAACCTGCAGTGGGTGATCCAAGGCCTTGTCATTAAACAACAACCTGCAGTGGGTGATCCAAGGCCTTGTCATTAAACAACAACCTGCAGTGGGTGATCCAAGGCCTTGTCATTAAACAACAACCTGCAGTGGGTGATCCAAGGCCTTGTCATTAAACAACAACCTGCAGTGGGTGATCCAAGGCCTTGTCATTAAACAAAACAACAACCTGCAGTGGATGATCCAAGGCCTTGTCATTAAACAACAACCTGCAGTGGATGATCCAAGGCCTTGTCATTAAACAACAACCTGCAGTGGGTGATCCAAGGCCTTGTCATTAAACAACAACCTGATGGGTGATCCAAGGCCTTGTCATTAAACAACAACCTGCAGTGGGTGATCCAAGGCCTTGTCATTAAACAACAACCTGCAGTGGATGATCCAAGGCCTTGTCATTAAACAACAACCTGCAGTGGGTGATCCAAGGCCTTGTCATTAAACAACAACCTGCAGTGGATGATCCAAGGCCTTGTCATTAAACAACAACCTGCAGTGGGTGATCCAAGGCCTTGTCATTAAACAACAACCTGCAGTGGGTGATCCAAGGCCTTGTCATTAAACAACAACCTGCAGTGGATGATCCAAGGCCTTGTCATTAAACAACAACCTGCAGTGGATGATCCAAGGCCTTGTCATTAAACAACAACCTGCAGTGGATGATCCAAGGCCTTGTCATTAAACAACAACCTGCAGTGGGTGATCCAAGGCCTTGTCATTAAACAACAACCTGCAGTGGGTGATCCAAGGCCTTGTCATTAAACAACAACCTGCAGTGGCCTTGTCATTAAACAACAACCTGATCCAAGGCCTTGTCATTAAACAACAACCTGCAGTGGATGATCCAAGGCCTTGTCATTAAACAACAACCTGCAGTGGGTGATCCAAGGCCTTGTCATTAAACAACAACCTGCAGTGGATGATCCAAGGCCTTGTCATTAAACAACAACCTGCAGTGGATGATCCAAGGCCTTGTCATTAAACAACAACCTGCAGTGGGTGATCCAAGGCCTTGTCATTAAACAACAACCTGCAGTGGATGATCCAAGGCCTTGTCATTAAACAACAACCTGCAGTGGGTGATCCAAGGCCTTGTCATTAAACAACAACCTGCAGTGGATGATCCAAGGCCTTGTCATTAAACAACAACCTGCAGTGGATGATCCAAGGCCTTGTCATTAAACAACAACCTGCAGTGGGTGATCCAAGGCCTTGTCATTAAACAACAACCTGCAGTGGGTGATCCAAGGCCTTGATTAAACAACAACCTGCAGTGGTGATCCAAGGCCTTGTCATTAAACAACAACCTGCAGTGGGTGATCCAAGGCCTTGTCATTAAACAACAACCTGCAGTGGGTGATCCAAGGCCTTGTCATTAAACAACAACCTGCAGTGGGTGATCCAAGGCCTTGTCATTAAACAACAACCTGCAGTGGGTGATCCAAGGCCTTGTCATTAAACAACAACCTGCAGTGGGTGATCCAAGGCCTTGTCATTAAACAACAACCTGCAGTGGGTGATCCAAGGCCTTGTCATTAAACAAAACAACAACTGCAGTGGGTGATCCAAGGCCTTGTCATTAAACAACAACCTGCAGTGGGTGATCCAAGGCCTTGTCATTAAACAACAACCTGCAGTGGGTGATCCAAGGCCTTGTCATTAAACAACAACCTGCAGTGGATGATCCAAGGCCTTGTCATTAAACAACAACCTGCAGTGGATGATCCAAGGCCTTGTCATTAAACAACAACCTGCAGTGGGTGATCCAAGGCCTTGTCATTAAACAACAACCTGCAGTGGGTGATCCAAGGCCTTGTCATTAAACAACAACCTGCAGTGGGTGATCCAAGGCCTTGTCATTAAACAACAACCTGCAGTGGGTGATCCAAGGCCTTGTCATTAAACAACAACCTGCAGTGGGTGATCCAAGGCCTTGTCATTAAACAACAACCTGCAGTGGGTGATCCAAGGCCTTGTCATTAAACAACAACCTGCAGTGGGATGATCCAAGGCCTTG
Organism: Oncorhynchus nerka; assembly: GCF_034236695.1. NCBI lineage: Eukaryota > Metazoa > Chordata > Actinopteri > Salmoniformes > Salmonidae > Oncorhynchus > Oncorhynchus nerka. The sequence continues at coordinate 90,089,784 of NC_088422.1, forward strand.
TCATTAAACAACAACCTGCAGTGGATGATCCAAGGCCTTGTCATTAAACAACAACCTGCAGTGGATGATCCAAGGCCTTGTCATTAAACAACAACCTGCAGTGGGTGATCCAAGGCCTTGTCATTAAACAACGACCTGCAGTAAACAACAACCTGCAGTGGATGATCCAAGGCCTTGTCATTAAACAACAACCTGCAGTGGGTGATCCAAGGCCTTGTCATTAAACAACAACCTGCAGTGGGTGATCCAAGGCCTTGTCATTAAACAACAACCTGCAGTGGGTGATCCAAGGCCTTGTCATTAAACAACAACCTGCAGTGGGTGATCCAAGGCCTTGTCATTAAACAACAACCTGCAGTGGATGATCCAAGGCCTTGTCATTAAACAACAACCTGCAGTGGATGATCCAAGGCCTTGTCATTAAACAACAACCTGCAGTGGGTGATCCAAGGCCTTGTCATTAAACAACAACCTGCAGTGGATGATCCAAGGCCTTGTCATTAAACAACAACCTGCAGTGGGTGATCCAAGGCCTTGTCATTAAACAACAACCTGCAGTGGATGATCCAAGGCCTTGTCATTAAACAACAACCTGCAGTGGGTGATCCAAGGCCTTGTCATTAAACAACAACCTGCAGTGGGTGATCCAAGGCCTTGTCATTAAACAACAACCTGCAGTGGGTGATCCAAGGCCTTGTCATTAAACAACAACCTGCAGTGGATGATCCAAGGCCTTGTCATTAAACAACAACCTGCAGTGGATGATCCAAGGCCTTGTCATTAAACAACAACCTGCAGTGGGTGATCCAAGGCCTTGTCATTAAACAACAACCTGCAGTGGATGATCCAAGGCCTTGTCATTAAACAACAACCTGCAGTGGGTGATCCAAGGCCTTGTCATTAAACAACAACCTGCAGTGGATGATCCAAGGCCTTGTCATTAAACAACAACCTGCAGTGGGTGATCCAAGGCCTTGTCATTAAACAACAACCTGCAGTGGGTGATCCAAGGCCTTGTCATTAAACAACAACCTGGATGATCCAGGCCTTGTCATTAAACAACAACCTGGTGGGTGATCCAAGGCCTTGTCATTAAACAACAACCTGCAGTGGATGATCCAAGGCCTTGTCATTAAACAACAACCTGCAGTGGGTGATCCAAGGCCTTGTCATTAAACAACAACCTGCAGTGGATGATCCAAGGCCTTGTCATTAAACAACAACCTGCAGTGGGTGATCCAAGGCCTTGTCATTAAACAACAACCTGCAGTGGATGATCCAAGGCCTTGTCATTAAACAACAACCTGCAGTGGGTGATCCAAGGCCTTGTCATTAAACAACAACCTGCAGTGGATGATCCAAGGCCTTGTCATTAAACAACAACCTGCAGTGGGTGATCCAAGGCCTTGTCATTAAACAACAACCTGCAGTGGGTGATCCAAGGCCTTGTCATTAAACAACAACCTGCAGTGGATGATCCAAGGCCTTGTCATTAAACAACAACCTGCAGTGGGTGATCCAAGGCCTTGTCATTAAACAACAACCTGCAGTGGATGATCCAAGGCCTTGTCATTAAACAACAACCTGCAGTGGGTGATCCAAGGCCTTGTCATTAAACAACAACCTGCAGTGGGTGATCCAAGGCCTTGTCATTAAACAACAACCTGCAGTGGATGATCCAAGGCCTTGTCATTAAACAACAACCTGCAGTGGGTGATCCAAGGCCTTGTCATTAAACAACAACCTGCAGTGGATGATCCAAGGCCTTGTCATTAAACAACAACCTGCAGTGGGTGATCCAAGGCCTTGTCATTAAACAACAACCTGCAGTGGGTGATCCAAGGCCTTGTCATTAAACAACAACCTGCAGTGGGTGATCCAAGGCCTTGTCATTAAACAACAACCTGCAGTGGGTGATCCAAGGCCTTGTCATTAAACAACAACCTGCAGTGGGTGATCCAAGGCCTTGTCATTAAACAACAACCTGCAGTGGATGATCCAAGGCCTTGTCATTAAACAACAACCTGCAGTGGGTGATCCAAGGCCTTGTCATTAAACAACAACCTGCAGTGGGTGATCCAAGGCCATTGTGATCATTAAACAACAACCTGCAGTGGGTGATCCAAGGCCTTGTCATTAAACAACAACCTGCAGTGGATGATCCAAGGCCTTGTCATTAAACAACAACCTGCAGTGGGTGATCCAAGGCCTTGTCATTAAACAACAACCTGCAGTGGGTGATCCAAGGCCTTGTCATTAAACAACAACCTGCAGTGGATGATCCAAGGCCTTGTCATTAAACAACAACCTGCAGTGGGTGATCCAAGGCCTTGTCATTAAACAACAACCTGCAGTGGGTGATCCAAGGCCTTGTCATTAAACAACAACCTGCAGTGGGTGATCCAAGGCCTTGTCATTAAACAACAACCTGCAGTGGGTGATCCAAGGCCTTGTCATTAAACAACAACCTGCAGTGGGTGATCCAAGGCCTTGTCATTAAACAACAACCTGCAGTGGGTGATCCAAGGCCTTGTCATTAAACAACAACCTGCAGTGGGTGATCCAAGGCCTTGTCATTAAACAACAACCTGCAGTGGGTGATCCAAGGCCTTGTCATTAAACAACAACCTGCAGTGGGTGATCCAAGGCCTTGTCATTAAACAACAACCTGCAGTGGGTGATCCAAGGCCTTGTCATTAAACAACAACCTGCAAGGCCTTGTCATTAAACAACAACCTGGGTGATCCAAGGCCTTGTCATTAAACAACAACCTGCAGTGGGTGATGGTCATTGATCAACCTGGCCTTGTCATTAAAACAACAACCTGCAGTGGGTGATCCAAGGCCTTGTCATTAAACAACAACCTGCAGTGGGTGATCCAAGGCCTTGTCATTAAACAACAACCTGCAGTGGATCCAAGGCCTTGTCATTAAACAACAACCTGATCCATTAAGGCCCTTGTCATTAAACAACAACCTGCAGTGGGTGATCCAAGGCCTTGTCATTAAACAACAACCTGCAGTGGGTGATCCAAGGCCTTGTCATTAAACAACAACCTGCAGTGGGTGATCCAAGGCCTTGTCATTAAACAACAACCTGCAGTGGGTGATCCAAGGCCTTGTCATTAAACAACAACCTGCAGTGGATGATCCAAGGCCTTGTCATTAAACAACAACCTGCAGTGGATGATCCAAGGCCTTGTCATTAAACAACAACCTGCAGTGGATGATCCAAGGCCTTGTCATTAAACAACAACCTGCAGTGGGTGATCCAAGGCCTTGTCATTAAACAACAACCTGCAGTGGGTGATCCAAGGCCTTGTCATTAAACAACAACCTGCAGTGGATGATCCAAGGCCTTGTCATTAAACAACAACCTGCAGTGGGTGATCCAAGGCCTTGTCATTAAACAACAACCTGCAGTGGGTGATCCAAGGCCTTGTCATTAAACAACAACCTGCAGTGGGTGATCCAAGGCCTTGTCATTAAACAACAACCTGCAGTGGGTGATCCAAGGCCTTGTCATTAAACAACAACCTGCAGTGGGTGATCCAAGGCCTTGTCATTAAACAACAACCTGCAGTGGGTGATCCAAGGCCTTGTCATTAAACAACAACCTGCAGTGGGTGATCCAAGGCCTTGTCATTAAACAACAACCTGCAGTGGGTGATCCAAGGCCTTGTCATTAAACAACAACCTGCAGTGGGTGATCCAAGGCCTTGTCATTAAACAACAACCTGCAGTGGGTGATCCAAGGCCTTGTCATTAAACAACAACCTGCAGTGGGTGATCCAAGGCCTTGTCATTAAACAACAACCTGCAGTGGATGATCCAAGGCCTTGTCATTAAACAACAACCTGCAGTGGATGATCCAAGGCCTTGTCATTAAACAACAACCTGCAGTGGGTGATCCAAGGCCTTGTCATTAAACAACAACCTGCAGTGGGTGATCCAAGGCCTTGTCATTAAACAACAACCTGCAGTGGATGATCCAAGGCCTTGTCATTAAACAACAACCTGCAGTGGATGATCCAAGGCCTTGTCATTAAACAACAACCTGCAGTGGGTGATCCAAGGCCTTGTCATTAAACAACAACCTGCAGTGGATGATCCAAGGCCTTGTCATTAAACAACAACCTGCAGTGGATGATCCAAGGCCTTGTCATTAAACAACAACCTGCAGTGGATGATCCAAGGCCTTGTCATTAAACAACAACCTGCAGTGGATGATCCAAGGACCAACATCAGGGTTTCTCACAGAGCAGCTGAGGATGCAGACATTGATGTTGTATATAGACATATAGACTATTCTAGACGAATAGAGAGGAAGGAGCGAGACTGATGGGGCTCCACCTCTCTTCATGCGTTAAATGGCCCATCCATACTGCTTATTCTCTCACAGAATGCTTAGAGCTCCTTCCTGTCACATGTCTGGTGGAGATGTGTTGGCTGTCGTATCATCTGAGGACGTGGCATCTACCCCTCTGTATCTCCCTGCAGTGTGAACGGTCCCCAACCTCTCACCTAAATGCCCTAGTTTCCCCCATGTTCATAGTTTGAGCACAAGACTGAATGGAACATGAAAGGTATGAACACATATTCTTCAAATTTGAAGCTTTTGATAATTTTGTAGAAAACGTTCAATATCGCCGTATTTATCAGAATTCCCCTTGCCTTGCCACCTCCCCTTGGACGTTGCATTGTATAACAGACATTCCCGTTGTATACACTGTAGACACAGAAGCACACGCATGGACACGTGTATCCTCAAATGATACCCCGACAATTAGACAGCAAACACACAGTTATACCTACTTGTAAACTGGTGTGTGTCGGAGTGGGAGGATGGCAATTACGGCAGATTTAGATGAACTCTAATCTAGCGCAGTATCTTGATTTACTGTGGCTCAGTTCTGCTCTGGAGGAGCGGGCGAATCGAGGGGGTAAAAAAAGACATGCTTTGAGTAATGAAATCACCTGCCCTTTGGTTCCTCTCACAGCCAGCACCTCCCTGTCTGCCTGTGTCACTGCAGGGCAAGCAGCAAACCACATCACCTGGCGCACAGGAGAATTAGCCTGGATATGGATCCGACTGGACGCGTTGCAGGACGCAGTCAGAGGAAGGTAATTACACTTGTAGTGTGTTGGTACCTCAGGGACTAATAAGGCCAAGTTCACCCACAATAGTGTTCGTGCGTGTTTGTGTGCAGCAGGTAGCATAGCGGTTAAGAGCGTTGGGCCAGTAACCGAAAGGTCGCTGGTTCGAATCCAGAGCCAACTAGGTAAAACATCTGTCCATATGCCCTTGAACAGAGAGAGAGAGAGAGAGAGAGACAGACAGACATAGGGAGTGCATAGGGACCATCAATAAACAATTCCTGAAACGTGGCAAAACAGAGCCGTCACAGAAATGTGAGCATTTTAAAAATGAAACGCGTGTATGGCTTAGGTCATTAAGCTTTGCGCTACGTAGTCTCCTGTAGTTCCGGGCGAGCCGGAGACGGAACATAAAACACCGAAAGTGACAAACTCAACCCGGGTCTCGGTGATATTTCTAAATGGCAACAAACAGCAGTGGCGCTGCTTGTGAATCCAGACAGAGAACTGGGCGATGTAAAACAAAGCACACTAAATCAGGCAATAACGACGACAAACCGTCTGGAAAATGGACTCAGAGAGGCAAGAATGCATTTCTTCCTCCCTCTCTCAGTCTGCATGACACATTTTATCCTGGAGTAAATATTCGGAGGATAATTGAACTGATTTTGATTTGTAAATTCCTCATTTCTGAATATGAAAGTGCGACGAGGAGAGCAGAAATAGTTCTGCCCGTGCGCCATCCTATAATGACTTTGACTATTGGCAAGATACTATGCATAATGTGTGGGATTTTAACTTGCTAATATGCTATTTTCTAGAATAGACTGTAACATCATGCATTATTGATGTGGCTTTTTCACAAATCACAAATGTGCGGTGAGACTTATAGGATGGATACTGGAGAGCTGGGCCTGTCGAAGTTCATTGCATGAAAACACCATATATATATTATTCTGTAGAATAAATGGGCCTATGAATCAATCTCATAACCTTTCAATATTTCATATGAATTTCATTATTTTAAATAACTTCGATGTAAAAAAAATTATAATCGAATTATTAAAGAACTCGTTGAGAAATGAGGGAAGAAAGCTACAGCATTTCAATACATTTTACAGGTTCTTCCCCCAATGCGGCGAGTTGTATGTTTGTGTAAATGAGTTCCTCTTTCCTCTACTTAATGGAAAAAACACTTGACCTGTTCATGATCGATTTTAAGCAACTCTCGTATTGTTGTATTAGTACAGCTTTATGCATAGGCCTATGTTTGCCCCCAGCAAAGCAACAACGTTTATTTGACGACCTGTACATACAATCCTTTATACTCCTTTCAAATCTATAAGAAGCTATAAGAATCAGAAAGGAGTGCTAATCAGACACGTAATTACAAGCAACTTTCAGCGCGCTGCTTTGACATCAACCGGTGGGGTGCTGAGCAGCATAGCAAAGCCAAGGCAGCGGCAGATAAAGGCCTCCAAAATGTTTATTGTTGTTTGAAACCCATCTGGTAATAGGCTTGTCTTAGATCGGTCTCCTTAATCAGGGTTTTAATTAAAGGTGGTTCAAGGCCACAGAGAACATGAAGAGCCGTAATTAATACTAGCCGACACCGGACCCCAGAACAGATGCAACGGTCCTTCTTCTGAGAGAAAATCCCATGGAAATCATGTACAGAAGTTTGTGTGTAGGCTGGGCTATAGAGGTTAATCCCGTCTTGAGAATAGGAGCACATTTCCCATTCGGTGCGGGGAGTCGCGGCGGTCGGGAATTCACTTCCCTGTCTTGCATGTTTTCATATTTCTTTGACATCTATTGATTTGAGGACAGCTGTACGGCTTTGTCGCAGGAGAGAGCCCCGGTCACAATGCATTAGCGTGATGCGTGAGCACAAGCCCAACATCTGAGGAGCCAAACAGGCTCAGGGAACGCCTGACAAGCGGCACTTACAACATGATCATTACGGAAAACCCACACGTTTTATTAGGCGTAATGAATGGCTCATCTTAATCAATGTAAATCTGTTGGAAACACGAGGTTGTGTTACTTTATAACTTACTAAAAGCGTTAGCATTTATTAACAGGAACTCGCCTATCTCTTTTTGACCGAATGAGATAGGTCTATCATGAAATATGAATGTACATTTAAAAACTCAGGTATTCGTTAATACATGAAAATCTCTCTTAATGCAAGTAGTCTGTAATACAATTGCATGACTCACAGTACATACTTGTATAACCTTTATAATGTTATAATTTGCCAGCCAATTCAATCAACCGACCAGTTGTCGGCCTATATCTTCTAAGTGTATGTCTATAACATCATTTGGAGAAAATCCTTGCTAAAATGAATTTTAATGCAAATTATTTGAATGCAAATATATTGGGTCATTTAAATCCTCTCTCTCTCTCTCACACACACACACACACACACACACACACACACACACACACACACACACACACACACACACACACACACACACACACACACACAGTGAGTAATATGCCGAAACACAGATTTGATGGGCTCAAACCATGGAGCGTTCTCTGTGTGTGTAATTGGCCACGTGCTCGGATGCCCTGAGTTCAGCCTTGGCATCAGTTTAGTATCGTGGAGGGAAACAAATATTCCAAATCATTTAAATTAAAGAAGGAATTGGGTTGATTAAGGGTACTGAGTCTCGTTTCTGCTCCAACGGTGATGACTAAAAACCTGCATTTTCATTTAAACAAAAACGAAATATTTCTGAACCAGGTCTACTTCACCAGGTTACAACTATATAGCACAGTGCTGCTGATGATGACCAACAGTCTTATTCATAATCATAATAATCATCATCATCATCATCATCATCATCATCATCATCTTCATCACCATTATTATCATCAACATCTTCATCACCGTCTTCATCATCACCATTATCACCATCACCATTTTCATCATCATCTTCATCATCATCTTCATCACCGTCTTCATCCTCACCATTATCAACATCTTCATCATCACCATTATCATCATCCCCACCATTATCACCATTATCACCATGTTCATCATCACCAGTATCAACATCATCACCATCTTCATCAGCACCATTATCAACATCATACACATTTAATTTATGCAAATCACATGGGATTTTGTTTGGGCTGGGGATTTACCAATCTCCCTAATAATACCGGAGAATGGTGTTGAAAATGTTTACATCGTAGGCTGGCCCCATCTCTGATTGTTCTGGTCAGAGGAACAGATGGACCAATCCCCCGCACATTGTCCTCCTGTCTGCCCACTCCGACTCCTAGTAAAGTACTGCTTTCAGTGGCATTTCAGCTTATCCAACCCCGACGCCCCGTTGTTGCGTTTATAACAAATCACCTCCTCACTCTTCCCCTTCACAATGAATCAAGATTTACAAAATGGGAGATCTCCTCCCTTGGCAGGGAAAAGTCCATTCCGGGCTTTGAGGCGGTGATTTACACGCAGGCTATCCCTCGCCTTTCCCTACCCCTTGACGGCTGCTCCGGGGCATCCACTGAGACCACCACTCCGGGGGCGAGGCCGGGGCTCCATGGAATCCGCGGCTGTAATTTGTTACTCGGCTGCAGACTATGGAGAGTCACGCCACGCTGGAGATGTTGCAGTGCGCTTCCCAAAAGCCATAGAAGTTGGACACACACACACACACACACACACACACACACACACACACACACACACACACACACACACACACAGTGACCCAACAACAATGATATGAATCCCCCCGGCCTCAGACTAACTTTTGGCCTAGTTTGTTCCTGCTGAGAGTTCCATGTCCTCCTCCCCCGGGAGACCTTTCCCTCCCTCTATACATATGTAAAGGAGACAAATAAAAATGGCTGAAGAAAAGGTGCAGAGCTAGTAAATCTTAAACAGACAATTGCCACCACTTGTGAAAATGTTGCCCGCTGAATGCTAGGCTTAATGCTACGCTAGCTATCAATACTCTTACACAAATGCTTGTTTTGCTATGGTTGAAAAGCATATTTTGAAAATCTGAGATGACAGTGTTGTTAACAAAAGGCTAAGCTTGAGAGCTAGCATATTTATTTCATTTCATTTGCGATTTTCATGAATAGTTAACGTTGCGTTATGGTAATGAGCTTGAGGCTGTATTTACGATCCCAGATCCGGGATGGCTAGTATCAAGAGGAGCAGCTCAAATATGCGAGTTTACCAATGTGTTCTGCAGTCAACGCTGTTGGAAGATACATAGCTTTATGTGTATCTACTCTCACTACTGTTGAGAAAACTGCACAGTTAAACCACATCTTGCCATCCCACCAGTGCAGCTATAAGGTGGGCCTACTACATGTACTGCAAGCAGTGTTAGCTCTCTCACAATCTGATCAATTATAGTGGCACTGATCCCAGTTATAATCTCCACCCGGCACAGCCAGAAGAGGACTGGCCACCCCTCATAGCCTGGTTCCTCTCTAGGTTTCTTCCTAGGGAGTTTTTCCTAGCCACCGTGCTTCTACACCTGCATTGCTTGCTGTTTGGGGTTTTAGGCTGGGTTTCTGTACAGCACTTTAACTCTGTGTCGTTGTATGTGTCGAACTGCTTTGCTTTATCTTGGCCAGGTCGCAATTGTAAATGAGAACTTGTTCTCAACTTGCTTACCTGGTTAAATAAAGGTGAAATAAATAAATAAATAAATAAAAAATATCAGCTGATGTACGAAGGGCTATATAAATACATTTGATTTGATTTGATTTGAGTACAGTAATATAACTTAATAACGTGGAGTCTTTTTCTCCAGAGGTGTCTTTAAGTATAGTAATATTAGTTGTAACTTTACGCATGCCTTCTATGAAAAAGTGCAGGCAAGAAAAGAGAGTAAATATTGTGATTTGAGAACTCACTAACTGTTAGATTCTTAATAATTGAATATGATCATTGTTTATTGGAGATGATATGCAGTCGGCCTGGGAAGGCAGACTCGTTGGACACTGCACCTTGCAGAAGAAACTCAGCCCTGTGATTTCACCTTCCCCTTAGTTCTGCTTGTGGAGCGTGGCTGCCCCCTAGCGCTGAAATAGAGTCATACGCGTTCTCACCTTCAATGAATGTTTCTGCACAAATAACAAAAACTCAGTGCTTCATGGTGACAGGTAACTTTGTGCCAGTGATGTTTTTCTTAATTACAGTGTTGTGTACCTGTTAGTTATCATATAGGACAACAGCAAAAGTAGGCCTATCATTCAAAGGTTTTTGTCCACCTCAGCGTTCCGTGGAACCTTTTGTGGAATGTGACGTGGTGCTGAACGGACAGCTCCGAACCGGTGTCGCGACGAAATATATCGTTTTTTTGAGCTCACAAAACAAAGGATTCATTTGATTTCTTCAGTTTTATGAGTAGCCTATTTTCCGCGCTGATGAAGAACCTAAAACATAGATAAGATCATTAACCTAGTAGAGTCTCACATGGGCGCCAGACAATTTGGCTTTTCAAAGAAACAGCAAGGCTTCAGTGAGAAAACAAAAAAAATGTTTCATTCAACAGTCGAACAGCCAAAAGGAGCAAAAGTCGGATCCTGTAAATTACACTAATGCTAAAAGAAAGAGTATTATTTTCCCATTTGGTCTGGGAGAAGGAAATGTCAGAGCCATTGGAGAGGTTCATCTGTATTTTCTCCCCTAATGAGCACATCTGAGAGGTGGACACGGAAGACTGGACAGGCGCAGATACAGATACCCGGGACATATTAAAACACCGTTCATTGATTTACCCTCCTATGCTTTTGAGTTTATTTTTAGGTGTGGGCCTAATGGACTTTGTAATGACTAACTTCATTAAGTTTCCTATCAGATATCGACCTATTCATGCATGGCTGTGGATTTCTCATGCAAAATGGAATTCGTTACCAGTACTGAACTTTTGAATGTAAATTGCTGTCTTCATTATGGAGAAAATGTTACAGCTGCTAATAAACTATTATAAAATAATAGAATAACTTCCCATTGCCACCAATTACCTACAACCTAAAACAGTTATTATTCTATACAAAGTAGGGCCTTTGTGATTTCAAGGTAGTCTCTCTCTCTCTCTCTCTCTCTCTCTCTCTCTCTCTCTCTCTCTCTCTCTCTCTCTCTCTCTGTCTCTCTCTCTCTCTCTCTCTCTGTCTCTCTCTCTCTCTCTCTCTCTGTCTCTCTCTCTCTCTCTCTCTGTCTCTCTCTCTCTCTCTGTCTCTCTGTCTCTCTCTCTCTCTCTCTCTGTCTCTCTCTCTCTCTCTGTCTCTCTCTGTCTCTCTGTCTCTCTCTGTCTCTCTCTCTCTCTCTCTCTCTCTCTCTCTCTCTCTCTCTCTCTCTCTCTCTCTCTCTCTCTCTCTCTCTCTGTCTCTCTCTGTGTCTCTCTCTCTCTCTGTCTCTGTCTCTGTCTCTCTCTCTCTCTCTCTCTCTGTCTCTCTCTCTCTGTCTCTCTCTCTCTCTCTCTCTCTCTGTCTCTCTGTCTCTGTCTCTGTCTCTGTCGCTGTCGCTGTCTCTGTCTCTGTCTCTCTCTCTCTCTCTGTCTCTGTCTCTGTCTCTGTCTCTGTCTCTGTCTCTCTCTCACTCTCTCTCTGTGTCTCTCTCTCTCTGTGTCTCTCTCTCTCTGTGTCTCTCTCTCTCTCTCTCTCTCTCTCTGTCTCTCTCTCTCTCTCTCTCTCTCTCTCTCTCTCTCTCTCTGTCTCTCTGTCTCTCTGTCTCTCTCTGTCTCTCTCTGTCTCTCTCTGTCTCTCTCTGTCTCTCTCTCTCTCTCTCGCTCTCTCTCTCCATCTCTCTCTGGGGAGGCTGGCATTTACTTGATGATTTCTGCCTTTAAGTGCATGCTTAAAGTGCAGTGTTTTTATCTACACCTAAAATAGCTGCGGACTGGGACAATTTAACAGGCAATTTAACTGACTGTGTGTTAGTCAGGCTGTCTGCCTCCCATACTCTGCCAAAGAGACATGGCATGATGGATGTGGGCAGTTTAAGAATGGTGAACACACACACACACACACACACACACACACACACACACACACACACACACACACACACACACACATGCGTTTGACGTTTGTCAACAGCGGGCATGCTAACTTCAAGGCTTTGACTAATTGAGCAATAATTGAGATGTCTCTGGTCCTTGCTACTGTTGCCACACTTGTCATTGTTGTTTTGTCTGTCTGTTGAAGACAGCTGAGTGGAAAAAGACAGTCATCTAGACACAACATTGCAAAGACAGATTCTATGAAGTATTTGAAGTTGATCAAAGTGCAGAAGGGGATAAAACATTTGTCATCGATGGCCATGTGGTCTGTTGCATGGTCCAGTGTGTGTGTGTGGTAGTGTGTGTGGTGGGTTTGTGTGTGTTAGTGTGTGTGTTTATCAGAGACAGATGGGAGAGGTATGGTGCTGCCTGGCACGGATAAGAACAGGTACAGCTGTTTGTGCACACACACACACACACACACACACACGACTACACAGACACCCTGCCATATTTCCCAATACAAACACATATGGAGCCATCAGAGGCCAACACACTTTCATTAGAGTAACATCTTGTGCTGGAGGTTGGAGCAGCTCTGGGCTGGAGTCAGGTGGTCCAGACCCGTCAGTAGGAGGAAGCAGAGGCGTTTGTCATCCCCCTCTCAGGGCTCTGTCCTCCTGGAAGAGAGAGAGAGGGGACTGAGGGCTGGGTGACAGAGCATCTGGCTCTAGGATCTCCAGCTGCAAGGAGAGAGAGGGAGAGGAGTGTCTCTGCAGCCCAGGGGAGGGACTCCAACTCCTGCAGCCAAATCCACAGCCACCACTCTGAATGGAGAGGAGATGGAGGACTGTGTGAGGATGAGGAACTTGTTTACACATACAGTATATAGACCCCAGAAAATGGCAGAGGTGTGAGGGACGTCTAGTAATGCCGAGTGACTGGACCAACGGACCAGAGGATAATGTCACTCACACCATGACCCACAAATCAGTGCAGCCACGATGGACACAACTGCACAGCCACAGCCAGGGCCCCTGAGATAGCATTTAGCATCTAGCATACTAGCCCCTGGTTAGCATTTAGCACCAGGCAACTTTTCCTTTGCGGTCATTTCATCATTTTAGGGGAGGGGAGATGGAGGGATAGAGGGGGGGATGGAGGGATAGAGGGGAGAGGGGAGATGGGGGATAGAGGAGGGGATGGAGGGATAGAGGGGGAGAGGGGAAATGGAGGGATAGAGGAGGGGATAGAGGGATAAAGGAGGGGATGGAGAGATAGGGGGAATGGAGAGATAGAGGGTGAATGGAGAGATAGAGGAGGGGATGGAGAGATAGGGGGATGGAGAGATAGAGGGTGAATGGAGAGATAGAGGAGGGGATGGAGAGATAGGGGGATGGAGAGATGGTGGAGGGATAGAGAAGGGGATGGAGAGATAGGGGGGGATGGAGAGATAGAGGGTGAATGGAGAGATAGAGGAGGGGATGGAGAGATAGGGGGGGATGGAGAGATGGTGGAGGGATAGAGAAGGGGATGGCGAGATAGAGGGGGATGGAGAGATGGTGGAGCGATAGAGGAGGGGATGGAGAGATAGGGGGATGGAGAGATAGAGGGTGAATGGAGAGATAGAGGAGGGGATGGAGAGATAGAGGAGGGGATGGAGGGATAAAGGAGGGGGTGGAGGGAAAGAGGGGGAGAGGGGGAGATGGAGAAATAGAGGAAAGGATAGAGGATGGGATGGGGGATAGAGGAGGGGATGGCGGATAGAGGAGGGGATGGGAGGATAGAGGAGGGGAGGGAGAGATAGAGGAGGGGATGAAGGGATAGAGGGGGGATGGAGGGATAGAGGGGGAGAGGGGAGATGGAGGGATAGAGGGGGGGATGGAGGGATAGAGGGGGAGAGGGGAGATGGGGGATAGAGGAGGGGATGGAGGGATAAAGGAGGGGATGGAAGGATAGAGGGGGATGGAGAGATAGAGGGTGAATGGAGAGATAGAGGAGGGGATGGAGAGAGAGGAGGGGATGGAGGGATAGGGAAAAGGAGGGGGTGGAGGGAAAGAGGGGGAGATGGAGAAATAGAGGAAAGGATAGAGGATGGGATGGGGGATAGAGGAGGATGGGAGGATAGAGGAGGGAGGGAGAGATAGAGGAGGGGATAAAGGGATAGAGGGGGATGGAGGGATAGAGGGGGAGAGGGGAGATGGAGGGATAGAGGGGGATGGAGGGGAGAGGGGAGATGGAGGGATAGAGGAGGGGATGGAGGGACAGAGGGGAGAGGGGAAATGGAGGGATAGAGGAGGGGATAGAGGGATAAAGGAGGGGATGGAAGGATAGAGGGGGATGGAGAGATATAGGAGGGGATGGAGGGATAGAGGGGGATGGAGAGATAGGAGAGGGGATGGAGGGATAGAGGGGGAGATGGAGAAATAGAGGAAGGGATAGAGGGAAAGAGGGGGGATGGAGATATGGAGGAGGGGATGGAGGGATAGAGGGGGATGGAGAAATAGAGGAAGGGATAGAGAGATAGAGGAGGAGATGGAGGAGGGGATGGAGAGATGGAGGAGGGGATGGAGAGATGGAGGAGGATATGGAGGGATAGAGGGGGGTGGAGGGATAGAGAGGGAGAGGGGAGATGGAGGGATAGAGGCGGGATGGAGGGATAGAGGAGGGGATGGAGAAATAGAGGAGGGGATGGAGAGAGAGGGGGGAGAGGGGGATGGAGGGATAGAGAGGAGGGATAGAGGAGGATGGAGAGATAGAGGAGCGGATGGAGAGATAGAGGAGGGGATGGAGAGATAGAGGAGCGGATGGAGAGATAGAGGAGGGGATGGAGAGATAGAGGAGGGGATGGAGAGATAGAGGAGCGGATGGAGAGATAGAGGAGCGGATGGAGAGATAGAGGAGCGGATGGAGAGATAGAGGAGGGGATGGAGAGATAGAGGAGCGGATGGAGAGATAAAGGAGGGGATGGAGAGATAGAGGAGGGGATGGAGAGATAGAGGAGCGGATGGAGAGATAGAGGAGGGGATGGAGAGATAGAGGAGGGGATGGAGAGATAGAGGAGCGGATGGAGAGATAGAGGAGGGGATGGAGGGATAGAGGAGGGGATGGAGAGATAGAGAAGCGGATGGAGAGATAGAGGAGCGGATGGAGAGATAGAGGAGCGGATGGAGAGATAGAGGAGGGGATGGAGAGATAGAAGGGGGATGGAAAGGAGGGATAGACAAATTAAAGTGTGAGCCTTCAGAGTGTTACACACGCTGCACACAATCAGGCATGCACTTACATACACTTTACGCACATACACACACACACACACACACACACACACACACACACACACACACACACACACACACACACACACACACACACACACACACATAAGGGGTTACACATGTGACGTGTGACCTTTGCTGAGGGAGGTGCCATAGGGCTGCAGTCACAGACCCTCTTCTAATCTTCTAAAGATAATAACTCCTCCAAGACTCAGTCGCCCTAATCTGCCATTAGCCCTCTGGGATTGTGGTCTGAGATTGAGATGAGTCCTGGAGGGTGGAGGATGGACAAGGGGTTTAGGGGTGGATGACATCAGCATCCCCTAACAGGATGTTTTCAGAGGGTATCAGAAGGGGTTTGGGTGGGAGAGATGCTGCCCTCCTCCATTCAGGGCCTGCTAGTATATTATGTTCTGTTTGGTGTGTGTTTTCTCACTCCGTTGTCTCACCTTGTTGTTGCTGCTGCAATGATTTATCAGTCATGTTTAGTAACTTCTTTTTGCAAAAGTGTCACAGACGGACACTTATCAGTTGATACTGTGCTGCACATTGTGACTGTGAGTGTTTTCCACTCTGCACAAATTGAGGTTTGCTGTTCGACAGACCATGCAGGATATTCAAAACACGTATGGACATGCAGTCGTTGACATAAAAACATACCCTTTTGAATCTGTGTCCCATCCCCCCTTACACACAAACACACGCACGCACGCACGCACGCACGCACGCACGCACGCACGCACGCACGCACGCACGCACGCACGCACACACACACACACACACACACACACACACACACACACACACACACACACACACACACACACACACACACACACACACACACATACAGCCTTCCTGGCTGCAGCAAATGTGGTAGTTGGTATGGCAGATAAACACAGGCCAGGAAATCAGCAGCTCTTCATGCCCATTGGCTCAGAGCATGTTGGTGCGGGGCTGTGTAGTGTGGTGGGTTGGGTGCATTCTCTTCATGCCCATTGGCTCAGAGCATGTTGGTGGGGGCTGTGTAGTGTGGTGGGTTGGGTGTATTCTCTTCATGCCCATTGGCTCAGAGCAGAGTGACACGTTGGTCGGGGCTGTGTAGTGTGGTGGGTTGGGTGCATTCTCTTCATTTTATTTATTTTTATTTAACCAGGTAAGCAAGTTGAGAACAAGTTCTCATTTACAATTGCGACCTGGCCAAGATAAAGCAAAGCAGTTCGACACATACAACGACACAGAGTTACACATGGAGTAAAACAAACATACAGTCAATAATACAGTAAAAAAAACAAGTCTATATACAATGTGAGCAAATTAGGTGAGAAGGGAGGTAAAGGCAAAAAAGGCCATGGTGGCAAAGTAAATACAATATAGCAAGTAAAACACTGGAATGGTAGTATTGCAATGGAAGAATGTGCAAAGTAGAAATAAAAATAATGGGGTGCAAAGGAGCAAAATAAATAAATTAATTAAATACAGTTGGGAAAGAGGTAGTTGTTTGGGCTAAATTATAGGTGGGCTATGTACAGGTGCAGTAATCTGTAAGATGCTCTGACAGTTGGTGCTTAAAGCTAGTGAGGGAGATAAGTGTTTCCAATTTAAGAGATTTTTGTAGTTCGTTCCAGTCATTGGCAGCAGAGAACTGGAAGGAGAGGCGGCCAAAGAAAGAATTGGTTTTGGGGGTGACTAGAGAGATATACCTGCTGGAGCGTGTGCTACAGGTGGGAGATGCTATGGTGACCAGCGAGCTGAGATAAGGGGGACTTTACCTAGCAGGGTCTTGTAGATGACATGGAGCCAGTGGGTTTGGCGACGAGTATGAAGCGAGGGCCAGCCAACGAGAGCGTACAGGTCGCAATGGTGGGTAGTATATGGGGCTTTGGTGACAAAACGGATTGCACTGTGATAGACTGCATCCAATTTGTTGAGTAGGGTATTGGAGGCTATTTTGTAAATGACATCGCCAAAGTCGAGGATTGGTAGGATGGTCAATTTTACAAGGGTATGTTTGGCAGCATGAGTGAAGGATGCTTTGTTGCGAAATAGGAAGCCAATTCTAGATTTAACTTTGGATTGGAGATGTTTGATATGGGTCTGGAAGGAGAGTTTACAGTCTAACCAGACACCTAAGTATTTGTAGTTGTCCACGTATTCTAAGTCAGAGCCGTCCAGAGTAGTGATGTTGGACAGGCGGGTAGGTGCAGGTAGCGATCGGTTGAAGAGCATGCATTTAGTTTTACTTGTATTTAAGAGCAATTGGAGGCCACGGAAGGAGAGTTGTATGGCATTGAAGCTTGCCTGGAGGGTTGTTAACACAGTGTCCAAAGAAGGGCCGGAAGTATACAGAATGGTGTCGTCTGCGTAGAGGTGGATCAGAGACTCACCAGCAGCAAGAGCGACCTCATTGATGTATACAGAGAAGAGAGTCGGTCCAAGAATTGAACCCTGTGGCACCCCCATAGAGACTGCCAGAGGTCCGGACAGCAGACCCTCCGATTTGACACACTGAACTCTATCAGAGAAGTAGTTGGTGAACCAGGCGAGGCAATCATTTGAGAAACCAAGGCTGTCGAGTCTGCCGATGAGGATGCGGTGGTTGACAGAGTCGAAAGCCTTGGCCAGATCAATGAATACGGCTGCACAGTAATGTTTCTTATCGATGGCGGTTAAGATATCGTTTAGGACCTTGAGCGTGGCTGAGGTGCACCCATGACCAACTCTGAAACCAGATTGCATAGATTGGGGGGCTGTGTAGTGTGGTGGGTTGGGTGTTTTCTCTTCATACCCATTGGCTCAGAGCATGTTGGTGGGGCACCATTATTTAGATTCACACTGGACATGTTTGTTAAATTAAAGACATGCTCCGAAACTTCTGCAACTGCTAAGCATTTTTTAACCCTCCCCTTTGGACTGGATGTGTCAATGTGTAGTTCATACATACACAATCTATGAGCAGAATTACTGCCTCACCTCAATTAGCCACGAAGTACCTAGTTTGAAGGCAACTTTTTTTCAGGAACCTGTGCTGCGCCATTTTCCATACATTTTCCACCACGTGGGCCAGCCCCCAAGCAATTCGAGTTCTAGCCAATGAGCTTCAGCCATTTGCGTGACAGCTAGCAGGATGCACACATAGGAGAGGGAGCGAGAGAGCAATGATGCGGTGAACATATCTGCACGTATGTGACTTAGTACGCAACTTCCAGGGACCACTCTTGCCTCATGAGCCCTACTTTCAGAACTACTGGTTAAAAGTATACAAAAGTACTGTAGAATCTCTTTAATGAATTGCCAGAAGGCTGCAAAGAAGAGAATGAACACTTCTTCCTAAAACTAGACAATGAATGGCAATCTGTATAATGGCTGAAGAAAGTCTAGGAGATCCTATTCAACTCCACTCCATTCTATTCTATGTTTAATGTTTGGATAATGTCCATCCTTGCTTGTCTCCTAATGAGTGTTACTAGACAGATGACAGTGAAATGAATGGTTGGTCTCCACTGTGTATAACAACAGTTACTCTTCTTTTCATGGTCTTCATAATGACCCATTATAAAACTGCAGATAAATTGCCACATTTATTGAAACTGCACTAAAACATGGTCCTACGGTTTTGCCCACTCGTCAATCTCTTGCTTGAAGTGGTGCGCACACACACACACACACACACACACACACACACACACACACACACACACACACACACACACACACACACACACACACACACACACACACACACACACACACACACACACACACATATCTAATAGCTGCCAGCTGTCCAGGTGCTGTAACATTGATTAACACCATCTATGCATCACGGAGCGCAGAAGCGAGTCGAAGGTCCGACTGCCAGACCAACTCTGTTCAAATTTCGCTTCGGTTGCTCCATGAACTATGCGGCGCTAATCTGCACTTTGACGTGTGGCTGCTCCACTATGAATTCCTGGCTTAATTAAAAGCGGGACCCTCTCTGTCATCTAATTACAGGGAGAAAAAGGTTATTGCTTCGATGCAATTTTCCAAATGCGATTCCTTAACAGTTATTAAAGGGCCCGGTGTCGTTTATTGTTTCAGATTCTTCACTATGGAAATGGCCCTGGTGACAGCCGTAATGACTGGGGTGGAGGGGGTGGGGGTGGGGGGTGCTTCATCTCTATAGAGGCCCGTTTCCCGGTCGTTTGTCTCTGGTAAGTGGAGCAGACAGGAACGTGGAAATGTCACGGGAGGGATACCATGATTGCCTCCGCTTTACAGTCGTCATTAAAGGAGAGCAAAGGTTTATTTTCTCTCCTGCGGCAGTCTTGAGAAGTTTATTAATCGATCTGGAATGGTTGGGGCAGTGAGTTATTAGGAATATACTATAGGAAAGCTCAGGAGAGAGAGGGAGGGAAATGTAGGGGGGACTCATAGTGAGAGGGTGAGAGAGTGGGGATGGTCACAGTGAGAGAGTGGGGATGGTCACAGTGAGAGAGTGGGGATGGTCACAGTGAGACAGTGGGGATGGTCACAGTGAGACAGTGGGGATGGTCACAGTGAGAGAGTGGGGATGGTCACAGTGAGACAGTGGGGATGGTCACAGTGAGACAGTGGGGATGGTCACAGTGAGAGAGTGGGGATGGTCACAGTGAGACAGTGGGGATGGTCACAGTGAGAGTGGGGATGGTCACAGTGAGGGGGGATGGTCACAGTGAGAGAGTGGGGATGGTCACAGTGAGAGAGTGGGGATGGTCACAGTGAGAGAGTGGGGATGGTCACAGTGAGAGAGTGGGGATGGTCACAGTGAGACAGTGGGGATGGTCACAGTGGTCACAGTGAGAGAGTGGGGATGGTCACAGTGAGAGAGTGGGGATGGTCACAGTGAGAGAGTGGGGATGGTCACAGTGAGACAGTGGGGATGGTCACAGTGAGACAGTGGGGATGGTCACAGTGAGACAGTGGGGATGGTCACAGTGAGACAGTGGGGATGGTCACAGTGAGAGAGTGGGGATGGTCACAGTGAGAGAGTGGGTCACAGTGATGGTCACAGTGAGACAGTGGGGATGGTCACAGTGAGACAGTGGGATGGTCACAGTGAGACAGTGGGGATGGTCACAGTGAGAGAGTGGGGATGGTCACAGTGAGAGAGTGGGGATGGTCACAGTGAGAGAGTGGGGATGGTCACAGTGAGACAGTGGGGATGGTCACAGTGAGAGAGTGGGGATGGTCACAGTGAGAGAGTGGGGATGGTCACAGTGAGACAGTGAGACAGTGGGGATGGTCACAGTGAGAGAGTGGGGATGGTCACAGTGAGGTCAGTGAGAGGGGATGGTCACAGTGAGAGAGTGGGGATGGTCACAGTGAGAGGGTGTGGATGGTCACAGTGAGACGGAGGGGATGGTCACAGTGAGAGAGTGGGGATGGTCACAGTGAGAGAGTGGGGATGGTCACAGTGAGAGAGTGGGGATGGTCACAGTGAGAGAGTGGGGATGGTCACCGTGAGAGAGTGGGGATGGTCACAGTGAGACAGTGGGGATGGTCACAGTGAGAGAGTGGGGATGGTCACAGTGAGAGAGTGGGGATGGTCACAGTGAGACAGTGGGGATGGTCACAGTGAGAGAGTGGGGATGGTCACAGTGAGAGTGGGGATGGTCACAGTGAGAGAGTGGGGATGGTCACAGTGACACAGTGGGGATGGTCACAGTGAGAGAGTGGGGATGGTCACAGTGAGACAGTGGGGATGGTCACAGTGAGAGAGTGGGGATGGTCACAGTGAGAGAGTGGGGATGGTCACAGTGAGAGAGTGGGGATGGTCACAGTGAGAGAGTGGGGATGGTCATAGTGAAAGGGTGTGGATGGTCACAGTGAGACAGTGGGGATGGTCACAGTGAGAGAGTGGGGATGGTCACAGTGAGAGAGTGGGGATGGTCACCGTGAGAGAGTGGGGATGGTCACCGTGAGAGAGTGGGGATGGTCACAGTGAGAGAGTGGGAATGGTCATAGTGAGAGGGTGTGGATGGTCACAGTGAGACAGTGGGGATGGTCACAGTGAGAGAGTGGGGATGGTCACAGTGAGAGAGTGGGGATGGTCACAGTGAGAGAGTGGGGATGGTCACAGTGAGAGAGTGGGGATGGTCACAGTGAGAGGGTGGGGATGGTCACAGTGAGTGAGAGATAGTGGGGATGGTCAGTGGGGATGGTCACAGTGAGAGAGTGGGGATGGTCACAGTGAGAGAGTGGGGATGGTCACAGTGATGGTCAGAGTGGGGATGGTCACAGTGAGAGAGTGGGGATGGTCACAGTGAGAGAGTGGGGATGGTCACAGTGAGAGAGTGGGGATGGTCACAGTGAGACAGTGGGGATGGTCACAGTGAGATAGTGGGGATGGTCACAGTGAGAGAGTGGGGATGGTCACAGTGAGAGAGTGGGGATGGTCACAGTGAGAGAGTGGGGATGGTCACAGTGAGAGAGTGGGGATGGTCACAGTGAGAGAGTGGGGATGGTCACCGTGAGAGAGTGGGGATGGTTTTCCCTAGACTGTTCAGTCAGATCACATTCCTCTTTTGTAAGGTCTTGTTGCCTCTACACTCCAGAGTTGGCTCTAGCAGGAAAAGTTAGTCAAACTCTTTTCCCTGAGATGTATAACTTTGTCGGTAGCTCAGTGGGCCATTGCAGTTTTGTGTCACTCATATGATTTGGGTTTGATAGCCAGATGGTTATAGACTGGGTACCAGTTACATTAAATGTCCTTCATACCTTTGTATGCACATGGTAACTACAGTGTAACTACAGTTGGGGTAGACATTAAATCTACTTTCAAGAGAAGTAAACCAGCATACACTACCACTGAAGTCCCTTGGGCCTGGAAAATGAACCCCAGAATTACAATAATAAGAAAATAAAACATGTATTTAACCTTTATTAAACTGGGCAAGTCAGTTAAGAACAAATTCTTATTTCCAATGACAGCCTACCGTGGTTAAACCCTAACTCGGTTAAACCCTAACTCGGTTAAACCCTACCGCGGTTAAACCCTAACTCGGTTAAACCCTACCGCGGTTAAACCCTAACTCGGTTAAACCCTACCGTGGTTAAACCCTAACTCGGTTAAACCCTACCGTGGTTAAACCCTAACTCGGTTAAACCCTACCGTGGTTAAACCCTAACTCGGTTAAACCCTACCGCGGCTAAACCCTAACTCGGTTAAACCCTACCATGGTTAAACACTACCGCGGTTAAACCCTAACTCGGACGACGCAGGGCCAATTGTGCGCTGCCCTATGGGACTCCCAATCACGGCTGGTTTTGATACAGTCTGGAATTGAACCAAGGTCTGTAGCGACGCCTCTAGCACTGAGATGCAGTGCCTTAGACCTCTGCGCCAATCGGGAGCCAAAATTATCCTAACCAGCTGTCCCCTGGGTCTGGGAGTGCTTACTCCATCCAGACACACATGTGGATGGATGAAGAGCTAGGCTATGGGTCATGGGTCAAGGGCCATGGGGCAAGGGTCATGGGGAAAGGGTCATGGGGAAAGGGTCATGGGGCAAGGGCCATGGGGAAAGGGCCATGGGGAAAGGGCCATGGGGAAAGGGCCATGGGGCAACGGTCATGGGGAAAGGGCCAAGGGGAAAGGGCCATGGGGAAAGGGCCATGGGGAAAGGGCCATGGGGAAAGGGCCATGGGGAAAGGGTCATGGGTCAAGGGTCATGGGTCAAGGGCCATGGGGAAAGGGCCATGGGTCAAGGGTCATGGGGCAAGGGCCATGGGGAAAGGGTCATGGGTCAAGGGTCATGGGTCAAGGGCCATGGGGAAAGGGCCATGGGGCAAGGGTCATGGGGCAAGGGCCATGGGGAAAGGGCCATGGGGAAAGGGCCATGGGGCAAGGGCCATGGGGCAAGGGTCATGGGGCAAGGGCCATGGGGAAAGGGTCATGGGGAAAGGGCCATGGGGAAAGGGTCATGGGTCAAGGGCCATGGGGAAAGGGTCATGGGTCAAGGGTCATGTGGCAAGGGTCATGGGTCAAGGGCCATGGGAAAGGGTCATGGGTCAAGGGTCATGTGGCAAGGGTCATGGGGCAAGGGCCATGGGGAAAGGGTCATGGGTCAAGGGCCATGGGTCAAGGGTCATGGGGAAAGGGTCATGGGGCAAGGGTCATGGGTCAAGGGCCATGGGGAAAGGGCCATGGGGCAAGGGCCATGGGGCAAGGGCCATGGGGCAACGGTCATGGGGAAAGGGCCATGGGGCAAGGGTCATGTGGCAATGGCCATGGGGCAAGGGTCATGTGGCAATGGCCATGGGGCAAGGGTCATGTGGCAAGGGCCATGGGGCAAGGATAGAGAACCGCAAAACTGGATTACTGCTGGACACTAATGTCCTGTGTCTCACAGCATAGCGTTTGTTAATCATATTAACCAAAGGCCTTCTGCTGTGTGTGTGTGTGTGTGTGTGTGTGTGTGTGTGTGT
>NC_088422.1:90116103-90216103 GCF_034236695.1 Oncorhynchus nerka
TCACATGTTTCCCATGCCAATAAAGCCCCATTGAATTGAAGGGAGAGGGGGAGAGAGAGAGAGGGGGAGAGAGGAGAGAGAGAAATAGAGAAATAGAGAGAGAGAGAGAGAGAAGGAGAAATAGAGAGAGGGGGAGCGAGGGTGAGAGAGTGGGAGAGAGGGAGAGAGAGTGAGAGAGAAGGAGAGAAAGAGAGGGAGAGAGGGAGCGAGGGAGAGAGAGGATAGAGAGAAATAGAGACAGAGAGAGAAGGAGAAAGAGAGAGGGGGAGAGAGGAGAGAGAGAAATAGAGAAATAGAGAGAGAGAAGGAGAAATAGAGAGAGGGGGAGAGAGAGGGAGAGAGAGGATAGAGAGAAATAGAGACATAGAGAGAGAAGGAGAAAGAGAGAGGGGAGAGAGAGAAATAGAGAAATAGAGAGAGAGAGAAGGATAAATAGAGAGGGGAGAGAGAGAGGAGAGAGAGTGAGAGAGAAGGAGAGAAAGAGAGGGAGATGGAGAGGGGGATGGAGGGAGAGGGAGAGAGGGAGATGGAGAGGGGGCGGAGGGAGAGGGAGAGAGGGATGGAGAGGGGCGGAGGGAGAGAGGGAGATGGAGAGGGGGCGGAGGGAGAGGGAGCGAGGGAGAGAGGGAGATGGAGAGGGGCGGAGGGAGAGGGAGCGAGGGAGAGAGGGAGATGGAGAGGGGCGGAGGGAGAGGGAGCGAGGAGAGAGGGAGATGGAGAGGGGGCGGAGGGAGAGGGAGAGGGAGATGGAGAGGGGCGGAGAGAGAGGGAGAGGGAGATGGAGAGGGGGACGGAGGGAGAGAGGGAGAGGGAGAGAGGGAGATGGAGAGGGGGACGGAGGGAGAGGGAGAGAGGGAGAGAGGGAGGCGTCTTACTGGGAGAAAACACATCTGTGTATCATCATATCTCGCTACGACACTCTGATTCAAATTGACCGGGCAAGACTAATTTAAATACATTAACTATTCATTAATTAAATAAAAAGGCCAGTTAGCCCCAGGGTCCTTTATAATAAAACACTGGGATGTACAGTTTATGCAAAAAATGTAAGTTCCATGTGTTGGGCTTATTATGCTAATGCTGAATGACAAAATACATGTTCTCCTGCCTCCAAATGGAGATGAGGGAGGATGCTGTCAGACAGTTGTTTCCAGGGTACACAGACTCTCCTATTGCATGTTAGAACATATTGAAATAGGAAAAGTGTGAAAAAGAATGTATTCTCTCACTACTGTAAGTCACTCTGGAGAAGAGTGTCTGCTAAATGACTGAAGTGTAAATGTGAAATAATAATAATATGATGCTATTTGTTTGTCCTATGTCTCATTGCCTGTCATGATAATAACCATGAGTTGTTTTACTGCTGTCTTCAGCTAAAGACCTGGGACCCGACAAGTGTGAAATATGATGGGTGTGGTATTCTGCTTTGTGCATTTGTTATGTTAAACCAATAGTCTGGTATATTCTGAAGAAAACACACAGAGAGAGAGAGAGAGAGAGAGAGAGAGAGAGAGAGAGAGAGAGAGAGAGAGAGAGAGAGAGAGAGAGAGAGAGAGAGAGAGAGAGAGAGAGAGCGAGAGAATTCAATTGAATTCAATTGAAAATTGAGAGAGGAGAGAGAACACATAAACATACCCATATCAATAAAACAGGGAGTCAACACGGTGATTAAGGAGGGGCACAACTATTTTTGGCAGCCCCTCAAAAAATGCGTGAGAGTTCTACGGCAGTGTTTACGTGTCATTTTGCAACGTGGCGCCCATAGTCATCTCGTGTTACAGACAGCCCGTGGACCAATGGCAGCGACACTAACAATGAGTGAGGTTGAACCAGCGCTGAAGCCGAATATGTGAATGGTTGTACGTGAAGTAGGAAGCAACCTCGCTAGGTTGAGCTCTGTGGTGTCCCGTGGTAACCAGCCGGGCATGTTTGAAACGAAAATACGACCTGGGGCGGGCTGTACTTGTCTGAAGTGACCTGTGTAATGTTTTTAAATGCACCTATACTCTACTGCAAGACTTGATGCTTGGATGCCACGTTTCGGCAACATTGTTACGCTCCTCAAAGTAAGAAAGTAGCCAGCTTGCGCTGTTGTTTTATTTCGCCTCAGTAGACTTGTAACAAACTGGCTACATTTATAGCAGCGGGCTAAATACGGCTTGCTACTTAGCTCACGTAGCTTCACTCCGCAACAGCTGATCTGTCCTCAAACATCCTACTGATGGACGCGTACGGCTACGTGTGCGTTCTGCTCCTCTGCTCTTGTGTCGTGCTCGGTAAACCAACGCTAAGAAAAGAACGCGTCCACCACGACCCGTTAGAACTAATTAAACAAGCCAACGAAGACAACCAGAGCTTCCAATTCGATCATGAGGCCTTTCTGGGAAAGGAGGACGCTACTACTTTCGACCAGCTTACCCCGGAGGAGAGCAAAGACAGGCTTGGGTAAGGTTCCCCTGCAAACACTAGAGATACATGTGATAAAATGCAGGGTCACTAAAGTGCAAAACTAGTTGAAAGACGACAGTTTATTCGGTTCTCCTCAGTTCCATTATTCTCTGATAACGTTCCACTGGATGTCATAAGGTGAAAGCACCAATTTGTAAGTCGCTCTGGATAAGAGCGTCTGCTAAATGACTTAAATGTAAATGTAAATGATAACTCTTCACGTTGGTGTCTTTGAGTCGCGAGGGTCTCTATCTGGACAGCAAGCGGTGGTGACGCAACCAGCCTCTGGTGCGTAATGTGGGCTATTGTCGCATGTCTCCACAGTTAAAGGCCGCCTTAGTGGGTCACAATAGTCGCATATTCCTGTTAATGTATTTCGTGGTATCTTGGCTTTGGGTTATTAAAAATTCACAACTCGCCCAAGTGGTGCCTGAGACGTTTGCATGCCAGCAGACCCGCATGATATAACGGTACATTATTACGCTTTTAAATGTAGAGCGAGTGCTATTCGCTCGCACACATTCCCCGGTCATATTATAATTGCAGAGTGTAGTTCTTAATTATGGATAATGCATTAAAGAAGCAAGAGGAGGTTTTGTGGTGTTGAGAGAGTTGGATAAAAGTTGAGAACCACGAGCAGAATCTTGTTAGCTGGTTTTAAATGTGTGTTGGAACCCATGGAACGTGTCAACGGCGGTGTGTTATTTCATAGAGAGACCTGTCTAGCTTCCTGTAGTTCTGTTTCATCTCTGCCACTGTTAAAATAACATGTTGGCTCTATGTTACACACGTTGGCTGAAATGGGCATAGGTTGTGTTGGCCCTTCTCCCTGAGAATTCCCTTTCCTGAATCGCATTGAGTGGGAGGACCCTCTTAACATCACAACGTGGCAACCAAGATGGATATAAATAAGCTTACCCTCGTTGGTGGAAAACTAACTTCCTAAATATAACACACTCAATATTATTTTGGCACAAGTTCCTCCCAAAGCAAACATGTAACTCAATAGTTTTTTATTCTCTCATTGCTGGCTGGCATCATTTATAAACTGATAGTGTTGTTTTGCTAGAATGACTGCTTACTTATGCCCCTGAAGACATCAACTCATGTCTCGGTTACATTTTCTAAAGGAAATATATGGTCCATTATATTTAACTGCATCTATGTATGGCTGTGCATTCTAATGAAAGGAAATGAACGATATACTATAGTAGTGTTTGTGTGCGCTCTGTATCCCACAGTAAGATAGTGGACCGGATCGACGGTGATGGAGATGGCTATGTCACCATCACTGAACTGAAGGCCTGGATCAAGCGGGTGCAGAAGCGTTACGTCTACGAGAACGTGGCCAAGGTGTGGACGGATTACGACCTCAACAAAGACAACAAGATCTCGTGGGATGAGTACAAGCAGGCTACCTATGGCTACTACCTGTGTAAGATATGATATGACCTGCTTATGACATGTTCTCTCAGATATGATATGACCTGCTTATGACATGTTCTATCAGATATGACCTGCTTATGACATGTTCTGTCAGATATGATATGACCTGCTTATGACATGTTATGTAGCTGTTTTGACTGAAGATTCAATCAAATCCTCACCTCTCTCCTCTCTGGTTGTCTGACCCATGGCCCCTCTCTCCTCTCTGGTTGTCTAACCCATGGCCCCTCTCTGGTCTCTCTCCCTGCCTGTGCCATTAAACCCCTACAACTCATCCAGAACGCCGCAGCCCGTCTGGTGTTCAACCTTCCCAAGTTCTCTCACGTCACCCCGCTCCTCCGCTCTCTCCACTGGCTTCCAGTTGAAGCTCGCATCCGCTACAAGACCATGGTGCTTGCTTGCCTACGAGCTGTGAGGGGAACGGCACCTCAGTACCTCCAGGCTCTGATCCAGGCCCCGCCTCCCTACACTGAGGAAGTTTCCCTCCAAACAAGGGCTCTCCCTGGTTCATCCCACCTCTGGTTGTCTCACCCCCCCTTAAAATATTTAGACCTCCCTACCACTGAGGAAGTACAGTTGTAAATGGTTGTCCCAATGGCCCCTCAGTCAAAACTGGTTGTCTGCCCTGGCCCCCAATGGTGGAACAAACTCCCTCTCTGGTTGTCTAACCCATGGCCCAATCTCCACCTTCCGGTTGACACCCATGGCCCCCCCACCTCTTTCAGGAATACCCCTCTCTCTCTAGGTTGTCTAAAGTAATCTCCTTTCTTCTGACCCACCCCCTTAAAATATTTAGATGCCCTATTGTCTGGTGTCTGCTGTTCCACTGGTTGTCTTAAGGTGGCCCCTCTCTCTCTTCTGGTTGTCTGGTTAAGACCCATGGCCCCTGCTCTCTGGTTGTCATAAATGTAAATGTAAATGGTTGTCTAACCAATGGCCCCTCTCTCCTCTCTGGTTGTCTGACCCATGGCCCCTCTCTCTCCTCTCTGGTTGTCTGACCCATGGCCCCTCTCTCCTCTCTGGTTGTCTGACCCATGGCCCCTCTCTGGTTGTCTGACCCATGGCCCCTCTCTGGTTGTCTGACTCATTGCCCCTCTCTGGTTGTCTGACTCATGGCCCCTCTCTGGTTGTCTGACTCATGGCCCCTCTCTGGTTGTCTGACCCATGGCCCCTCTCTGGTTGTCTGACCCATGGCCCCTCTCTCCTCTCTGGTTGTCTGACCCATGGCCCCTCTCTCCTCTCTGGTTGTCCGACCCATGGCCCCTCTCTCCTCTCTGGTTGTCTGACCCATGGCCCCTCTCTCTCCTCTCTGGTTGTCTGACCCATGGCCCCTCTCTCCTCTCTGGTTGTCTGACCCATGGCCCCTCTCTCTTTTCTGGTTGTCTGACCCATGGCCCCTCTCTCTTCTCTGGTTGTCTGACCCATGGCCCCTCTCTCTTCTCTGGTTGTCTGACCCATGGCCCCTCTCTCTCCTCTCTGGTTGTCTGACCCATGGCCCCTCTCTCCTCTCTGGTTGTCCGACCCATGGCCCCTCTCTCTTCTCTGGTTGTCTGACTCATGGCCCCTCTCTGGTTGTCTGACCCATGGCCCCTCTCTGGTTGTCTGACTCATGGCCCCTCTCTCCTCTCTGGTTGTCTGACCCATGGCCCCTCTCTCTTCTCTGGTTGTCTGACCCATGGCCCCTCTCTCTCCTCTCTGGTTGTCTGACCTATGGCCCCTCTCTCTCTCTGGTTGTCTGACCCATGGCCCCTCTCTCTCTCTGGTTGTCTGACCCATGGCCCCTCTCTCTCTCTCTGGTTGTCTGACCCATGGCCCCTCTCTCTCTCTCTCTGGTTGTCTGACCCATGGCCCCTCTCTCCTCTCTGGTTGTCTGACCCATGGCCCCTCTCTCTCCTCTCTGGTTGTCTGACCCATGGCCCTCTCTCTCCTCTCTGGTTGTCTGACCCATGGCCCCTCTCTCCTCTCTGGTTGTCTGACCCATGGCCCCTCTCCCATCCCTCTCTGGTTGTCTCTGGCCCCTCTCTCCCTCTCTGGTTGTCTGACCCATGGCCCCTCTCTCTCCTCTCTGGTTGTCTGACCCATGGCCCCTCTCTCTCCTCTCTGGTTGTCTGACCCATGGCCCCTCTCTCTCCTCTCTGGTTGTCTGACCCATGGCCCCTCTCTCTCCTCTCTGGTTGTCTGACCCATGGCCCCTCTCTCTCCTCTCTGGTTGTCTGACCCATGGCCCCTCTCTCTCCTCTCTGGTTGTCTGACCCATGGCCCCTCTCTCTCCTCTCTGGTTGTCTGACCCATGGCCTCTCTGGTTGTCTGACCCGTGGCCCCTCTCGCCTCTCTGGTTGTCTGACAGCTAACAATATCACACCTTCCATTCAAATTCATGACCTACCTAGTTATTTAAGACAGCATCTCTACTTCAGTTGTTTGAACACCAACCACTTGTTTGTCTTTCCTCCAAGCTAACCCAGAGGAGTTTGAAGAGGCCACAGACCAGTTCAGCTTCAAGAAGATGCTGCCCAGGGACGAGAGGAGATTTCAAACCGCTGATCTGGATGGAGATCTGGCAGCTGATAGAGAAGAGTTCACCTCCTTCCTCCACCCAGAGGAGTTTGACCACATGAAGGACATCGTGGTCCTGGTTAGTGTTCCAAATCTGCACTGAAATGTCTAGTGTTGGCCTGGATGACCAGCCTGTTTCTGCTCCCTTAGCAGAAATGAGTTGGCTAATGCAGAAACTCTCACATGGGTTGTGGTAGTGTATCAGTAGATGGAGAAACCGCAAACTCCACAGCAGCCTAGAAAACTGATTTGAGAACCTCTGAACTTGTTATGGGATTAAGTTTAAACAAAACGTAGTAAATCAGGGCTGTATTTGAGAAGCAGCTTTAAACCCTGAGTTCTGTGAAAAGTTCCCAGTTGTATTGAAAACTCCTCATCGTACTCAATAGATGAGTTGACTGGCTTTCTGAAAATGTTTTGTAGTTCTTGGAACAGATGAGAGTTTCTGTGAAATGTGTTTCTGTCTGATGTCCCACTAGGAGTGCTCTGCATTCAGATCCCGCTCTCTAATGACACATAACTCAGCCTGGAAATTCTGTGTAGATGTTTTGGAACAGGTCTAGTGGGACAAACCGACCCATGCCACTTAAATATAAAACTGACAGCGCTGAACAGTCGCGTGGCAAACATGGAGAAACTAATGCACTCGGCTTCTGTCTTCATGAAAACTGTAATACCCATTTGACAGGGTTAATTATTGATGGTTCATTTTTCAGAACTGTTTCTGGGTTGCCTCTTGGTCAGTGTCTTCATTGATTGTGGTGATCACACCTTGTGGTTGTAGTCAATAGGGGCAGTCTTTCCAAGTCAGACCCAAGCCATGACGTTAGGTCACATCCATGTTGTTATTATTGGGTAATATGACGTGCCTACTCCCTACCATAGTAGGCCCATAACCCCTATACCACTCTAGTGTTGTAGATGAGATGAACCCCTATACTACTGGTGTTGTAGAGGAGATGAACCCCTATACTACTGGTGTTGTAGAGGAGGTGAACCCCTATACTACTGGTGTTGTAGAGGAGGTGAACCCCTATACTACTGGTGTTGTAGAGGAGGTGAACCCCTATACTACTGGTGTTGTAGAGGAGGTGAACCCCTATACTACTGGTGTTGTAGAGGAGGTGAACCCCTATACTACTGGTGTTGTAGAGGAGGTGAGGTGAACCCCTATACTACTGGTGTTGTAGAGGAGGTGAACCCCTATACTACTGGTGTTGTAGAGGAGGTGAACCCCTATACTACTGGTGTTGTAGAGGAGGTGAACCCCTATACTACTGGTGTTGTAGAGGAGGTGAACCCCTATACTACTGGTGTTGTAGAGGAGGTGAACCCCTATACTACTGGTGTTGTAGAGGAGGTGAACCCCTATACTACTGGTGTTGTAGAGGAGGTGAACCCCTATACTACTGGTGTTGTAGAGGAGGTGAACCCCTATACTACTGGTGTTGTAGAGGAGGTGAACCCCTATACTACTGGTGTTGTAGAGGAGGTGAACCCCTATACTACTGGTGTTGTAGAGGAGGTGAACCCCTATACTACTGGTGTTGTAGAGGAGGTGAACCCCTATACCACTCTAGTGTTGTAGAGGAGGTGAACCCCTATACTACTGGTGTTGTAGAGGAGATGAACCCCTATACTACTGGTGTTGTAGAGGAGATGAACCCCTATACTACTGGTGTTGTAGAGGAGATGAACCCCTATACTACTGGTGTTGTAGAGGAGATGAACCCTTATACTACTCTAGTGGTGTAGAGGAGATGAACCCCTATACTACTCTAGTGTTGTAGAGGAGATTAACCCCTATACTACTGGTGTTGTAGAGGAGATGAACCCCTATACTACTGGTGTTGTAGAGGAGATGAACCCCTATACTACTGGTGTTGTAGAGGAGGTGAACCCCTATACCACTCTAGTGTTGTAGAGGAGGTGAACCCCTATACCACTCTAGTGTTGTAGAGGAGGTGAACCCCTATACTACTGGTGTTGTAGAGGAGGTGAACCCCTATACTACTGGTGTTGTAGAGGAGGTGAACCCCTATACTACTGGTGGTGTAGAGGAGATGAACCCCTATACTACTGGTGTTGTAGAGGAGATGAACCCCTATACTACTCTAGTGTTGTAGAGGAGATGAACCCCTAAACTACTGGTGTTGTAGAGGAGATGAACCCCTATACCACTCTAGTGTTGTAGAGGAGATGAACCCCTATACTACTGGTGTTGTAGAGGAGATGAACCCCTATACTACTCTAGTGGTCTAGAGGAGGTGAACCCCTATACTACTGGTGTTGTAGAGGAGATGAACCCCTATACTACTGGTGGTGTAGAGGAGATGAACCCCTATACTACTGGTGTTGTAGAGGAGATTAACCCCTATACTACTGGTGTTGTAGAGGAGATTAACCCCTATACTACTGGTGTTGTAGAGGAGATGAACCCCTATACTACTGGTGTTGTAGAGGAGATGAACCCCTATACTACTGATGTTGTAGAGGAGGTGAACCCCTATACTACTGGTGTTGTAGAGGAGATGAACCCCTATACTACTGGTGTTGTAGAGGAGATGAACCCTTATACTACTCTAGTGGTGTAGAGGAGATGAACCCCTATACTGCTGGTGTTGTAGATGAGATGAACCCCTATACTACTGGTGTTGTAGAGGAGGTGAACCCCTATACTACTGGTGTTGTAGAGGAGATGAACCCCTATACTACTGGTGGTGTAGAGGAGATGAACCCCTATACTACTCTAGTGTTGTAGAGGAGATGAACCCCTATACTACTGGTGTTGTAGAGGAGATGAACCCCTATACCACTCTAGTGTTGTAGAGGAGATGAACCCCTATACTACTGGTGTTGTAGAGGAGATGAACCCCTATACCACTCTAGTGTTGTAGAGGAGATGAACCCCTATACTACTGGTGTTGTAGAGGAGATGAACCCCTATACTACTGGTGTTGTAGAGGAGATGAACCCCTATACTACCGGTGTTGTAGAGGTGATATCCTAGATGAGTCCTGCTATGGAGAGGAGATGAACCCCTATACTACTGGTGTTGTAGAGGAGATGAACCCCTATACTGCTGGTGTTGTAGAGGAGATGAACCCCTATACTACTGGTTTTGTAGAGGAGATGAACCCCTATACTACTGGTGTTGTAGAGGAGATGAACCCCTATACTACTGGTGTTGTAGAGGAGATGAACCCTTATACTACTCTAGTGGTGTAGAGGAGATGAACCCCTATACTACTCTAGTGTTGTAGAGGAGATTAACCCCTATACTACTGGTGTTGTAGAGGAGATGAACCCCTATACTACTGGTGTTGTAGAGGAGATGAACCCCTATACTACTGGTGTTGTAGAGGAGGTGAACCCCTATACCACTCTAGTGTTGTAGAGGAGGTGAACCCCTATACCACTCTAGTGTTGTAGAGGAGATGAACCCCTATACTACTGATGTTGTAGAGGAGGTGAACCCCTATACTACTGGTGTTGTAGAGGAGGTGAACCCCTATACTACTGGTGGTGTAGAGGAGATGAACCCCTATACTACTGGTGTTGTAGAGGAGATGAACCCCTATACTACTCTAGTGTTGTAGAGGAGATGAACCCCTATACTACTGGTGTTGTAGAGGAGATGAACCCCTATACTACTCTAGTGGTCTAGAGGAGGTGAACCCCTATACTACTGGTGTTGTAGAGGAGATGAACCCCTATACTACTGGTGGTGTAGAGGAGATGAACCCCTATACTACTGGTGTTGTAGAGGAGATTAACCCCTATACTACTGGTGTTGTAGAGGAGATTAACCCCTATACTACTGGTGTTGTAGAGGAGATGAACCCCTATACTACTGGTGTTGTAGAGGGGATGAACCCCTATACTACTGATGTTGTAGAGGAGGTGAACCCCTATACTACTGGTGTTGTAGAGGAGATGAACCCCTATACTACTGGTGTTGTAGAGGAGATGAACCCTTATACTACTCTAGTGGTGTAGAGGAGATGAACCCCTATACTGCTGGTGTTGTAGATGAGATGAACCCCTATACTACTGGTGTTGTAGAGGAGGTGAACCCCTATACTACTGGTGTTGTAGAGGAGATGAACCCCTATACTACTGGTGTTGTAGAGGAGATGAACCCCTATACTACTGGTGGTGTAGAGGAGATGAACCCCTATACTACTCTAGTGTTGTAGAGGAGATGAACCCCTATACTACTGGTGTTGTAGAGGAGATGAACCCCTATACCACTCTAGTGTTGTAGAGGAGATGAACCCCTATACTACTGGTGTTGTAGAGGAGATGAACCCCTATACCACTCTAGTGTTGTAGAGGAGATGAACCCTATACTACTGGTGTTGTAGAGGAGATGAACCCCTATACTACTGGTGTTGTAGAGGAGATGAACCCCTATACTACCGGTGTTGTAGAGGTGATATCCTAGATGAGTCTTGCTATGGAGAGGAGATGAACCCCTATACTACTGGTGTTGTAGAGGAGATGAACCACTATACTGCTGGTGTTGTAGAGGAGATGAACCCCTATACTACTGGTTTTGTAGAGGAGATGAACCCCTATACTACCGGTGTTGTAGAGGAGATGAACCCCTATACTACTGGTGTTGTAGAGGAGATGAACCCCTATACTACTGGTGTTGTAGAGGAGATGAACCCTATACTACTGGTGTTGTAGAGGAGATGAACCCCTATACTACTGGTGTTGTAGAGAGATGAACCCCTATACTACTGGTGTTGTAGAGGAGATGAACCCCTATACTACTGGTGTTGTAGAGGAGATGAACCCCTATACTACTGGTGTTGTAGAGGAGATGAACCCCTATACTACTGGTGTTGTAGAGGAGATGAACCCCTATACTACCGGTGTTGTAGAGGAGATGAACCCCTATACTACCGGTGTTGTAGAGGAGATGAACCCCTATACTACTGGTGTTGTAGAGGTGATATCCTAGATGAGTCCTACTATGGAGAGGAGATGAACCTCTATACTACCGGTGTTGTAGAGGAGATGAACCTCTATACTACTGGTGTTGTAGAGATGATATCCTAGATGAGTCCTGCTATGGAGAGGAGATGAACCTCTATACTACTGGTGTTGTAGAGGTGATATCCTAGATGAGTCCTGCTATGGAGAGGAGATGAACCTCTATACTACTGGTGTTGTAGAGGAGATTAACCTCTATACTACTGGTGTTGTAGAGATGATATCCTAGATGAGTCCTGCTATGGAGAGGAGATGAACCTCTATACTACTGGTAGTGTAGAGATGATATCCTAGATGAGTCCTGCTATGGAGAGGAGATGAACCCCTATACTACTGGTGGTGTAGAGGAGATGAACCCCTATACTACTGGTGTTGTAGAGGAGATTAACCCCTATACTACTGGTGTTGTAGAGGAGATTAACCCCTATACTACTGGTGTTGTAGAGGAGATGAACCCCTATACTACTGGTGTTGTAGAGGAGATGAACCCCTATACTACTGATGTTGTAGAGGAGGTGAACCCCTATACTACTGGTGTTGTAGAGGAGATGAACCCCTATACTACTGGTGTTGTAGAGGAGATGAACCCTTATACTACTCTAGTGGTGTAGAGGAGATGAACCCCTATACTGCTGGTGTTGTAGATGAGATGAACCCCTATACTACTGGTGTTGTAGAGGAGGTGAACCCCTATACTACTGGTGTTGTAGAGGAGATGAACCCCTATACTACTGGTGGTGTAGAGGAGATGAACCCCTATACTACTCTAGTGTTGTAGAGGAGATGAACCCCTATACTACTGGTGTTGTAGAGGAGATGAACCCCTATACCACTCTAGTGTTGTAGAGGAGATGAACCCCTATACTACTGGTGTTGTAGAGGAGATGAACCCCTATACCACTCTAGTGTTGTAGAGGAGATGAACCCCTATACTACTGGTGTTGTAGAGAGATGAACCCCTATACTACTGGTGTTGTAGAGGAGATGAACCCCTATACTACCGGTGTTGTAGAGGTGATATCCTAGATGAGTCCTGCTATGGAGAGGAGATGAACCCTATACTACTGGTGTTGTAGAGGAGATGAACCCCTATACTGCTGGTGTTGTAGAGGAGATGAACCCCTATACTACTGGTTTTGTAGAGGAGATGAACCCTATACTACTGGTGTTGTAGAGGAGATGAACCCCTATACTACTGGTGTTGTAGAGGAGATGAACCCTATACTACTCTAGTGGTGTAGAGGAGATGAACCCTATACTACTCTAGTGTTGTAGAGGAGATTAACCCCTATACTACTGGTGTTGTAGAGGAGATGAACCCCTATACTACTGGTGTTGTAGAGGAGATGAACCCCTATACTACTGGTGTTGTAGAGGAGGTGAACCCCTACCACTCTAGTGTTGTAGAGGAGGTGAACCCCTATACCACTCTAGTGTTGTAGAGGAGATGAACCCTATACTACTGATGTTGTAGAGGAGGTGAACCCCTATACTACTGGTGTTGTAGAGGAGGTGAACCCCTATACTACTGGTGGTGTAGAGGAGATGAACCCCTATACTACTGGTGTTGTAGAGGAGATGAACCCCTATACTACTCTAGTGTTGTAGAGGAGATGAACCCCTATACTACTGGTGTTGTAGAGGAGATGAACCCCTATACTACTCTAGTGGTCTAGAGGAGGTGAACCCCTATACTACTGGTGTTGTAGAGGAGATGAACCCCTATACTACTGGTGGTGTAGAGGAGATGAACCCTATACTACTGGTGTTGTAGAGGAGATGAACCCCTATACTACTGGTGTTGTAGAGGAGATTAACCCCTATACTACTGGTGTTGTAGAGGAGATGAACCCTATACTACTGGTGTTGTAGAGGGATGAACCCCTATACTACTGATGTTGTAGAGGAGATGAACCCCTATACTACTGGTGTTGTAGAGGAGATGAACCCCTATACTACTGGTGTTGTAGAGGAGATGAACCCTTATACTACTCTAGTGGTGTAGAGGAGATGAACCCCTATACTGCTGGTGTTGTAGATGAGATGAACCCCTATACTACTGGTGTTGTAGAGGAGGTGAACCCCTATACTACTGGTGTTGTAGAGGAGATGAACCCCTATACTACTGGTGTTGTAGAGGAGATGAACCCCTATACTACTGGTGGTGTAGAGGAGATGAACCCCTATACTACTCTAGTGTTGTAGAGGAGATGAACCCCTATACTACTGGTGTTGTAGAGGAGATGAACCCCTATACCACTCTAGTGTTGTAGAGGAGATGAACCCCTATACTACTGGTGTTGTAGAGGAGATGAACCCCTATACCACTCTAGTGTTGTAGAGGAGATGAACCCCTATACTACTGGTGTTGTAGAGGAGATGAACCCCTATACTACTGGTGTTGTAGAGGAGATGAACCCCTATACTACCGGTGTTGTAGAGGTGATATCCTAGATGAGTCTTGCTATGGAGAGGAGATGAACCCCTATACTACTGGTGTTGTAGAGGAGATGAACCACTATACTGCTGGTGTTGTAGAGGAGATGAACCCCTATACTACTGGTTTTGTAGAGGAGATGAACCCCTATACTACCGGTGTTGTAGAGGAGATGAACCCCTATACTACTGGTGTTGTAGAGGAGATGAACCCCTATACTACTGGTGTTGTAGAGGAGATGAACCCTTATACTACTGGTGTTGTAGAGGAGATGAACCCCTATACTACTGGTGTTGTAGAGGAGATGAACCCCTATACTACTGGTGTTGTAGAGGAGATGAACCCCTATACTACTGGTGTTGTAGAGGAGATGAACCCCTATACTACTGGTGTTGTAGAGGAGATGAACCCCTATACTACTGGTGTTGTAGAGTAGATGAACCCCTATACTACCGGTGTTGTAGAGGAGATGAACCCCTATACTACCGGTGTTGTAGAGGAGATGAACCCCTATACTACTGGTGTTGTAGAGGTGATATCCTAGATGAGTCCTACTATGGAGAGGAGATGAACCTCTATACTACCGGTGTTGTAGAGGAGATGAACCTCTATACTACTGGTGTTGTAGAGATGATATCCTAGATGAGTCCTGCTATGGAGAGGAGATGAACCTCTATACTACTGGTGTTGTAGAGGTGATATCCTAGATGAGTCCTGCTATGGAGAGGAGATGAACCTCTATACTACTGGTGTTGTAGAGGAGATGAACCTCTATACTACTGGTGTTGTAGAGATGATATCCTAGATGAGTCCTGCTATGGAGAGGAGATGAACCTCTATACTACTGGTAGTGTAGAGATGATATCCTAGATGAGTCCTGCTATGGAGAGGAGATGAACCTCTATACTACCGGTGTTGTAGAGGAGATGAACCCCTATACTACAGGTGTTGTAGAGATGATATCCTAGATGAGTCCTGCTATGGAGAGGAGATGAACCTCTATACTACTGGTGTTGTAGAGGAGATGAACCTCTATACTACCGGTGTTGTAGAGATGATATCCTAGATGAGTCCTGCTATGGAGAGGAGATGAACCTCTATACTACTGGTGTTGTAGAGGAGATGAACCTCTATACTACCGGTGTTGTAGAGGTGATATCCTAGATGAGTCCTGCTATGGAGAGGAGATGAACCTCTATACTACTGGTAGTGTAGAGATGATATCCTAGATGAGTCCTGCTATGGAGAGGAGATGAACCTCTATACTACCGGTGTTGTAGAGGAGATGAACCTCTATACTACCGGTGTTGTAGAGATGATATCCTAAATGAGTCCTGCTATGGAGAGGAGATGAACCTCTATACTACTGGTGTTGTAGAGGAGATGAACCTCTATACTACCGGTGTTGTAGAGGTGATATCCTAGATGAGTCCTGCTATGGAGAGGAGATGAACCTCTATACTACCGGTGTTGTAGAGGAGATGAACCCCTATGCTACTGGTGTTGTAGAGATGATATCCTAGATGAGTCCTGCTATGGAGAGGAGATGAACCTCTATACTACCGGTGTTGTAGAGGAGATGAACCCCTATACTACTGGTGTTGTAGAGATGATATCCTAGATGAGTCCTGCTATGGAGAGGAGATGAACCTCTATACTACTGGTGTTGTAGAGGTGATATCCTAGATGAGTCCTGCTATGGAGAGGAGATGAACCTCTATACTACTGGTGTTGTAGAGGTGATATCCTAGATGAGTCCTGCTATGGAGAGGAGATGAACCTCTATACTACTGGTGTTGTAGAGGTGATATCCTAGATGAGTCCTGCTATGGAGAGGAGATGAACCTCTATACTACCGGTGTTGTAGAGGTGATATCCTAGATGAGTCCTGCTATGTAGAGGAGATGAACCTCTATACTACTGGTGTTGTAGAGGACATGCACCTCTATACTACTGGTGTTGTAGATGTGATATCCTAGATGAGTCCTACTATGGAGAGGAGATGAACCTCTATACTACTGGTGGTGTAGAGATGATATCCTAGATGAGTCCTGCTATGGAGAGGAGATGAACCTCTATACTACTGGTGTTGTAGAGATGATATCCTAGATGAGTCCTGCTATGGAGAGGAGATGAACCTCTATACTACTGGTGTTGTAGAGGAGATGAACCTCTATACTACAGGTGTTGTGGAGATTATATCCTAGATGAGTCCTGCTATAGAGAGGAGATGAACCTCTATACTACAGGTGTTGTAGAGATGATATCCTAGATGAGTCCTGCTATGGAGAGGAGATGAACCTCTATACTACTGGTGTTGTAGAGGAGATGAACCTCTATACTACTGGTGTTGTAGAGGAGATGAACCCCTATACTACTGGTGTTGTAGAGATGATATCCTAGATGAGTCCTGCTATGGAGAGGAGATGAACCTCTATACTACCGGTGTTGTAGAGATGAAGAACCCCTATACTACTGGTGTTGTAGAGATGATATCCTAGATGAGTCCTGCTATGGAGAGGAGATGAACCTCTATACTACCGGTGTTGTAGAGGAGATGAACCCCTATACTACTGGTGTTGTAGAGATGATATCCTAGATGAGTCCTGCTATGGAGAGGAGATGAACCTCTATACTACCGGTGTTGTAGAGGAGATGAACCCCTATACTACTGGTGTTGTAGAGATGATATCCTAGATGAGTCCTGCTATGGAGAGGAGATGAACCTCTATACTACTGGTGTTGTAGAGATGATATCCTAGATGAGTCCTGCTATGGAGAGGAGATGAACCTCTATACTACCGGTGTTGTAGAGGAGATGAACCCCTATACTACTGGTGTTGTAGAGATGATATCCTAGATGAGTCCTGCTATGGAGAGGAGATGAACCTCTATACTACTGGTGTTGTAGAGGTGATATCCTAGATGAGTCCTGCTATGGAGAGGAGATGAACCTCTATACTACTGGTGTTGTAGAGGTGATATCCTAGATGAGTCCTGCTATGGAGAGGAGATGAACCTCTATACTACTGGTGTTGTAGAGGTGATATCCTAGATGAGTCCTGCTATGGAGAGGAGATGAACCTCTATACTACTGGTGTTGTAGAGGTGATATCCTAGATGAGTCCTGCTATGGAGAGGAGATGAACCTCTATACTACCGGTGTTGTAGAGGTGATATCCTAGATGAGTCCTGCTATGGAGAGGAGATGAACCTCTATACTACTGGTGTTGTAGAGGACATGCACCTCTATACTACTGGTGTTGTAGAGGTGATATCCTAGATGAGTCCTGCTATGGAGAGGAGATGAACCTCTATACTACTGGTGTTGTAGAGGTGATATCCTAGATGAGTCCTGCTATGGAGAGGAGATGAACCTCTATACTACTGGTGTTGTAGAGGTGATATCCTAGATGAGTCCTGCTATGGAGAGGAGATGAACCTCTATACTACTGGTGTTGTAGAGGTGATATCCTAGATGAGTCCTGCTATGGAGAGGAGATGAACCTCTATACTACTGGTGTTGTAGAGGTGATATCCTAGATGAGTCCTGCTATGGAAAGGAGATGAACCTCTATACTACTGGTGTTGTAGAGGTGATATCCTAGATGAGTCCTGCTATGGAGAGGAGATGAACCTCTATACTACTGGTGTTGTAGAGGAGATGAACCTCTATACTACTGGTGTTGTAGAGGTGATATCCTAGATGAGTCCTGCTATGGAGAGGAGATGAACCTCTATACTACTGGTGTTGTAGAGATGATATCCTAGATGAGTCCTGCTATGGAGAGGAGATGAACCTCTATACTACTGGTGTTGTAGAGGAGATGAACCTCTATACTACTGGTGTTGTAGAGGAGATGAACCTCTATACTACTGGTGTTGTAGAGGAGATGAACCTCTATACTACTGGTGTTGTAGAGGAGATGAACCTCTATACTACCGGTGTTGTAGAGATGATATCCTAGATGAGTCCTGCTATGGAGAGGAGATGAACCTCTATACTACCGGTGTTGTAGAGGAGATGAACCCCTATACTACTGGTGTTGTAGAGATGATATCCTAGATGAGTCCTGCTATGGAGAGGAGATGAACCTCTATACTACCGGTGTTGTAGAGGAGATGAACCCCTATACTACTGGTGTTGTAGAGATGATATCCTAGATGAGTCCTGCTATGGAGAGGAGATGAACCTCTATACTACCGGTGTTGTAGAGGTGATATCCTAGATGAGTCCTGCTATGGAGAGGAGATGAACCTCTATACTACCGGTGTTGTAGAGGAGATGAACCTAGATACTACTGGTGTTGTAGAGATGATATCCTAGATGAGTCCTGCTATGGAGAGGAGATGAACCTCT
This sequence comes from Oncorhynchus nerka, assembly GCF_034236695.1. Classification (NCBI taxonomy): domain Eukaryota; kingdom Metazoa; phylum Chordata; class Actinopteri; order Salmoniformes; family Salmonidae; genus Oncorhynchus; species Oncorhynchus nerka. Next base: position 90,134,355 of record NC_088422.1, read on the forward strand.
ATACTACCAGTGTTGTAGAGGTGATATCCTAGATGAGTCCTGCTATGGAGAGGAGATGAACCTCTATACTACCGGTGTTGTAGAGGAGATGAACCCCTATACTACTGGTGTTGTAGAGATGATATCCTAGATGAGTCCTGCTATGGAGAGGAGATGAACCTCTATACTACCGGTGTTGTAGAGGAGATGAACCCCTATACTACTGGTGTTGTAGAGATGATATCCTAGATGAGTCCTGCTATGGAGAGGAGATGAACCTCTATACTACCGGTGTTGTAGAGGTGATATCCTAGATGAGTCCTGCTATGGAGAGGAGATGAACCTCTATACTACCGGTGTTGTAGAGGACATGCACCTCTATACTACTGGTGTTGTAGAGGTGATATCCTAGATGAGTCCTGCTATGGAGAGGAGATGAACCTCTATACTACTGGTAGTGTAGAGATGATTTCCTAGATGAGTCCTGCTATGGAGAGGAGATGAACCTCTATACTACTGGTGTTGTAGAGGACATGCACCTCTATACTACTGGTGTTGTAGAGGTGATATCCTAGATGAGTCCTGCTATGGAGAGGAGATGAACCTCTATACTACTGGTGTTGTAGAGATGATATCCTAGATGAGTCCTGCTATGGAGAGGAGATGAACCTCTATACTACTGGTGTTGTAGAGGTGATATCCTAGATGAGTCCTGCTATGGAGAGGAGATGAACCTCTATACTACCGGTGTTGTAGAGGAGATGAGATGATATCCTAGATGAGTCCTGCTATGGAGAGGAGATGAACCTCTATACTACTGGTGTTGTAGAGGTGATATCCTAGATGAGTCCTGCTATGGAGAGGAGATGAACCTCTATACTACTGGTGTTGTAGAGGAGATGATCTATCCTAGATGAGTAGATGAGTCCTGCTATGGAGAGGAGATGAACCTCTATACTACTGGTGGTGTAGAGATGATATCCTAGATGAGTCCTGCTATGGAGAGGAGATGAACCTCTATACTACCGGTGTTGTAGAGGTGATATCCTAGATGAGTCCTGCTATGGAGAGGAGATGAACCTCTATACTACCGGTGTTGTAGAGGAGATGAACCCCTATACTCCTGGTGTTGTAGAGATGATATCCTAGATGAGTCCTGCTATGGAGAGGAGATGAACCTCTATACTACCGGTGTTGTAGAGGAGATGAACCCCTATACTACTGGTGTTGTAGAGATTATATCCTAGATGAGTCCTGCTATAGAGAGGAGATGAACCTCTATACTACAGGTGTTGTAGAGATGATATCCTAGATGAGTCCTGCTATGGAGAGGAGATGAACCTCTATACTACCGGTGTTGTGGAGGAGATGAACCTCTATACTACCGGTGTTGTAGAGGTGATATCCTAGATGAGTCCTGCTATGGAGAGGAGATGAACCTCTATACTACCGGTGTTGTAGAGATTATATCCTAGATGAGTCCTGCTATAGAGAGGAGATGAACCTCTATACTACAGGTGTTGTAGAGATGATATCCTAGATGAGTCCTGCTATGGAGAGGAGATGAACCTCTATACTACTGGTGTTGTAGAGGAGATGAACCTCTATACTACTGGTGTTGTAGAGGAGATGAACCTCTATACTACCGGTGTTGTAGAGATGATATCCTAGATGAGTCCTGCTATGGAGAGGAGATGAACCTCTATACTACCGGTGTTGTAGAGGAGATGAACCCCTATACTACTGGTGTTGTAGAGATGATATCCTAGATGAGTCCTGCTATGGAGAGGAGATGAACCTCTATACTACCGGTGTTGTAGAGGAGATGAACCCCTATACTACTGGTGTTGTAGAGATGATATCCTAGATGAGTCCTGCTATGGAGAGGAGATGAACCTCTATACTACCGGTGTTGTAGAGGAGATGAACCCCTATACTACTGGTGTTGTAGAGGTGATATCCTAGATGAGTCCTGCTATGGAGAGGAGATGAACCTCTATACTACTGGTGGTGTAGAGATGATATCCTAGATGAGTCCTGCTATGGAGAGGAGATGAACCTCTATACTACCGGTGTTGTAGAGGTGATATCCTAGATGAGTCCTGCTATGGAGAGGAGATGAACCTCTATACTACTGGTGTTGTAGAGATGATATCCTAGATGAGTCCTGCTATGGAGAGGAGATGAACCTCTATACTACCGGTGTTGTAGAGGAGATGAACCTCTATACTACTGGTGTTGTAGAGGTGATATCCTAGATGAGTCCTGCTATGGAGAGGAGATGAACCTCTATACTACCGGTGTTGTAGAGGAGATGAACCTCTATACTACCGGTGTTGTAGAGGAGATGAACCTCTATACTACTGGTGTTGTAGAGATGATATCCTAGATGAGTCCTGCTATGGAGAGGAGATGAACCTCTATACTACTGGTGTTGTAGAGGTGATATCCTAGATGAGTCCTGCTATGGAGAGGAGATGAACCTCTATACTACCGGTGTTGTAGAGGAGATGAACCTCTATACTACTGGTGTTGTAGAGGTGATATCCTAGATGAGTCCTGCTATGGAGAGGAGATGAACCTCTATACTACTGGTGTTGTAGAGATGATATCCTAGATGAGTCCTGCTATGGAGAGGAGATGAACCTCTATACTACTGGTGTTGTAGAGATGATATCCTAGATGAGTCCTGCTATGGAGAGGTCTATATGAATTATGTTCTATATTTTTAATAACAGATGTTTATTATTAGTCATCCACTTCCCAGGGTAAGTGGTCTTTAATCTGTCAGTAGGCTTCAGCAGGGGCATTTATAACCTGCTTGAAGCATGGTGTATGTGTGTGAACCCCTATGTGAACAGGGAGTACAGGAGAGGGCTCAGAACGCTCCCTTGTGGGGCCCCAGTGTTGAGGATCAGCGGGGTGGAGATGTTGTTGCCTTCCCTCACCGGCTTGTGACAGTGTGATTGGTAAGGGGGGGTGACTGCATTTTGAGGTAGTGATGGCATTCCTCTCTTCTTACAACTGCTAAAGTTCCAACCTTAAGCCTCGTTCACATTAACCATAAGCGCTCTTAGCTTGCTTGACTTGCTATAAAGTTAGAGAAACAAGTTGAGGAAAGAAAAAGTAACGAAACATAACATGTTTCATCACCTGAAACAATATATTTATCCTGTCTTGAATTAAAAGGTCATATTTTGCAATATCCCAAAATAAATGCAATCTCTGAGGAGAGACAGGGTGTCCTCCATCTTGCCTTACAAAACACTACACTGGTCTGTTCAGTAGCGGGACAATCTCTGAGGAGAGACAGGGTGTCCTCCATCTTGCCTTACAAAACACTACACTGGTCTGTTCAGTAGCGGGGCAAGACTCCGTGAAGATGACGTAGGGCTTAATGAAATACGTCACGATGTAAACGGGGCATTAGGGAGTCCGTCATGACACATCTTCTCTTAACAACTGCTACAACCTTAGAGAGGCAGTCATGCAAATAGAAGTGAAATCCCAAACGAGGGAATACAACACAAGGATTGTGCAATGTTGACAAGATGAGTTGCGTCACTGTAAACATGCCTAAGAGACTGTATAGGGATGGCTCACAACTTTAATAACATCTACACCATACAGGGCATTCACAAAGTATTCAGACCTTTACTCTGTCCACATTTTGTTACGTTACAGCCTTATTCTAAAATTGATTCAATAAAACATTTTCCTCATCAATCTACACACAATACCTCATGACAAAGCAAAAATAGTTTTTTAGAACTTTTAGCAAATGTATATTTTTAAAAAACAGGTTCCTAATTGACATAAGTATTCAGAACCTGATTTGGGAAGGCACACACATGTCTATATAAGGTCCCACAGTTGACCGTGCATGTCAGAGCAAAAACCAAGCCCTGAGGTGGAAGGAATTGTCCGTAGAGCTCCGAGACAGGATTGTGTCGAGGTACAGATCTGGGGAAGGGTACCAAAAAATGTCGGCAGCATTGAAGAACCCCAAGAACACAGTGGCCTCCATCATTCTTAAATGGAAGAAGTTTGGAACCACTAAGACTCTTCCTAGAGTTGGCCACCCGGCCAAACTGAGCAATCGGGGGAGAAGGGCCTTGGTCAGGGAGGTGACCAAGAACCCGATGGTCTCTCTGACAGTTCCAGAGTTCCTCTTTGGAGATGGGAGAACCTTCTAGAAGGACTATCATCTTCTCTGCAGCACTCCACCAATCATGCATTTATGGTTGAGTGGCCAGACGGAAGCCGCCCCTCAGTAAAAGGCACATGAAAGCCTGCTTGGATTTTGCTAAAAAGGCACCTAAAGGACTCTGACTATGGGAAACATGATTCTCTGGTCTGATGAAACCAAGATTGAACTCTTTGACCTGAATGCCAAGTGTTGCGTCTGGAGGAAACCTGGTACCATCCCTACGGTGAAGCTTGGTGGTGGCAGCATCATGCTGTGGGGATGTTTTTCAGCGACAGTGACTGGGAGACTAGCCAGGATCGAGGGAAAGATGAACGGAGCAAAATACAGAGATTCTTGATGAAAACCTGCTCCAGAGCGTACCTCACTGGGTCGAGGGTTCACCTTCCAACAGGACAACGACCCTAAGCACACAGCCAAGACAACGCAGGAGTGGCTTTGGGACAAGTCTCAATGTTCTTGAGTGGCCCAGCCAGAGCCCGGACTTGAACCCGATCAAACACCTCCTGGAGAGACCTAAAAATAGCTGTGTAGTAACGCTCCCCAACCAACCTGACACAGCTTGAGAGGATCTGCAGAGAAGAATGGGAGAAACTCCCCAAATACAGGTGTGCCAAGCTTGTAGCGTCATACCCAAGAAGACTCGAGGCTGTAATCCCTGCCAAAGGTGCTTCAATAAAGTACAGAGTAAATGGTCTGAATACTTATGTAAATGTAATATTTCTGTTTTTTATACATTTGGTAAGATTTCTAAACCTTCTTTTGGTTTGTCATTATAGGTTATTGCGTGTAGATTGATGATGGGGGGGGGACTATTTAGTCCATTTTAGAATAAGGCTGTAAAGTAACAATGTGGAAAAAGTCTAGGGGTCTGAATACTTTCCTAATGCACTGTATATACAATCTATTCTTCCAGATAAACAGCTGGTTAGATATATCTCAAATTACGCAAGTAAAGCAACCATAGATTGTTCTAAAGGAAGTGTGTAAAATCTCATCTCTGAAAACAGACATCGTCTCTAATCCAGGAGGTTAGCTGATCATCAGCAGTGGCTGTGTAATCGTTGTCACTCTGCCAGCCCAGCTGTAAACAGAGCCTCGTAGCTCGACTCATACTGCCTGGGGCTGTGTGTTTTATCTTTTATTACTGTCAGTAGTTAGAGTCCCACTGCCGTTGACCTCTGTGTCCCCCTTTTATGACATCATTGCCTGTTTTTGCGTGCAGGAGACTCTGGAGGACATTGATAAGAATGGAGACGGACATGTGGACGAGGATGAGTATATTGGTGAGTTGGGGAGGCGTGACTGGGGTTGACACTGCATCAGAAGACTAACCCTTCATGAACACAGGTTACAGGTCATTTTCACTCACTTCATTATTTAAAACTTTTTTTATTTGAATTCTCTCCTTTTTCAGCGGAATTTCCTTCTTTTTTTTACACACGAGGACAGGTCTACCCTCATTTTAATGCAAAACCATTTTTAACCAATTTGTGTAATTATTTTCTCCGCAAACTATATGATGTTTTTATGGTGTATTGGAAGTGTTTACAAGGTTTGGTGTTAGTATCTCCTGGGTCTTCTAGACTAGAGGAAGAGTTCCTAACACAAGATGTGGGCAACCCCATGAGCTCTGTGACCTGATTAGGAATCAAAGGCCTGTTTGTTGGTTGCTTTGGGAAACTCTGCTGTGACGCTGCAGTCTGCTGACTTAGTCTCAGTCTGCCTATTCAAGGATTTCACTGTTCCTTTTTGGTTGTGTTTTTACAGGAATATCCACTTAGAAACTGCTTAGAAACATCACATAGTTTGCTTGTATACCGTTAGTAGAGTTTTGATTACAGGTCCTTATAGTAAATGGCTTATACAGGGAATGCAGATGAACAAACAATGATTTACAACATTTTTACTAATGGTTAACGAACTAAGCATACTTTAAAACAAAGTGTTCGCTTTTGACCTCCTTTGAGTATGTCATCCCATATCTTCCTGTGTCATTGCAGCGGACATGTTTTCCCATGAGGAGGGAGGTCCAGAACCAGACTGGGTCAGAACAGAGCGAGACCAGTTCTCTGACTTCCGGGACCTGAACAAGGACGGAAAGATGGACGTGGCGGAGATTCGCCACTGGATCCTGCCCCAGGACTACGATCACGCCATGGCAGAGGCCCGACACCTGGTCTACGAGTCAGACCAGGACAAGGTACTGATCCTGTAACCTAGTCTACGAGTCAGACCAGGACAAGGTACTGATCCTGTAACCTAGTCTACGAGTCAGACCAGGACAAGGTACTGATCCTATAACCTAGTCTACGAGTCAGACCAGGACAAGGTACTGATGCTATAACCTAGTCTACAAGTCAGACCAATATGACAAACGATTGTTTAAGTTTTCACTCCTCTTTACCAATTTTCTGACTGGTAATATTATGGAGGACACTTTTTTTTATAATGTCTTAGCTGTCAAAATGGAGGGATTGAATTTCAAGTGTTAGTTCTTTAGTAGTAGGAGATCTTATCGACTCTATGTAAACCTGACTGGGTTCTCTCTTCTCAGGACACAATGCTGACCAAGGAGGAGATCCTGGAGAACTGGAACATGTTTGTAGGAAGTCAGGCCACCAACTATGGAGAAGACCTGACCAAGAACCATGATGAACTCTGAGCATCGTTTATTGTTGTGTTTGTGGCAGGGCGGTCGGACCTCAACTGAGCATCGTCAACCTCGACCACAAACTTGTCTGGTCCTCAGCCTTATCCTGCTAAATGTCATCAGTTGAACACAAACATAGTTCCAACACTGCAGTAACCCCCCCGAGGGGAGGGGCCAAGGAATAGTCTGTTCCTACCACTGACGGTCCAGGTCCTCCTGAGCGGCTGGACCGGGTTTGGTCCTGTTTCTGACATTTAGGAACAGGGATTGACCACAACCAACCTCCTTGCGACTGCCTTTGACGTTGCTTATCAGCCAAACTCCCATCTGGCTTAGCAGCCTTTTACATCTCTATACACAGCCATCATCACACCACCATCTTTGACCGTTTGATCATTTCCCTTATATTGTCTTTTCTTTCAACCTTACATGATTTTAGCAGAGATGAGAACATAGGGTTGATCGTCAGGAATATTTGATTTGATTGTGGTTCCAATGTGAAAACAAAGCACAACCTAGAATACTTACTCTAATTCTATTTATTTAGTCATGTAACTTGAGGAGGTGAAGAAGCCTGGGAGGTATAAGAGTTAGACAGAGGTCAATGGGTGTTGATGAAGGCTGCCTACTTGTTGAACTTGTCAGATATCACTACACACATTGTTTTTATACAGTGGACACAGATGTTGTTTTTGTTTTGCTGGCCAGTAAAGACTATTTTATAAATCAGATATTTTGTGAAGTGCTCTTGGATTTGCGAGCTTCCTGTTGTTTTAGGATCTCTTACTAACACCCATCTTAATGATATGCTCTTTGTAGGCATCTTTTCCCAATACAGTCTGTGAAAACATTCATTTGAATCACTTTTGCTTAGTTCGCTTGTTTGTTTTATACACTTAAGGCCTGTGTAAAAATGTAATATGAGTTTCATGCAAAATAACCAGGCTATTGTCATGATGAAAATGTAAGTTTAGCCTTTTCATTGTTATGGGAGTTTTGGAGTGATGTAAAATGACTTGAAACGCAGGAGAAGAGGGGTTCCAGAGTACTGTATGTGTGTCCTCCATTACCTCAAAGCTGCTTCTCATATTCACACTATTGTTCACGTCGTAAGATAGGACTTCCTGTTACATCACTTCCTCTTGTACCATGCCAAATGTACTCCCTTGTGTATATTAATGTTTTAGAAAAAGAAACCAATTTTCCCATTCTTGTCTAGTTTGTATCTCTATGACGACTCACATATTTTTTTATATGTACCTTTTTTTCTCTGTATGAGAAGTTAAGCCAAGGGTTTTCTCTGTATGAGAAGTTAAGCCAAGGGTTTTCTCTGTATGAGAAGTTAAGCCAAGGGTTTTCTCTGTATGAGAAGTTAAGCCAAGGGTTTCTCTGTATGAGAAGTTAAGCCAAGGGTTTTTCTCTGTATGAGAAGTTAAGCCAAGGGTTTTCTCTGTATGAGAAGTTAAGCCAAGGGTTTTCTCTGTATGAGAAGTTAAGCCAAGGGTTTTCTCTGTATGAGAAGTTAAGCCAATGTTTTTCTCTGTATGAGAAGTTAAGCCAAGGGTTTTCTCAAATCAAATGTATTTATAAAGCTCTTCTTACATCAGCTGATGTCACAAAGTGCTGTACAGAAACCCAGCCTAAAACCCCAAACAGCAAGCAATGCAGGTGTAGATGCACGGTGGCTAGGAAAAACTCCCTAGAAAGGCCAGAACCTAGGAATAAACCTAGAGAGGAACCAGGCTATGAGGGGTGGCCAGTCCTCTTCTGGCTGTGCCGGGTGGAGATTATAACAGAACATGGCCAAGATGTTCAAATGTTCATAAATGACCAGCAGGGTCAAATAATAATAATCACAGTAGTTGTCGAGGGTGCAACAGGTCAGCACATCAGGAGTAAATGTCAGTTGGCTTTTCATAGCCGATCATTGATAGTATCTCTACCACTCCTGCTGTCTCTAGAGAGTTGAAAACAGCAGGTCTGGGACAGGTAGCATGTCCGGTGAACAGGTCAGGGTTCCATAGCCGCAGGTAGAACAGTTGAAACTGGAGCAGCAGCACGGCCAGGTGAACTGGGAACAGAAAGGAGTCATCATGCCAGGTAGTCGTGAGGCATGGTCCTAGGGCTCTCTGAGAGAGAGAATTAGAGAGAGCATACTTAAAGTCACACAGGACACCGGACAGGAGAAATACTCCAGATATAACAGACTGACCCTAGCCCCCCGACACAAACTACTGCAGCATAAATACTGGAGGCTGAGACAGGAGGGGTCAGGAGACACTGTGGCCCCATCCGAGGACACCCCCCGACAGGGCAAAACAGGCAAGATATAACCCCACCCACTTTGCCAAAGCACAGCCCCCACACCACTAGAGGGATATCTTCCACCACCAACTTACCATCCTGAGACAAGGCCGAGTATAGCCCACAAAGATCTCTACCAGCACAACCCAAGGGGGGGCGCCAACCCAGACAGGAAAATCTGCTGTTACAAGTTGTTCCATATAGGTCTCTGCTAAGCTCAGTTGTAGGATTGGTACCTCTAGTTTGAGTTTAGGGCCTGGGAAAGGGTGCAGTCATGAACACGGTCTGGCAGAGAGCTGGAGAGATTGGGTATCATTTGAAGCAGGACAAACACACAGAGAAACAAAGACCAATTTAAACACCTTTCACATCCCACACACAAAATAGGCTTTAAGTTTTTTCTCTGTCTCTGTCTGTCTGTCTTTCTGTCTGTCTGTCTGTCTCTGTATCTATCTCTTTCTGTCTGTGTCTGTCTCTCTCTCTCTTCTCTCTCTTCGTCTCTCTCTGGTGTATAAACACCACTAGCAGTTACCCTCACTCTCACGCTATTTTCTTTCTCTCCTCTTGTTCTTAGTCTTTCTCTCACGCTTTCTATTTCTCTCTGACACAGGTGAGCACTCAGCACAGCTGTGATCAGAGCTTAACAAGGCATTCTATTGTCTTGGATGACTCAAACAGTCTGTCATTTCCCACCATTACAGCTACTGGAGGCCTGTTAAGACCCCTATCCTGTAGCTACAGGTGTACCTGTTAAATATCAATCCTTGTGTGTGAGACGGACCAGCTTACTGGCTGCTACTGCTTGGCTACAGGCCAAACTGTCCACAGGGCCACTGACTTGCTAATTGATTTTCCACTACAGGTTGCTGAAGTGTGTGTGTGTTTATATACACACTAGCACTGGTGTGCTTGCCGGTTCGTTGGCATGCCTCCACTAATGTTTGTACATCTGTCTATTTGACTGAGTGAGTGTTAAAACACGAGGCATACGGGTGTTTTGTTGACACTGTCACTGACTAATTGAAACACACACACACTGTTAGCAGGGATCGGGTGAACATGACTACAGTCGCTCCTGGCTGTTCCAGTGGAACTCTCCAATGTAACTGAGAAAGCCACCCAGCATGGTCTGTCCCCTCTGTCCTCTCATGTGGAATATACGGGTGGAGACGTGTGTCTGTTAGCATGACAAATGGAGCAGGACCAATATGATGAAGCTCATTAGGAACTAGAGATGGCTGTGTACTGTGTGTGTTAGGCTGCCATTCTGTTTTAAAAGAGGGCCTTGTTGCAGATTCTATGGAACGCCATAGAATAAGAGGTCATCTCGTGTGCTAGCATTTCTTACCAGGCACTCTGGAATGGGGATAAGGCACCGAATGTCTTTGAGCTGGTTTAATATTGTGGAAGCTTGGTGTCTTAAGGTGGCGGTTTAGTTTCATATTGTAGAAGCTAGGTGTCTCGAGGCGGCAGTTTAGTTTCATATTGTAGAAGCTAGGTGTCTCGAGGTGGCAGTTTAGTTTCATATTGTGGAAGCTGGTGATTGTGGACTGTGTCTCGAGGTGGCTTTAGTTTCATATTGTGGAAGCTAGGTGTCTCGAGGTGGCAGTTTAGTTTCATATTGTGGAAGCTAGGTGTCTCGAGGTGGCAGTTTAGTTTCATATTTGATTGAGGTGGCAACATATTGTAAGCTAGGTGTCTCGAGGTGGCAGTTTAGTTTCATATTGTGGAAGCTAGGTGTCTTAAGGTGGCAGAGTTTCATATTGTGGAAGCTAGGGTGGCAGTTTAGTTTCATTGGTGGCAGTTTAGTTTCATATTGTGGTGGAGGTGCCTGATGGCAGTTTAGTTTCATATTGTGGAAGCTAGGTGTCTCGTTGGCAGTTTAGTTTCATATTGTGGAAGCTAGGTGTCTAGGTGTTTCATATTGTCGAGGTGGCAGTTTAGTTTCATATTGTGGAAGCTAGGTGTCTGGAGGTGTCTCGAGGTGGCAGTTTAGTTTCATATTGCGGAGCTAGGTGTGGCAGTTTAGTTTCATATTGTGGAAGCTAGGTGTCTCGAGGTGGCAGTTTAGTTTCATATTGTGGAAGCTAGGTTCTCGGATGGCAGTTTTTCAGGGAAGCTTTCTTAATGGTGGAAGCTAGGTGTCTCGAGGTGGCAGTTTAGTTTCATATTGTGGAGCTCGAGAGTTGCAGTTTAGTTTCATATTGTGGAAGCTAGGTGTCTCGAGGTGGCAGTTTAGTTTCATATTGTGGAAGCTAGGTGTCTCGAGGTGGCAGTTTAGTTTCATATTGCATGAACTAGGTGTCTCGAGGTGGCAGTTTAGTTTCATATTGTGGAAGGTGTCTAGGTGTTTAGTCATATTGAGGATGTCTCGGGCAGTTTAGTTTCATATTGTTTAGAAGCTAGGTGTCTCGAGGTGGCAGTTTAGTTTCATATTGTGAAGCTAGGTGTCTCGAGGTGGCAGTCATGGAACGTGGCTCGAGTGGCAGTTTAGTTTCATATTGTGGAAGAGTGCTCCGTCTTGTGCGAGGTGGTGGCTTATTTCATATTGTGGAAGTTGTCTCGGCTGTTTAGTTTCATAGGTGGGTGGCAGTTTAGTTTCATATTGTCTCTCGAGTGGCAGTTTAGTTTCATATTGTGGAAGCTAGGTGTCTCCAGTTTCATATTGTGAAGCTAGGTGTCTCGAGGTGGCAGTTTAGTTTCATATTGTGGAAGCTAGGTGTCTCGAAAGGCTTTAGTTTCATATTGTAAGCTAGGTGTCTCGAGGTGGCAGTTTAGTTTCATATGGAAGCTGGTGTCTCGGAGGCAGTTTAGTTTCATATTGTGAGGTGTCTCGAGCCATATTGTGGAAGCTTGGTGTCTAGGCAGTTTCATATTGTAGAAGCTAGGTGTCTCGAGGTGGCAGTTTAGTTTCATATTGTGGAAGCTAGGTGTCTCGAGGTGGCAGTTTAGTTTCATATTGTGGAAGCTAGGTGTCTCGAGGTGGCAGTTTAGTTTCATATTGTGGAAGCTAGGTGTCTCGAGGTGGCAGTTTAGTTTCATATTGTGGAAGCTAGGTGTCTCGAGGTGGCGGTTTAGTTTCATATTGTAGAAGCTAGGTGTCTCGAGGTGGCAGTTTAGTTTCGTGAGGTGGCAGTTTTAGTTTCATATTGTGGAAGGCTAGGTAGTTCTCGAAGGTGGAGCAGGTTTAGTTTCATATTGTGGAAGCTAGGTGTCTCAGGTGGCAGTTTAGTTTCATAGTTGTGAAGCCTGGCTGTTAGTCTCGGGTGGCAGTTTAGTTTCATATTGTGAAGCTAGGTGTCTCGAGGTGTCTCTAGGTGTCTCAAGGTGGCAGTTTAGTTTCATATTGTGAAAAGAAGCTAGGTGTGTCTCGGGTGGCAGTTTAGTTTCATATTGTGGAAGCTTGACATTTCATATTGTGGAAGCTTTCAGGTGTCTCGAAGGGTGTGCAGTTTAGTTTCATGTCTCGATTGTATTGTGAAGCTAGGTGTCTCGAGGTGGCAGTTTAGTTTCAGTTTGGTTTCATTTAGTTTCATATTGTGGAAGCTAGGTGTCTCGAGGTGGCAGTTTAGTTTCATATGTCTGGAGTTTCATATTGTGGAAGCTAGGTGTCTCGATTTAGTTTCATATTGTGGAAGCTAGGTGTCTCGAGGTTTTAGTTTCATATTGTGGAAGCTAGGTGTCTCGAGGTGGCAGTTTAGTTTCATATTGTGGAAGCTAGGTGTCTCGGGGCAGTTTAGTTTCAGGGTGTCTCGGGTGGCAGGGTAGTTTCATATTGTGAAGCTAGGTGTCTCGAGGTGGCAGTTTAGTTTCATATTGTGGAAGCTAGGTGTCTCGAGGTGGCAGTTTAGTTTCAAAAAGCTTTCTCGAGGTTCTGCAGAAGCTAGGTGTCTCGAGGTGGCAGTTTAGTTCAGAGGTGGCTAGGTTTAGTTTCATATTGTGGAAGCTAGGTGTCTCGAGGTTTAGTTTCATATTGGCAGTGTCTTGGTTTCATATTGTGGAAGCTAGGGCTTCTATTGCAGCTAGGTGGCAGTTTAGTTTCATATTGTGAAGCTAGGTGTCTCGAGGTGGCAGTTTAGTTTCATATTGTGGAAGCTAGGTGTCTCGAGGTGGCAGTTTCATATTGTGGAAGCTTTTAGTTTCATATTGTGGAAGCTAGGTGTCTCTGGCGTTTAGTTTCATATTGTGGCTAGTTCTGTGTTTCATATTGTGGATTCTCGTGGAGCTAGGTGTCTCGAGGTGGCAGTTTGTTTCATATTGTGGAAGCTAGGTGTCTCGGTTTAGTTTCATATTGTGAAGGTCTCGAGGTGGCAGTTTAGTTTCATATTGTAGGTGTCTCGAGGTGGCAGTTTAGTTTCATTCTCGAGGTGGCAGTTTAGTTTCATATTGTGGAAGCTAGGTGTCTCGAAGGTTTGGCAGTTTAGTTTCATATTGTAGGAAGCTAGGTGTCTCGGGGGAGGCAGTTTAATATTCTGTTTCATTTGTGGATCTCGGTGGCAGTTTAGTTTCAGGTGAAGCTAGGTGTCTCGAAGTTTAGTTTCATATTGTGGCTAGGTGTCTAGTTTCATATTGTGGAAGGATAGGTGTCTCGAGTGGCAGTTTAGTTTCATATTGTAGAAGCTAGGTGTCTCGAGTTTCATATTGTGGAAGCTAGGTGTCTCGTGGAAGTTTCATAGCATGTCTAGTAAAGATGAGGTGTCTCGAGGTGCAGTTTAGTTTCATATTGTGGAAGCTAGGTGTCTCGAGGTGGCAGTTTAGTTTCATATTGTGGAGCTAGGTGTCTAGGTGTCTCGGGTGGCAGTTTAGTTTCATATTGTGGAAGCTAGGTGTCTCGAGGGGCAGTTTAGGTGGAAGCTAGGTGTCTCGAGGTGGCAGTTTCATATTGTGGAAGTGGAAGCTAGGTGTCTCGAGGTGGCAGTTTAGTTTCATATTGTAATTGGAAGCTAGGTGTCTCGAGGTGGCAGTTTGAAGCTTTCAGTTTATTTCATATTGGAAGCTGGAGGTGTCAGTTTAGTTTCATATTGTGGAATAGGTGTCTCGAGGTGGCAGTTTAGTTTCATATTGTGGAAGCTAGGTGTCTCAGTTTCATGGAAGTTTAAAGTTTCATATTGTAGTAGGTGTCTCGAGATGGGTTTAGTTTCAGGGAGTGTCTCGCTAGGGAGCTAGATGTCTCGAGGTGGCAGTTTAGTTTCATATTGTGGAAGCTAGGTGTCTCGAGGTGGCAGTTTAGTTTCACTAGGTGTCTGAGGTGGCAGTTTAGCTATTGGTGTCTCGAGTTTAGTTTCATATTGTGGAAGCGTGTCTCGCAGGCAGTTGGAAGCTAGGTGTCTCGAGGTGGCAGTTTAGTTTCATATTGTGGAAGCTAGTGATGCCATAGTTTAATATTGTGAAGCTAGGTGACTGGAGGTGGCAGTTTAGTTTCATATTGTGGACTCTGCTTTGTTGTCTCGCAGATTTAGCATATTTAGTTCTCAGATTGTTTCATATTGTAAGCTAGGTGTCTCGAGGTGGCAGTTTAGTTTCATATTGTGGAAGCTAGGTGTCTCGAGGTGGCAGTTTCAGTGGAAGCTTAGGGTGGAAGCTAGGTGTCTCGGGTGGCAGTTTAGTTTCATATTGTCTGGTGTCTCGAGGTGGCAGTTTAACATATTGTGGAAGCTAGGTGTCTCGAGGTGGCAGTTTAGTTTCATATTGTGAAGCTAGGTGTCTAATGCAAAGGAGTTTCAATTGTGGAAGCTAGGTGTCTCGTGGCAGTTTAGTTTCATATTGTGGAAGCTAGGTGTCTCGAGGTGGCAGTTTAGTTTCATATTGTGGAAGCTAGGTGTCTCGAATGGCAGTTTAGTTTCATTGTATTGGTGGCAGTTTAGAAGCTAGGTGTCTCGTGGCAGTTTAGTTTCATATTGTGGAAGCTAGGTGTCTCGAGGTGTTTAGTTTCATATTGTGGAAGCTAGGTGTCTCGAGGTGGCAGTTTAGTTTCATATTGTGGAAGCTAGGTGTCTCGCGTTTAGTTTCATATTGTAATCTAGGTGTCTCGTTGGCAGTTTAATATTTGGAAGCTAGGTGTCTGGTGGCAGTTTATTTCATATTGTGGAAGCTAGGTTTAGTTTCATATTGTGGAAGCTAGGTGTCTCGAGGTGGTGGTTGTGGAAGCTAGGTGTCTTAAGGTGGCAGTTTAGTTTCATATTGTGGAAGCTAGGTGTCTCGAGGTGTCTCGAGGTGCAGTTTAGTTTCATATTGTAGCTTGTCAGTTTAGTTTCATATTGTGGATTGTGTGGCAGTTTAGTTTCATATTGCTAGGTGTCTCGAGGTGGCAGTTTAGTTTCATATTGTGGAAGCTAGGTGTCTCGAGGTGGCAGTTTAGTTTCATATTGTGGAAGCTAGGTGTCTCGAGGTGGCAGTTTAGTTTCATATTGTGGAAGCTAGGTGTCTCGAGGTGGCAGTTTAGTTTCATATTGTGGAAGCTAGGTGTCTCGAGGTGGCAGTTTAGTTTCATATTGTGAAGCTAGGTGTCTCGAGGTGGCAGTTTAGTTTCATATTGTGGAAGCTAGGTGTCTCGAGGTGGCAGTTTAGTTTCATATTGTGGAAGCTAGGTGTCTCGAGGTGGCAGTTTAGTTTCATATTGTGGAAGCTAGGTGTCTCGAGGTGGCAGTTTAGTTTCATATTGTGGAAGCTAGGTGTCTCGAGGTGGCAGTTTAGTTTCATATTGTGGAAGCTAGGTGTCTCGAGGTGGCTAGGTTTTTAGTTTCATATTGTAGGTGTCTCGAGCTTAGGTGTCTCGAGGTGGCAGTTTAGTTTCATATTGTGGAAGCTAGGTGTCTCGAGGTGGCAGTTTAGTTTCATATTGTGGAAGCTAGGTGTCTCGAGGTGGCAGTTTAGTTTCATATTGTGGAAGCTAGGTGTCTCGAGGTGGCAGTTTAGTTTCATATTGTGGAAGCTAGGTGTCTTTAGTTTCATATTGTAGCTAGGTGTCTCGAGGTGGCAGTTTAGTTTCATATTGTGGAAGCTAGTTTAGTTTCATATTGTGGAAGCTAGGTGTCTAGGTGTCTCGAGGTGGCAGTTTAGTTTCATATTGTGGAAGCTGTCTCGAGGTGTCATATTGTGGAGGTGGCAGTTTAGTTTCATATTGTGGAAGCTAGGTGTCTCGAGGTGGCAGTTTAGTTTCATATTGTGGAAGCTAGGTGTCTCGAGGTGGCAGTTTAGTTTCATATTGTGGAAGCTAGGTGTCTCGAGGTGGCAGTTTAGTTTCATATTGTGGAAGCTAGGTGTCTCGAGGTGGCAGTTTAGTTTCATATTGTGGAGCTAGGTGTCTCGAGGTGGCAGTTTAGTTTCATATTGTGGAAGCTAGGTGTCTCGAGGTGGCAGTTTAGTTTCATATTGTGGAAGCTAGGTGTCTCGAGGTGGCAGTTTAGTTTCATATTGTGGAAGCTAGGTGTCTCGGTGGCAGGTTTCATATTGTGGAAGCTAGGTGTCTCGAGGTTTTAGTTTCATATTGTGGAAGCTAGGTGTCTTTAGTTTCATATTGAGGCTGGTGTCTCGAGTTTAGTTTCATATTGTGGAAGCTAGGTGTCTCGAGGTGGCAGTTTAGTTTCATATTGTGGAAGCTAGGTGTCTCGAGGTGGCGGTTTAGTTTCATATTGTGGAAGCTAGGTGATGCGGTTAGTTTAATATTCTGGTAGCTAGGTGATGCAGTTAGTTTAATATTGTGGTAGCTAGGTGTCTCGAGGTGGCAGTTTAGTTTCATATTGTAGAAGCTAGGTGTCTCGAGGTGGCAGTTTAGTTTCATATTGTGGAAGCTGTCTCGAGGTGGCAGTTTAGTTTCATATTGTGGAAGTGGTTTAGTTTCATATTGTGGAAGCAGTTTTTAGTTTCATATTGTGGAAGCTAGGTGTCTCGAGGTGGCAGTTTAGTTTCATATTGTGGAAGCTAGGTGTCTCGAGGTGGCAGTTTAGTTTCATATTGTGGAAGCTAGGTGTCTCGAGGTGGCAGTTTAGTTTCATATTGTGGAAGCTAGGTGTCTCGAGGTGGCGGTTAGTTTCATATTGTGGAAGCTAGGTGTCTCGAGGTGGCAGTTTAGTTTCATATTGTGGAAGCTAGGTGTCTCGAGGTGGCAGTTTAGTTTCATATTGTGGAAGCTAGGTGTCTCGAGGTGGCAGTTTAGTTTCATATTGTGGAAGCTAGGTGTCTCGAGGTGGCAGTTTAGTTTCATATTGTGGAAGCTAGGTGTCTCGAGGTGGCAGTTTAGTTTCATATTGTGGAAGCTTGGTGTCTCGAGGCGGCAGTTTAGTTTCATATTGTCTCGGAAGCTTAGGTGTCTATTGAGGTGTCTCGAGGTGCAGTTTAGTTTCATATTGTGGAAGCTAGGTGTCTCGAGGTGGCAGTTTAGTTTCATATTGTGGAAGCTAGGTGTCTCGAGGTGGCAGTTTAGTTTCATATTGTGGAAGCTAGGTGTCTCGAGGTGGCAGTTTAGTTTCATATTGTGGAAGCTAGGTGTCTCGAGGTGGCAGTTTAGTTTCATATTGTGGAAGCTAGGTGTCTCGAGGTGGCAGTTTAGTTTCATATTGTGGAAGCTAGGTGTCTCGAGGTGGCAGTTTAGTTTCATAGGTGTGTGGCAGTTTAGTTTCATATTGGTGTCTCGAGGTGGCAGTTTAGTTTCATATTGTGGAAGCTAGGTGTCTCGAGGTGGCAGTTTAGTTTCATATTGTGGAAGCTAGGTGTCTCGAGGTGGCAGTTTAGTTTCATATTGTGGCTAGGTGTCTCGAGGTGGCAGTTTAGTTTCATATTGTGTCTCGAGGTGGCAGTTTAGTTTCATATTGTGGAAGCTAGGTGTCTCGAGGTGGCAGTTTAGTTTCATATTGTGGAAGCTAGGTGTCTCGAGGTGGCAGTTTAGTTTCATATTGTAGAAGCTAGGTGTCTCGAGGTGGCAGTTTAGTTTCATATTGTGGAAGCTAGGTGTCTCGAGGTGGCAGTTTAGTTTCAGTTTCATATTGTTTAGTTTCATATTGTGGAAGCTAGGTGTCTCGAGGTGGTTTCATATTGTTTAGTTTCATATTGTGGAAGCTAGGTGTCTCGAGAAGCTGTCTCGAGGTGGCAGTTTAGTTTCATATTGGTGGTGTCTCGAGGTGGCAGTTTAGTTTCATATTGTGGAAGCTAGGTGTCTCGAGGTGGCAGTTTAGTTTCATATTGTGGAAGCTAGGTGTCTCGAGGTGGCAGTTTAGTTTCATATTGTGGAAGCTAGGTGTCTCGAGGTGGCAGTTTAGTTTCATATTGTGGAAGCTAGGTGTCTCGAGGTGGCAGTTTAGTTTCATATTGTGGAAGCTAGGTGTCTCGAGGTGGCAGTTTAGTTTCATATTGTGGAAGCTAGGTGTCTCGAGGTGGCAGTTTAGTTTCATATTGTGGAAGCTAGGTGTCTCGAGGTGGCAGTTTAGTTTCATATTGTGGAAGCTAGGTGTCTCGAGGTGGCAGTTTAGTTTCATATTGTGGAAGCTAGGTGTCTCGAGGTGGCAGTTTAGTTTCATATTGTGGAAGCTAGGTGTCTCGAGGTGGCAGTTTAGTTTCATATTGTAGAAGCTAGGTGTCTCGAGGCGGCAGTTTAGTTTCATATTGTGGAAGCTAGGTATCTTAAGGTGGCAGTTTAGTTTCATATTGTGGAAGCTAGGTGTCTCGAGGTGGCAGTTTAGTTTCATATTGTGGAAGCTAGGTGTCTCGGGTAGTTTCATATTGTGGAAGCTAGGTGTGCAGTTTAGTTTCATATTGTGGAAGCTAGGTGTCTCGAGGTGGCAGTTTAGTTTCATATTGTGGAAGCTAGGTGTCTTTAGTTTCATATTGGTGGCAGTTTCAGTTTCTCGAGGTGGCAGTTTAGTTTCATATTGTGGAAGCTAGGTGTCTCGAGGTGGCAGTTTAGTTTCATATTGTGGAAGCTAGGTGTCTCGAGGTGGCAGTTTAGTTTCATATTGTGGAAGCTAGGTGTCTCGGGTGGCAGTTTAGTTTCATATTGTGGTGTCTAGGTGGCAGTTTAGTTTCATATTGTGGAAGCTAGGTGTCTCGAGGTGGCAGTTTAGTTTCATATTGTGGAAGCTAGGTGTCTCGAGGTGGCAGTTTAGTTTCATATTGTGGAAGCTAGGTGTCTCGAGGTGGCAGTTTAGTTTCATATTGTGGAAGCTAGGTGTCTCGAGGTGGCAGTTTAGTTTCATATTGTGGAAGCTAGGTTTAGTTTCATATTGTGGAAGCTAGTGTCTTGGCAGTTTAGTTTCATATTGTGGAAGCTAGGTGTCTTTCATAGGTGGTGTCTCGAGGTTTAGTTTCATATTGTGGAAGCTAGGTGTCTCGAGGTGGCAGTTTAGTTTCATATTGTGGAAGCTAGGTGTCTCGAGGTGGCAGTTTAGTTTCATATTGTGGAAGCTAGGTGTCTCGAGGTGGCAGTTTAGTTTCATATTGTGGAAGCTAGGTGTCTCGAGGTGGCAGTTTAGTTTCATATTGTGGAAGCTAGGTGTCTCGAGGTGGCAGTTTAGTTTCATATTGTAGAAGCGAGGTGTCTCGAGGTGGCAGTTTAGTTTCATATTGTGGAAGCTAGGTGTCTCGAGGTGGCAGTTTAGTTTCATATTGTGGAAGCTAGGTGTCGAGGTGGCAGTTTAGTTTCATATTGGCAGTTTAGTTTCATATTGTGGAAGCTAGGTGTCTCGAGGTGGCAGTTTAGTTTCATATTGTGGAAGCTAGGTGTCTCGAGGTGGCAGTTTAGTTTCATATTGTGGAAGCTAGGTGTCTCGAGGTGGCAGTTTAGTTTCATATTGTGGAAGCTAGGTGTCTCGAGGTGGCAGTTTAGTTTCATATTGTGGAAGCTAGGTGTCTCGAGGTGGCAGTTTAGTTTCATATTGTGGAAGCTAGGTGTCTCGTTTAGTTTAGTTTCATATTGTGGCTAGGTGTCTCGAGGTGGCAGTTTAGTTTCATATTGTGGAAGCTAGGTGTCTCGAGGTGGCAGTTTAGTTTCATATTGTGGAAGCTAGGTGTCTCGAGTTTCATATTGTGGCAGTTTCTCGAGTTTAGTTTCATATTGTGGAAGCTAGGTGTCTCGAGGTGGCAGTTTAGTTTCATATTGTGGAAGCTAGGTGTCTCGAGGTGGCAGTTTAGTTTCATATTGTGGAAGCTAGGTGTCTCGAGGTGGCAGTTTAGTTTCATATTGTGGAAGCTAGGTGTGCTCGAGGTGGCAGTTTAGTTTCATATTGAGGTGGCAGTTTAGTTTCATATTGTGGAAGCTAGGTGTCTCGAGGTGGCAGTTTAGTTTCATATTGTGGAAGGCAGTTTAGTTTCTATTGTGGAGGTGTCTCGAGGTGGCAGTTTAGTTTCATATTGTGGAAGCTAGGTGTCTCGAGGTGGCAGTTTAGTTTCATATTGTGGAAGCTAGGTGTCTCGAGGTGGCAGTTTAGTTTCATATTGTGGAAGCTAGGTGTCTCGAGGTGGCAGTTTAGTTTCATATTGTGGAAGCTAGGTGTCTCGAGGTGGCAGTTTAGTTTCATATTGTAGAAGCTAGGTGTCTCGAGGTGGCAGTTTAGTTTCATATTGTGGAAGCTAGGTGTCTCGAGGTGGCAGTTTAGTTTCATATTGTGTTTCATTTATTTCATATTGTGGAAGCTAGGTGTCTCGAGGTGGCAGTTTAGTTTCATATTGTGGAAGCTAGGTGTCTCGAGGTGGCAGTTTAGTTTCATATTGTGCTAGGTGTCTCGAGGTGGCAGTTTAGTTTCATATTGTGTGTGTCTCGAGGTGGCAGTTTAGTTTCATATTGTGGAAGCTTAGGTGTCTCGAGGTGGCAGTTTAGTTTCATATTGTGGAAGCTAGGTGTCTCGAGGTGGCAGTTTAGTTTCATATTGTGGAAGCTGTCTCGAGGTGTCTCATATTGAGCTAGGTGTCTGGGTGGCAGTTTAGTTTCATATTGTGGAAGCTAGGTGTCTCGAGGTGGTTTAGTTTCATATTGTAGAAGCTAGGTGTCTCGAGGTGGCAGTTTAGTTTCATATTGTGGAAGCTAGGTGTCTCGAGGTGGCAGTTTAGTTTCATATTGTGGAAGCTAGGTGTCTCGAGGTGGCAGTTTAGTTTCATATTGTGGAAGCTAGGTGTCTCGAGGTGGCAGTTTAGTTTCATATTGTGGAAGCTAGGTGTCTCGAGGTGGCAGTTTAGTTTCATATTGTGGAAGCTAGGTGTCTCGAGGTGGCAGTTTAGTTTCATATTGTGAAGCTAGGTGTCTCGAGGGTGGCAGTTTAGTTTCATATTGTGGAAGCTAGGTGTCTCGAGGTGGCAGTTTAGTTTCATATTGTGGAAGCTTGTCTCGAGTGGCAGTTTAGTTTCATATTGTGGAAGCTAGGTGTCTCGAGGTGGCAGTTTAGTTTCATATTGTGGAAGCTAGGTGTCTCGAGGTGGCAGTTTAGTTTCATATTGTAGAAGCGAGGTGTCTCGAGGTGGCAGTTTAGTTTCATATTGTGGAAGCTAGGTGTCTCGAGGTGGCAGTTTAGTTTCATATTGTGGAAGCTAGGTGTCTCGAGGTGGCAGTTTAGTTTCATATTGTGGAAGCTAGGTGTCTCGAGGTGGCAGTTTAGTTTCATATTGTGGAAGCTAGGTGTCTCGAGGTGGCAGTTTAGTTTCATATTGTGGAAGCTAGGTGTCTCGAGGTGGCAGTTTAGTTTCATATTGTGGAAGCTAGGTGTCTCGAGGTGGCAGTTTAGTTTCATATTGTGGAAGCTAGGTGTCTCGAGGTGGCAGTTTAGTTTCATATTGTGGAAGCTAGGTGTCTCGAGGTGGCAGTTTAGTTTCATATTGTGGAAGCTAGGTGTCTCGAGGTGGCAGTTTAGTTTCATATTGTGGTGTCTCGAGGTGGCAGTTTAGTTTCATATTGTGGAAGCTAGGTGTCTCGAGGTGGCAGTTTAGTTTCATATTGTGGAAGCTAGGTGTCTCGAGGTGGCAGTTTAGTTTCATATTGTGGAAGCTAGGTGTCTCGAGGTGGCAGTTTAGTTTCATATTGTGGAAGCTAGGTGTCTCGAGGTGGCAGTTTAGTTTCATATTGTGGAAGCTAGGTGTCTCGAGGTGGCAGTTTAGTTTCATATTGTGGAAGCTAGGTGTCTCGAGGTGGCAGTTTAGTTTCATATTGTAGAAGCTAGGTGTCTCGAGGTGGCAGTTTAGTTTCATATTGTGTCTCGAGGTGGCAGTTTAGTTTCATATTGTGGAAGCTAGGTGGAAGCTAGGTGTCTCGAGGTGGCAGTTTAGTTTCATATTGTGGAAGCTAGGTGTCTCGAGGTGGCAGTTTAGTTTCATATTGTGGAAGCTAGGTGTCTCGAGGTGGCAGTTTAGTTTCATATTGTGGAAGCTAGGTGTCTCGAGGTGGCAGTTTAGTTTCATATTGTGGAAGCTAGGTGTCTCGAGTGGCAGTTTAGTTTCATATTGTGGAAGCTAGGTGTCTCGAGGTGGCAGTTTAGTTTCATATTGTGGAAGCTAGGTGTCTCGAGGTGGCAGTTTAGTTTCATATTGTGGAAGCTAGGTGTCTCGAGGTGGCAGTTTAGTTTCATATTGTGGAAGCTAGGTGTCTCGAGGTGGCAGTTTAGTTTCATATTGTGGAAGCTAGGTGTCTCGAGGTGGCAGTTTAGTTTCATATTGTGGAAGCTAGGTGGAAGCTAGGTGTCTCGGTGGCGGTTTAGTTTCATATTGTGGAAGCTAGGTGTCTCGAGGTGGCAGTTTAGTTTCATATTGTGGAAGCTAGGTGTCTCGAGGTGGCGGTTTAGTTTCATATTGTGGAAGCTAGGTGATGCGGTTAGTTTAATATTGTGGTAGCTAGGTGACACGTTTTAGTTTAATATTGTGGTAGCTAGGTGACACCTGGTGGCAGTTTAGTTTAATATTGTGGTAGCTAGGTGATGCAGTTAGTTTAATATTGTGGTAGCTAGGTGACACGAGGTGGCAGTTTAGTTTAATATTGTGGTAGCTTTCATATTGTGAGGTGTCTCGAGGTGGCAGTTTAATTTCATTGTGGTAGCTAGGTGATGGCAGTTTAGTTTCATATTGTGGTAGCTAGGTGTCTCGAGGTGGCAGTTTAGTTTCATATTGTGGAAGCTAGTGTGTCTCGCTAGGTGACACCAGTTAGTTTCATATTGTGGTAGCTAGGTGTCTCGAGCTAGTGGCAGTTTAGTTTCATATTGTGGTAGCTAGGTGACAGGTATTGTGGTTAGTTTAATATTGTGGTAGCTAGGTGTCTCGAGGTGGCAGTTTAGTTTAATATTGTGGTAGCTAGGTGAGGCAGTTAGTTTAATATTGTGGTAGCTAATTTTAGTTTAATATTGGTTTAGTTTAGTTTCATATTGTGGTAGCTAGGTGACACCTTTTAGTTTAATATTGTGGTAGCTAGGTGACACGGTTAGTTTAATATTGTGGTAGCTAGGTGATGCAGTTAGTTTAATATTGTGGTAGCTAGGTGATGATTTAGTTTAATATTGTGGTAGCTAGGTGATGAGTTAGTTTAATATTGTGGTAGCTAGGTGACACTGTTAGTTTAATATTGTGGTAGCTAGGTGATGAGTTTAATATTGTGGTAGCTAGGTGAGTTTAGTTTAATATTGTGGTAGGTGTCTCGAGGTGATTGCAGTTTAGTTTAGTTTCATATTGTGGTAGCTAGGTGAGTTTAGTTTATTTCATATTGTGGTAGCTAGGTGTCTCGAGGTGGCAGTTTAGTTTCATATTGTGGAAGCTAGGTGATGCGGTTAGTTTAATATTCTGGTAGCTAGGTGATGCAGTTAGTTTAATATTGTGGTAGCTAGGTGTCTCGAGGTGGCAGTTTAGTTTCATATTGTGGAAGCTAGGTGTCTCGAGGTGGCAGTTTAGTTTCATATTGTGGCTAGCTAGGTGAGTTTAGTTTCATATTGTGGTGTCTCTAGTGATGCAGTTAGTTTAATATTGTGGTAGCTAGGTGATGCGGTTAGTTTCATATTGTGGTAGCTAGGTGACGCCGTTAGTTTAATATTGTGGTAGCTAGGTGTCTCGAGGTGGCGGTTTAGTTTCATATTGTGGAAGCTAGGTGATGCGGTTAGTTTAATATTGTGGTAGCTAGGTGATGCAGTTAGTTTAATATTGTGGTAGCTAGGTGTCTCGAGGTGGCAGTTTAGTTTCATATTGTGGAAGCTAGGTGTCTCGAGGTGGCAGTTTAGTTTCATATTGTGGTAGCTAGGTGTCTCGAGGTGGCAGTTTAGTGGTTCATATTAGTTTAATATTGTGGTAGCTAGGTGACGTGGTTAGTTTAATATTGTGGTAGCTAGGTGATGATTTAGTTTCATATTGTGGTAGCTAGGTGATGATTTAGTTTCATATTGTGGTAGCTAGGTGTCTCGAGGTGGCAGTTTAGTTTCATATTGTGGAAGCTAGGTGTCTCTAGGTGATGATTTAGTTTCATATTGTGGTAGCTAGGTGATGATTTAGTTTCATATTGTGGTAGCTAAGTGACGCGGTTAGTTTAATATTGTGGTAGCTAGGTGATGCCGTTAGTTTAATATTGTGGTAGCTAGGTGTCTCGAGGTGGCAGTTTAGTTTCATATTGTGGTAGCTAGGTGTTTCTCGAGGTAGCTAGTTTTTAGTTTATATTGTGGTAGCTAGGTGATGCCGTTAGTTTAATATTGTGGTAGCTAAGTGACTCGGTTAGTTTCATATTGTGGTAGCTAGGTGATGGTTTAGTTTCATATTGTGGTAGCTAGTTGACGCGGTTAGTTTCATATTGTGGTAGCTAGGTGATGATTTAGTTTCATATTGTGGTAGCTAGGTGACGCGGTTAGTTTCATATTGTGGTAGCTAGGTGACTATGTTTGTACATGGTATTTTAATTGACATTCCTTTGACATTTTCCAAGTTTAGTGAATCTGTGATTAGCAGTGAATTTGTATATAATCCCATTCTAGTTGGCTGATGTTGAGTATTTCATAAATAACTAACAGGTAAACCATTTCTAGGAATCCCATGTTGTAAGCCATGAATAGAGATTCATTTAGGGAGACATTTGAATGTCTGACATTCGACACCGATTTTGAGTAATTATCTTTTTTAAATAAAAATAAAAACATTTTAGTAATTTAGGAGACACTTAACCCTAATTGCTCCTGTAAATCGCTCTAGATAAGTGCCTTGGTCAAGGACATATCGACAGATTTTTCACCTGGTTGGTTCAGGGATTCAAACCAGCAACCTTTATGTTACTGGCCCAACACTCTTAACTGCTAGGCTACCTGCCACCTCTGTGGAATATGGAAATACGAACAAATATAAGTGCCTGGAGTGATATCTGAATGTCCCACCTCCTCTTGGGTCTTCACGAAGAGAGACATTACACTTTGTAATGGTTGGTTTTTCTGTGTTTAGTAAATCATTTGAGGTCTGGAATCAGGCATTTAAATAATCCCGGTATTAAAATACTAAGTAGTTTAATATTTACAATCCACACAACGTGTGTGTGTGAGAGGTTCTTTGGTATATTCACGTTTCTTTGTACGCTCACCTCGCAGTTATGTTTAACAGCCTGCTGTTTGAAAGAAGTCCCTAATCATTCACACTGTGTGTGTGTGTACAGGCATGCTTCCAGAGGGCTCTCATATAAGTGTCTTTATGGAACAGCCCCTCTCCAGTGATGATAATGAGCCCTGTGGGGGAGGAGGGGAGGGGGGGTAATGGGCATATTAATGCTGTTAGCCCCTCAAACTCACAAGCACACACTCATTTTTACACACACACACACAAAGTAAGCCTACATCATACCACTGAAACAGTGATGGTGTTTTCTAAGAAACTCTAGGCTTTTAGATTTGGGAGCCAACAAAGCAGAGCCAGACCAAAGCAGTAACAAAAGGCCTTTAGATTTGGGTAACAAAGGCGGGCCAACCAAGCAGTAACAAAGGCCAGATTTGGGGCGAGGCCAAAAAGCAGTAACAAAAGGCCTTTAGATTTGGGGCGAGGGCCAACCAAAGCAGTAACAAAAGGCCTTTAGATTTGGGGCGCAGTAACAAAAGGCCTTTAGATTTGGGGCCCAACCAAAGCAGTAACAAAAGGCCTTTAGATTTGGGGCCAAACAAAGCAGTAATAAAAGGCCTTTAGATTTGGGGCGAGGGCCAAACAAAGCAGTAACAAAAGGCCTTTAGATTTGGGGCGAGGGTCAACCAAAGCAGTAACAAAAGGCCGTTGGATTTGGGGCGAGGGCCAACCAAAGCAGTAACAAAAGGCCTTTAGATTTGGGGCGAGGGCCAACCAAAGCAGTAACAAAAGGCCTTTAGATTTGGGGCGAGGGCCAACCAAAGCAGTAACAAAAGGCCTTTAGATTTGGGGCGAGGGCCAACCAAAGCAGTAACAAAACAGTCCAATGCAAATAACCCAGTGGAAGACACATCAGAAAGCCTGACTGAAAATGTGTCTTGAGTCTACAACAATATTATATTCCTCCCTCACCATTAGACACCAATACTACATTCCTCTCCTGTCTTTTCCAGATATCTCTATTTCTTCCCTCTCTCCATCTATTCTCATATTTTTTATCCTCTCTCTCAGGCTGTGGATACCAAAGCCCAAAGTTGTGTTTCTGATGGTCTGTTGTGGCTCATTTGACCCTTCCTCTACCACGGCGTTCATAACAGACAGACTGATTTCCTGAACAGAGGTCTGGAACTACCAAGGCGTTCATAACAGACCCCTATCCTTAACAGAGGTCTGGAACTACCAAGGCGTTCATAACATGCAGACTGATATCCTGAACAGAGGTCTGGAACTACCAATGTGTTCATAACAGACCCCTATCCTGAACAGAGGTCTGGAACTACCAATGTGTTCATAACAGACCCCTATCCTGAACAGAGGTCTGGAACTACCAAGGTGTTCATAACAGACCCCTATCCTGAACAGAGGTCTGGAACTACCAAGGCGTTCATAACAGACAGACTGCTATCCTGAACAGAGGTCTGGAACTACCAAGGCGTTCATAACAGACCCCTATCCTGAACAGAGGTCTGGAACTACCAAGGCGTTCATAACAGACCCCTATCCTGAACAGAGGTCTGGAACTACCAAGGTGTTCATAACAGACCCCTATCCTGAACAGAGGTCTGGAACTACCAAGGCGTTCATAACAGACCCCTATCCTGAACAGAGGTCTGGAACTACCAAGGCGTTCATAACAGACCCCTATCCTGAACAGAGGTCTGGAACTACCAAGGCGTTCATAACAGACCCCTATCCTGAACAGAGGTCTAGAACTACCAAGGCGTTCATAACAGACCCCTATCCTGAACAGAGGTCTGGAACTACCAAGGCGTTCATAACAGACCCCTATCCTGAACAGAGGTC
This sequence comes from Oncorhynchus nerka, assembly GCF_034236695.1. NCBI lineage: Eukaryota > Metazoa > Chordata > Actinopteri > Salmoniformes > Salmonidae > Oncorhynchus > Oncorhynchus nerka. The sequence continues at coordinate 90,161,834 of NC_088422.1, forward strand.
TGGAACTACCAAGGTGTTCATAACAGACCCCTATCCTGAACAGAGGTCTGGAACTACCAAGGTGTTCATAACAGACCCCTATCCTGAACAGAGGTCTAGAACTACCAAGGTGTTCATAACAGACCCCTATCCTGAACAGAGGTCTGGAACTACCAAGGCGTTCATAACAGACCCCTATCCTGAACAGAGGTCTGGAACTACCAAGGCGTTCATAACAGACCGTTATCCTGAACAGAGGTCTGGAACTACCAAGGCGTTCATAACAGACCCCTATCCTGAACAGAGGTCTGGAACTACCAAGGCGTTCATAACAGACCCCTATCCTGAACAGAGGTCTGGAACTACCAAGGCGTTCATAACAGACCCCTATCCTGAACAGAGGTCTGGAACTACCAAGGTGTTCATAACAGACCCCTATCCTGAACAGAGGTCTGGAACTACCAAGGTGTTCATAACAGACCCGTATCCTGAACAGAGGTCTGGAACTACCAAGGTGTTCATAACAGACCCCTATCCTGAACAGAGGTCTGGAACTACCAAGGTGTTCATAACAGACCCCTATCCTGAACAGAGGTCTGGAACTACCAAGGCGTTCATAACAGACCCCTATCCTGAACAGAGGTCTGGAACTACCAAGGCGTTCATAACAGACCCCTATCCTGAACAGAGGTCTGGAACTACCAAGGCGTTCATAACAGACCCTATCCTGAACAGAGGTCTGGAACTACCAAGGCGTTCATAACAGACCCCTATCCTGAACAGAGGTCTGGAACTACCAAGGTGTTCATAACAGACCCCTATCCTGAACAGAGGTCTGGAACTACCAAGGTGTTCATAACAGACCCCTATCCTGAACAGAGGTCTGGAACTACCAAGGCGTTCATAACAGACCCCTATCCTGAACAGAGGTCTGGAACTACCAAGGCGTTCATAACAGACCGTTATCCTGAACAGAGGTCTGGAACTACCAAGGCGTTCATAACAGACCCCTATCCTGAACAGAGGTCTGGAACTACCAAGGCGTTCATAACAGACCCCTATCCTGAACAGAGGTCTGGAACTACCAAGGTGTTCATAACAGACCCCTATCCTGAACAGAGGTCTGGAACTACCAAGGCGTTCATAACAGACCCTATCCTGAACAGAGGTCTGGAACTACCAAGGCGTTCATAACAGACCCTATCCTGAACAGAGGTCTGGAACTACCAAGGTGTTCATAACAGACCCCTATCCTGAACAGAGGTCTGGAACTACCAAGGCGTTCATAACAGACCCTATCCTGAACAGAGGTCTGGAACTACCAAGGTGTTCATAACAGACCCTATCCTGAACAGAGGTCTGGAACTACCAAGGTGTTCATAACAGACCCCTATCCTGAACAGAGGTCTGGAACTACCAAGGTGTTCATAACAGACCCCTATCCTGAACAGAGGTCTGGAACTACCAAGGTGTTCATAACAGACCCCTATCCTGAACAGAGGTCTGGAACTACCAAGGCGTTCATAACAGACCCCTATCCTGAACAGAGGTCTGGAACTACCAAGGTGTTCATAACAGACCCCTATCCTGAACAGAGGTCTGGAACTACCAAGGTGTTCATAACAGACCCCTATCCTGAACAGAGGTCTGGAACTACCAAGGTGTTCATAACAGACCCCTATCCTGAACAGAGGTCTGGAACTACCAAGGTGTTCATAACAGACCCCTATCCTGAACAGAGGTCTGGAACTACCAAGGCGTTCATAACAGACCCTATCCTGAACAGAGGTCTGGAACTACCAAGGCGTTCATAACAGACCCCTATCCTGAACAGAGGTCTGGAACTACCAAGGCGTTCATAACAGACCCCTATCCTGAACAGAGGTCTGGAACTACCAAGGCGTTCATAACAGACCCCTATCCTGAACAGAGGTCTGGAACTACCAAGGCGTTCATAACAGACCCCTATCCTGAACAGAGGTCTGGAACTACCAAGGCGTTCATAACAGACCCCTATCCTGAACAGAGGTCTGGAACTACCAAGGCGTTCATAACAGACCCCTATCCTGAACAGAGGTCTGGAACTACCAAGGTGTTCATAACAGACCCCTATCCTGAACAGAGGTCTGGAACTACCAAGGTGTTCATAACAGACCCCTATCCTGAACAGAGGTCTGGAACTACCAAGGTGTTCATAACAGACCCCTATCCTGAACAGAGGTCTGGAACTACCAAGGTGTTCATAACAGACCCCTATCCTGAACAGAGGTCTAGAACTACCAAGGCGTTCATAACAGACCCCTATCCTGAACAGAGGTCTGGAACTACCAAGGCGTTCATAACAGACCCCTATCCTGAACAGAGGTCTGGAACTACCAAGGCGTTCATAACAGACCCTATCCTGAACAGAGGTCTGGAACTACCAAGGTGTTCATAACAGACCCCTATCCTGAACAGAGGTCTGGAACTACCAAGGTGTTCATAACAGACCCCTATCCTGAACAGAGGTCTGGAACTACCAAGGTGTTCATAACAGACCCCTATCCTGAACAGAGGTCTGGAACTACCAAGGCGTTCATAACAGACCCCTATCCTGAACAGAGGTCTGGAACTACCAAGGTGTTCATAACAGACCCTATCCTGAACAGAGGTCTGGAACTACCAAGGTGTTCATAACAGACCCCTATCCTGAACAGAGGTCTGGAACTACCAAGGTGTTCATAACAGACCCCTATCCTGAACAGAGGTCTGGAACTACCAAGGCGTTCATAACAGACCCCTATCCTGAACAGAGGTCTGGAACTACCAAGGTGTTCATAACAGACCCCTATCCTGAACAGAGGTCTAGAACTACCAAGGCGTTCATAACAGACCCCTATCCTGAACAGAGGTCTGGAACTACCAAGGTGTTCATAACAGACCCCTATCCTGAACAGAGGTCTGGAACTACCAAGGTGTTCATAACAGACCCCTATCCTGAACAGAGGTCTGGAACTACCAAGGTGTTCATAACAGACCCCTATCCTGAACAGAGGTCTGGAACTACCAAGGTGTTCATAACAGACCCCTATCCTGAACAGAGGTCTGGAACTACCAAGGTGTTCATAACAGACCCCTATCCTGAACAGAGGTCTGGAACTACCAAGGCGTTCATAACAGACCCTATCCTGAACAGAGGTCTGGAACTACCAAGGTGTTCATAACAGACCCCTATCCTGAACAGAGGTCTGGAACTACCAAGGCGTTCATAACAGACCCCTATCCTGAACAGAGGTCTGGAACTACCAAGGTGTTCATAACAGACCCTATCCTGAACAGAGGTCTGGAACTACCAAGGTGTTCATAACAGACCCTATCCTGAACAGAGGTCTGGAACTACCAAGGCGTTCATAACAGACCCCTATCCTGAACAGAGGTCTGGAACTACCAAGGTGTTCATAACAGACCCCTATCCTGAACAGAGGTCTGGAACTACCAAGGCGTTCATAACAGACCCCTATCCTGAACAGAGGTCTGGAACTACCAAGGTGTTCATAACAGACCCCTATCCTGAACAGAGGTCTAGAACTACCAAGGTGTTCATAACAGACCCTATCCTGAACAGAGGTCTGGAACTACCAAGGTGTTCATAACAGACCCTATCCTGAACAGAGGTCTGGAACTACCAAGGTGTTCATAACAGACCCCTATCCTGAACAGAGGTCTGGAACTACCAAGGTGTTCATAACAGACCCCTATCCTGAACAGAGGTCTGGAACTACCAAGGCGTTCATAACAGACCCCTATCCTGAACAGAGGTCTGGAACTACCAAGGTGTTCATAACAGACCCCTATCCTGAACAGAGGTCTGGAACTACCAAGGTGTTCATAACAGACCCCTATCCTGAACAGAGGTCTGGAACTACCAAGGCGTTCATAACAGACCCCTATCCTGAACAGAGGTCTGGAACTACCAAGGCGTTCATAACAGACCCCTATCCTGAACAGAGGTCTGGAACTACCAAGGCGTTCATAACAGACCCCTATCCTGAACAGAGGTCTGGAACTACCAAGGCGTTCATAACAGACCCCTATCCTGAACAGAGGTCTGGAACTACCAAGGTGTTCATAACAGACCCCTATCCTGAACAGAGGTCTGGAACTACCAAGGCGTTCATAACAGACCCCTATCCTGAACAGAGGTCTGGAACTACCAAGGCGTTCATAACAGACAGACTGCTACCCTGAACAGAGGTCTAGAACTACCAAGGTGTTCATAACAGACCCCTATCCTGAACAGATGTCTAGAACTACCAAGGCGTTCATAACAGACCCGTATCCTGAACAGATGTCTAGAACTACCAAGGTGTTAATAACAGACCCCTATCCTGAACAGAGGTCTGGAACTACCAAGGTGTTCATAACAGACCCCTATCCTGAACAGAGGTCTGGAACTACCAAGGTGTTCATAACAGACCCCTATCCTGAACAGAGGTCTGGAACTACCAAGGTGTTCATAACAGACCCCTATCCTGAACAGAGGTCTGGAACTACCAAGGCGTTCATAACAGACCCCTATCCTGAACAGAGGTCTGGAACTACCAAGGCGTTCATAACAGACCCCTATCCTGAACAGAGGTCTGGAACTACCAAGGTGTTCATAACAGACTACCAAGGTGTTCATAACAACCCCTATCCTGAACAGAGGTCTGGAACTACCAAGGCGTTCATAACAGACCCCTATCCTGAACAGAGGTCTGGAACTACCAAGGTGTTCATAACAGACCCCTATCCTGAACAGAGGTCTGGAACTACCAAGGCGTTCATAACAGACAGACTGCTATCCTGAACAGAGGTCTGGAACTACCAAGGCTTTCATAACAGACCCCTATCCTGAACAGAGGTCTGGAACTACCAAGGTGTTCATAACAGACCCCTATCCTGAACAGAGGTCTGGAACTACCAAGGCGTTCATAACAGACCCCTATCCTGAACAGAGGTCTGGAACTACCAAGGCGTTCATAACAGACCCCATATCCTGAACAGATCCTCTGAGAACTACCAAGGTGTTCATAACAGACCCTATCCTGAACAGAGGTCTGGAACTACCAAGGTGTTCATAACAGACCCCTATCCTGAACAGAGGTCTGGAACTACCAAGGTGTTCATAACAGACCCCTATCCTGAACAGAGGTCTGGAACTACCAAGGTGTTCATAACAGACCCCTATCCTGAACAGAGGTCTGAACTACCAAGGCGTTCATAACAGACCCCTATCCTGAACAGAGGTCTGGAACTACCAAGGTGTTCATAACAGACCCCTATCCTGAACAGAGGTCTGGAACTACCAAGGCGTTCATAACAGACCCCTATCCTGAACAGAGGTCTGGAACTACCAAGGCGTTCATAACAGACCCCTATCCTGAACAGAGGTCTGGAACTACCAAGGTGTTCATAACAGACCCCTATCCTGAACAGAGGTCTGGAACTACCAAGGTGTTCATAACAGACCCCTATCCTGAACAGAGGTCTGGAACAGAGGTCTGGAACTACCTGAACAGAGGTCTGGAACTACCAAGGCGTCATAACAGACCCCTATCCTGAACAGAGGTCTGGAACTACCAAGGTGTTCATAACAGACCCCTATCCTGAACAGAGGTCTGGAACTACCAAGGTGTTCATAACAGACCCTGCTATCCTGAACAGAGGTCTGGAACTACCAAGGCGTTCATAACAGACCCCTATCCTGAACAGAGGTCTGAACTACCAAGGTGTTCATAACAGACCCTATCCTGAACAGAGGTCTGGAACTACCAAGGCGTTCATAACAGACCCCTATCCTGAACAGAGGTCTGGAACTACCAAGGCGTTCATAACAGACTGCCCTATCCTGAACAGAGGTCTGGAACTACCAAGGTGTTCATAACAGACCCCTATCCTGAACAGAGGTCTGAACTACCAAGGCGTTCATAACAGACCCCTATCCTGAACAGAGGTCTGGAACTACCAAGGTGTTCATAACAGACCCCTATCCTGAACAGAGGTCTGGAACTACCAAGGTGTTCATAACAGACCCCTATCCTGAACAGAGGTCTGGAACTACCAAGGTGTTCATAACAGACCCCTGAACAGAGGTCTGGAACTACCAAGGCGTTCATAACAGACCCCTATCCTGAACAGAGGTCTGGAACTACCAAGGTGTTCATAACAGACCCCTATCCTGAACAGAGGTCTGGAACTACCAAGGCGTTTCATAACAGACCCTATCCTGAACAGAGGTCTGGAACTACCAAGGTGTTCATAACAGACCCCTATCCTGAACAGAGGTCTGGAACTACCAAGGTGTTCATAACAGACCCCTATCCTGAACAGAGGTCTGGAACTACCAAGGCGTTCATAACAGACCCCTATCCTGAACAGAGGTCTAGAACTACCAAGGTGTTCATAACAGACCCCTATCCTGAACAGAGGTCTGGAACTACCAAGGCGTTCATAACAGACCCCTATCCTGAACAGATGTCTAGAACTACCAAGGTGTTCATAACAGACCCCTATCCTGAACAGAGGTCTGGAACTACCAAGGTGTTCATAACAGACCCCTATCCTGAACAGAGGTCTGGAACTACCAAGGTGTTCATAACAGACCCCTATCCTGAACAGAGGTCTGGAACTACCAAGGTGTTCATAACAGACCCCTATCCTGAACAGAGGTCTGGAACTACCAAGGCGTTCATAACAGACCCCTATCCTGAACAGAGGTCTGGAACTACCAAGGTGTTCATAACAGACCCCTATCCTGAACAGAGGTCTGGAACTACCAAGGTGTTCATAACAGACCCCTATCCTGAACAGAGGTCTGGAACTACCAAGGCGTTCATAACAGACAGACTGCTATCCTGAACAGAGGTCTGGAACTACCAAGGCGTTCATAACAGACCCCTATCCTGAACAGAGGTCTGGAACTACCAAGGTGTTCATAACAGACCCCTATCCTGAACAGAGGTCTGGAACTACCAAGGCGTTCATAACAGACCCCTATCCTGAACAGAGGTCTGGAACTACCAAGGTGTTCATAACAGACCCCTATCCTGAACAGAGGTCTGGAACTACCAAGGTGTTCATAACAGACCCGTATCCTGAACAGATGTCTAGAACTACCAAGGTGTTAATAACAGACCCCTATCCTGAACAGAGGTCTGGAACTACCAAGGTGTTCATAACAGACCCCTATCCTGAACAGAGGTCTGGAACTACCAAGGTGTTCATAACAGACCCGTATCCTGAACAGAGGTCTGGAACTACCAAGGTGTTCATAACAGACCCCTATCCTGAACAGAGGTCTGGAACTACCAAGGCGTTCATAACAGACCCCTATCCTGAACAGAGGTCTGGAACTACCAAGGTGTTCATAACAGACCCCTATCCTGAACAGAGGTCTGGAACTACCAAGGTGTTCATAACAGACCCTATCCTGAACAGAGGTCTGGAACTACCAAGGTGTTCATAACAGACCCCTATCCTGAACAGAGGTCTGGAACTACCAAGGTGTTCATAACAGACCCCTATCCTGAACAGAGGTCTGGAACTACCAAGGTGTTCATAACAGACCCTATCCTGAACAGAGGTCTGGAACTACCAAGGTGTTCATAACAGACCCCTATCCTGAACAGAGGTCTGGAACTACCAAGGTGTTCATAACAGACCCCTATCCTGAACAGAGGTCTGGAACTACCAAGGTGTTCATAACAGACCCCTATCCTGAACAGAGGTCTGGAACTACCAAGGTGTTCATAACAGACCCCTATCCTGAACAGAGGTCTGGAACTACCAAGGCGTTCATAACAGACCCCTATCCTGAACAGAGGTCTGGAACTACCAAGGCGTTCATAACAGACCCCTATCCTGAACAGAGGTCTGGAACTACCAAGGTGTTCATAACAGACCCCTATCCTGAACAGAGGTCTGGAACTACCAAGGTGTTCATAACAGACCCCTATCCTGAACAGAGGTCTGGAACTACCAAGGCGTTCATAACAGACCCCTATCCTGAACAGAGGTCTGGAACTACCAAGGTGTTCATAACAGACCCCTATCCTGAACAGAGGTCTGGAACTACCAAGGCGTTCATAACAGACCCCTATCCTGAACAGAGGTCTGGAACTACCAAGGCGTTCATAACAGACCCCTATCCTGAACAGAGGTCTGGAACTACCAAGGTGTTCATAACAGACCCCTATCCTGAACAGAGGTCTGGAACTACCAAGGTGTTCATAACAGACCCCTATCCTGAACAGAGGTCTGGAACTACCAAGGCGTTCATAACAGACAGACTGCTACCCTGAACAGAGGTCTAGAACTACCAAGGTGTTCATAACAGACCCCTATCCTGAACAGATGTCTAGAACTACCAAGGCGTTCATAACAGACCCCTATCCTGAACAGATGTCTAGAACTACCAAGGTGTTCATAACAGACCCCTATCCTGAACAGAGGTCTGGAACTACCAAGGTGTTCATAACAGACCCCTATCCTGAACAGAGGTCTGGAACTACCAAGGTGTTCATAACAGACCCGTATCCTGAACAGATGTCTAGAACTACCAAGGTGTTCATAACAGACCCCTATCCTGAACAGAGGTCTGGAACTACCAAGGCGTTCATAACAGACCCCTATCCTGAACAGAGGTCTGGAACTACCAAGGCGTTCATAACAGACCCTATCCTGAACAGAGGTCTGGAACTACCAAGGCGTTCATAACAGACCCTATCCTGAACAGAGGTCTGGAACTACCAAGGCGTTCATAACAGACCCCTATCCTGAACAGAGGTCTGGAACTACCAAGGTGTTCATAACAGACCCCTATCCTGAACAGAGGTCTGGAACTACCAAGGCGTTCATAACAGACCCCTATCCTGAACAGAGGTCTGGAACTACCAAGGCGTTCATAACAGACCCCTATCCTGAACAGAGGTCTGGAACTACCAAGGTGTTCATAACAGACCCCTATCCTGAACAGAGGTCTGGAACTACCAAGGTGTTCATAACAGACCCCTATCCTGAACAGAGGTCTGGAACTACCAAGGCGTTCATAACAGACCCCTATCCTGAACAGATGGTCTGAACTACCAAGGTGTTATAACAGACCCCTATCCTGAACAGAGGTCTGGAACTACCAAGGTGTTCATAACAGACCCCTATCCTGAACAGAGGTCTGGAACTACCAAGGTGTTCATAACAGACCCCTATCCTGAACAGAGGTCTGGAACTACCAAGGTGTTCATAACAGACCCCTATCCTGAACAGAGGTCTGGAACTACCAAGGCGTTCATAACAGACCCCTATCCTGAACAGATGTCTAGAACTACCAAGGTGTTCATAACAGACCCCTATCCTGAACAGAGGTCTGGAACTACCAAGGCGTTCATAACAGACCCCTATCCTGAACAGAGGTCTGGAACTACCAAGGTGTTCATAACAGACCCCTATCCTGAACAGAGGTCTGGAACTACCAAGGTGTTCATAACAGACCCCTATCCTGAACAGAGGTCTGGAACTACCAAGGTGTTCATAACAGACCCCTATCCTGAACAGAGGTCTGGAACTACCAAGGTGTTCATAACAGACCCCTATCCTGAACAGAGGTCTGGAACTACCAAGGCGTTCATAACAGACCGTTATCCTGAACAGAGGTCTGGAACTACCAAGGCGTTCATAACAGACCCCTATCCTGAACAGAGGTCTGGAACTACCAAGGTGTTCATAACAGACCCCTATCCTGAACAGAGGTCTGGAACTACCAAGGTTCATAACAGACCCTATCCTGAACAGAGGTCTGGAACTACCAAGGCGTTCATAACAGACCCCTATCCTGAACAGAGGTCTGGAACTACCAAGGTGTTCATAACAGACCCCTATCCTGAACAGAGGTCTGGAACTACCAAGGTGTTCATAACAGACCCCTATCCTGAACAGAGGTCTGGAACTACCAAGGCGTTCATAACAGACCCCTATCCTGAACAGAGGTCTAAAACTACCAAGGTGTTCATAACAGACCCCTATCCTGAACAGAGGTCTAGAACTACCAAGGCGTTCATAACAGACCCCTATCCTGAACAGAGGTCTGGAACTACCAAGGTGTTCATAACAGACCCCTATCCTGAACAGAGGTCTGGAACTACCAAGGTGTTCATAACAGACCCTATCCTGAACAGAGGTCTGGAACTACCAAGGCGTTCATAACAGACCCCTATCCTGAACAGAGGTCTGGAACTACCAAGGTGTTCATAACAGACCCCTATCCTGAACAGAGGTCTGGAACTACCAAGGCGTTCATAACAGACCCCTATCCTGAACAGAGGTCTGGAACTACCAAGGCGTTCATAACAGACCCTATCCTGAACAGAGGTCTGGAACTACCAAGGTGTTCATAACAGACCCCTATCCTGAACAGAGGTCTGGAACTACCAAGGCGTTCATAACAGACCCCTATCCTGAACAGAGGTCTGGAACTACCAAGGTGTTCATAACAGACCCCTATCCTGAACAGAGGTCTGGAACTACCAAGGTGTTCATAACAGACCCCTATCCTGAACAGAGGTCTGGAACTACCAAGGTGTTCATAACAGACCCCTATCCTGAACAGAGGTCTGGAACTACCAAGGTGTTCATAACAGACCCCTATCCTGAACAGAGGTCTGGAACTACCAAGGCGTTCATAACAGACCCCTATCCTGAACAGAGGTCTGGAACTACCAAGGTGTTCATAACAGACCCTTATCCTGAACAGAGGTCTGGAACTACCAAGGCGTTCATAACAGACCCCTATCCTGAACAGAGGTCTGGAACTACCAAGGTGTTCATAACAGACCCCTATCCTGAACAGAGGTCTGGAACTACCAAGGTGTTCATAACAGACCCCTATCCTGAACAGAGGTCTGGAACTACCAAGGCGTTCATAACAGACCCCTATCCTGAACAGAGGTCTGGAACTACCAAGGTGTTCATAACAGACCCCTATCCTGAACAGAGGTCTGGAACTACCAAGGCGTTCATAACAGACCCTATCCTGAACAGAGGTCTGGAACTACCAAGGTGTTCATAACAGACCCCTATCCTGAACAGATGTCTAGAACTACCAAGGCGTTCATAACAGACCCGTATCCTGAACAGATGTCTAGAACTACCAAGGTGTTAATAACAGACCCCTATCCTGAACAGAGGTCTGGAACTACCAAGGTGTTCATAACAGACCCCTATCCTGAACAGAGGTCTGGAACTACCAAGGTGTTCATAACAGACCCCTATCCTGAACAGAGGTCTGGAACTACCAAGGTGTTCATAACAGACCCTATCCTGAACAGAGGTCTGGAACTACCAAGGCGTTCATAACAGACCCCTATCCTGAACAGAGGTCTGGAACTACCAAGGTGTTCATAACAGACCCCTATCCTGAACAGAGGTCTGGAACTACCAAGGCGTTCATAACAGACCCCTATCCTGAACAGAGGTCTGGAACTACCAAGGCGTTCATAACAGACCCCTATCCTGAACAGAGGTCTGGAACTACCAAGGTGTTCATAACAGACCCCTATCCTGAACAGAGGTCTGGAACTACCAAGGTGTTCATAACAGACCCCTATCCTGAACAGAGGTCTGGAACTACCAAGGCGTTCATAACAGACCCCTATCCTGAACAGAGGTCTGGAACTACCAAGGTGTTCATAACAGACCCCTATCCTGAACAGAGGTCTGGAACTACCAAGGCGTTCATAACAGACCCCTATCCTGAACAGAGGTCTGGAACTACCAAGGCGTTCATAACAGACAGACTGCTATCCTGAACAGAGGTCTGGAACTACCAAGGTGTTCATAACAGACCCCTATCCTGAACAGAGGTCTAGAACTACCAAGGCGTTCATAACAGACCCGTATCCTGAACAGATGTCTAGAACTACCAAGGTGTTAATAACAGACCCCTATCCTGAACAGAGGTCTGGAACTACCAAGGTGTTCATAACAGACCCCTATCCTGAACAGAGGTCTGGAACTACCAAGGTGTTCATAACAGACCCCTATCCTGAACAGAGGTCTGGAACTACCAAGGTGTTCATAACAGACCCCTATCCTGAACAGAGGTCTGGAACTACCAAGGCGTTCATAACAGACCCCTATCCTGAACAGAGGTCTGGAACTACCAAGGCGTTCATAACAGACCCCTATCCTGAACAGAGGTCTGGAACTACCAAGGCGTTCATAACAGACCCCTATCCTGAACAGAGGTCTGGAACTACCAAGGCGTTCATAACAGACCCCTATCCTGAACAGAGGTCTGGAACTACCAAGGTGTTCATAACAGACCCCTATCCTGAACAGAGGTCTGGAACTACCAAGGCGTTCATAACAGACAGACTGCTATCCTGAACAGAGGTCTGGAACTACCAAGGCGTTCATAACAGACCCCTATCCTGAACAGAGGTCTGGAACTACCAAGGTGTTCATAACAGACCCCTATCCTGAACAGAGGTCTGGAACTACCAAGGTGTTCATAACAGACCCCTATCCTGAACAGAGGTCTGGAACTACCAAGGCGTTCATAACAGACCCGTATCCTGAACAGATGTCTAGAACTACCAAGGTGTTAATAACAGACCCCTATCCTGAACAGAGGTCTGGAACTACCAAGGTGTTCATAACAGACCCCTATCCTGAACAGAGGTCTGGAACTACCAAGGTGTTCATAACAGACCCGTATCCTGAACAGAGGTCTGAACTACCAAGGTGTTCATAACAGACCCCTATCCTGAACAGAGGTCTGGAACTACCAAGGTGTTCATAACAGACCCCTATCCTGAACAGAGGTCTGAACTACCAAGGTGTTCATAACAGACCCCTATCCTGAACAGAGGTCTGGAACTACCAAGGCGTTCATAACAGACCCTTATCCTGAACAGAGGTCTGGAACTACCAAGGCGTTCATAACAGACCCCTATCCTGAACAGAGGTCTGGAACTACCAAGGTGTTCATAACAGACCCCTATCCTGAACAGAGGTCTGGAACTACCAAGGTGTTCATAACAGACCCCTATCCTGAACAGAGGTCTGGAACTACCAAGGTGTTCATAACAGACCCCTATCCTGAACAGAGGTCTGGAACTACCAAGGCGTTCATAACAGACAGACTGCTACCCTGAACAGAGGTCTGGAACTACCAAGGCGTTCATAACAGACCCCTATCCTGAACAGAGGTCTGGAACTACCAAGGTGTTCATAACAGACCCCTATCCTGAACAGAGGTCTGGAACTACCAAGGTGTTCATAACAGACCCCTATCCTGAACAGAGGTCTGGAACTACCAAGGCGTTCATAACAGACCCCTATCCTGAACAGAGGTCTGGAACTACCAAGGTGTTCATAACAGACCCCTATCCTGAACAGATGGTCTAGAACTACCAAGGCGTTCATAACAGACCCCTATCCTGAACAGAAGAACTACCAAGGTGTTCATAACAGACCCCTATCCTGAACAGAGGTCTGGAACTACCAAGGTGTTCATAACAGACCCCTATCCTGAACAGAGGTCTGGAACTACCAAGGCGTTCATAACAGACAGACCCTATCCTGAACAGAGGTCTGGAACTACCAAGGTGTTCATAACAGACCCCTATCCTGAACAGAGGTCTGGAACTACCAAGGTGTTCATAACAGACCCCTATCCTGAACAGAGGTCTGGAACTACCAAGGCGTTCATAACAGACCCCTATCCTGAACAGAGGTCTGGAACTACCAAGGCGTTCATAACAGACAGACTGCTACCCTGAACAGAGGTCTAGAACTACCAAGGTGTTCATAACAGACCCCTATCCTGAACAGATGTCTAGAACTACCAAGGCGTTCATAACAGACCCCTATCCTGAACAGATGTCTGAACTACCAAGGTGTTCATAACAGACCCCTATCCTGAACAGAGGTCTGGAACTACCAAGGTGTTCATAACAGACCCCTATCCTGAACAGAGGTCTGGAACTACCAAGGTGTTCATAACAGACCCCTATCCTGAACAGAGGTCTGGAACTACCAAGGTGTTCATAACAGACCCCTATCCTGAACAGAGGTCTGGAACTACCAAGGTGTTCATAACAGACCCGTATCCTGAACAGATGTCTAGAACTACCAAGGTGTTCATAACAGACCCCTATCCTGAACAGAGGTCTGGAACTACCAAGGCGTTCATAACAGACCCCTATCCTGAACAGAGGTCTGGAACTACCAAGGTGTTCATAACAGACCCCTATCCTGAACAGAGGTCTGGAACTACCAAGGTGTTCATAACAGACCCCTATCCTGAACAGAGGTCTGGAACTACCAAGGTGTTCATAACAGACCCCTATCCTGAACAGAGGTCTGGAACTACCAAGGCGTTCATAACAGACCCCTATCCTGAACAGAGGTCTGGAACTACCAAGGCGTTCATAACAGACCCCTATCCTGAACAGAGGTCTGGAACTACCAAGGCGTTCATAACAGACCCCTATCCTGAACAGAGGTCTGGAACTACCAAGGTGTTCATAACAGACCCCTATCCTGAACAGAGGTCTGGAACTACCAAGGCGTTCATAACAGACCCCTATCCTGAACAGAGGTCTGGAACTACCAAGGCGTTCATAACAGACCCTATCCTGAACAGAGGTCTGGAACTACCAAGGTGTTCATAACAGACCCCTATCCTGAACAGAGGTCTGGAACTACCAAGGCGTTCATAACAGACCCCTATCCTGAACAGAGGTCTGGAACTACCAAGGTGTTCATAACAGACCCCTATCCTGAACAGAGGTCTGGAACTACCAAGGCGTTCATAACAGACCCCTATCCTGAACAGAGGTCTAAAACTACCAAGGTGTTCATAACAGACCCCTATCCTGAACAGAGGTCTAGAACTACCAAGGTGTTCATAACAGACCCCTATCCTGAACAGAGGTCTGGAACTACCAAGGTGTTCATAACAGACCCCTATCCTGAACAGAGGTCTGGAACTACCAAGGTGTTCATAACAGACCCCTATCCTGAACAGAGGTCTGGAACTACCAAGGTGTTCATAACAGACCCTATCCTGAACAGAGGTCTGGAACTACCAAGGCGTTCATAACAGACCCCTATCCTGAACAGAGGTCTGGAACTACCAAGGTGTTCATAACAGACCCCTATCCTGAACAGAGGTCTGGAACTACCAAGGCGTTCATAACAGACCCCTATCCTGAACAGAGGTCTGGAACTACCAAGGTGTTCATAACAGACCCCTATCCTGAACAGAGGTCTGGAACTACCAAGGCGTTCATAACAGACACTGCTATCCTGAACAGAGGTCTGGAACTACCAAGGTGTTCATAACAGACCCCTATCCTGAACAGAGGTCTGGAACTACCAAGGTGTTCATAACAGACCCCTATCCTGAACAGAGGTCTGGAACTACCAAGGTGTTCATAACAGACCCCTATCCTGAACAGAGGTCTGGAACTACCAAGGTGTTCATAACAGACCCCTATCCTGAACAGAGGTCTGGAACTACCAAGGCGTTCATAACAGACCCCTATCCTGAACAGAGGTCTAAAACTACCAAGGTGTTCATAACAGACCCCTATCCTGAACAGAGGTCTAGAACTACCAAGGCGTTCATAACAGACCCCTATCCTGAACAGAGGTCTGGAACTACCAAGGCGTTCATAACAGACCCCTATCCTGAACAGAGGTCTGGAACTACCAAGGCGTTCATAACAGACCCTATCCTGAACAGAGGTCTGGAACTACCAAGGTGTTCATAACAGACCCCTATCCTGAACAGAGGTCTGGAACTACCAAGGCGTTCATAACAGACCCCTATCCTGAACAGAGGTCTGGAACTACCAAGGCGTTCATAACAGACCCTATCCTGAACAGAGGTCTGGAACTACCAAGGTGTTCATAACAGACCCCTATCCTGAACAGAGGTCTGGAACTACCAAGGTGTTCATAACAGACCCCTATCCTGAACAGAGGTCTGGAACTACCAAGGTGTTCATAACAGACCCTATCCTGAACAGAGGTCTGGAACTACCAAGGCGTTCATAACAGACAGACCCTATCCTGAACAGAGGTCTGGAACTACCAAGGCGTTCATAACAGACCCCTATCCTGAACAGAGGTCTGGAACTACCAAGGTGTTCATAACAGACCCCTATCCTGAACAGAGGTCTGGAACTACCAAGGTGTTCATAACAGACCCCTATCCTGAACAGAGGTCTGGAACTACCAAGGTGTTCATAACAGACCCCTATCCTGAACAGAGGTCTGGAACTACCAAGGCGTTCATAACAGACCCCTATCCTGAACAGAGGTCTGGAACTACCAAGGTGTTCATAACAGACCCCTATCCTGAACAGAGGTCTGGAACTACCAAGGCGTTCATAACAGACCCTATCCTGAACAGAGGTCTGGAACTACCAAGGCGTTCATAACAGACCCCTATCCTGAACAGAGGTCTGGAACTACCAAGGTGTTCATAACAGACCCCTATCCTGAACAGAGGTCTGGAACTACCAAGGTGTTCATAACAGACCCCTATCCTGAACAGAGGTCTGGAACTACCAAGGCGTTCATAACAGACCCCTATCCTGAACAGAGGTCTGGAACTACCAAGGCGTTCATAACAGACCCTATCCTGAACAGAGGTCTGGAACTACCAAGGTGTTCATAACAGACCCTATCCTGAACAGAGGTCTGGAACTACCAAGGTGTTCATAACAGACCCTATCCTGAACAGAGGTCTGGAACTACCAAGGTGTTCATAACAGACCCCTATCCTGAACAGAGGTCTGGAACTACCAAGGCGTTCATAACAGACCCCTATCCTGAACAGAGGTCTGGAACTACCAAGGCGTTCATAACAGACCCCTATCCTGAACAGAGGTCTGGAACTACCAAGGTGTTCATAACAGACCCCTATCCTGAACAGAGGTCTGGAACTACCAAGGCGTTCATAACAGACCCCTATCCTGAACAGATGTCTAGAACTACCAAGGTGTTCATAACAGACCCCTATCCTGAACAGAGGTCTGGAACTACCAAGGTGTTCATAACAGACCCCTATCCTGAACAGAGGTCTGGAACTACCAAGGTGTTCATAACAGACCCCTATCCTGAACAGAGGTCTGGAACTACCAAGGTGTTCATAACAGACCCCTATCCTGAACAGAGGTCTGGAACTACCAAGGTGTTCATAACAGACCCCTATCCTGAACAGAGGTCTGGAACTACCAAGGCGTTCATAACAGACCCCTATCCTGAACAGAGGTCTGGAACTACCAAGGCGTTCATAACAGACCCCTATCCTGAACAGAGGTCTGGAACTACCAAGGCGTTCATAACAGACCC
Organism: Oncorhynchus nerka; assembly: GCF_034236695.1. Lineage (NCBI taxonomy): Eukaryota > Metazoa > Chordata > Actinopteri > Salmoniformes > Salmonidae > Oncorhynchus > Oncorhynchus nerka. The sequence continues at coordinate 90,179,195 of NC_088422.1, forward strand.
CTATCCTGAACAGAGGTCTGGAACTACCAAGGCGTTCATAACAGACCCCTATCCTGAACAGAGGTCTGGAACTACCAAGGTGTTCATAACAGACCCCTATCCTGAACAGAGGTCTGGAACTACCAAGGTGTTCATAACAGACCCCTATCCTGAACAGAGGTCTGGAACTACCAAGGCGTTCATAACAGACCCCTATCCTGAACAGAGGTCTGGAACTACCAAGGCGTTCATAACAGACCCCTATCCTGAACAGAGGTCTGGAACTACCAAGGCGTTCATAACAGACCCCTATCCTGAACAGAGGTCTGGAACTACCAAGGCGTTCATAACAGACCCCTATCCTGAACAGAGGTCTGGAACTACCAAGGTGTTCATAACAGACCCCTATCCTGAACAGAGGTCTGGAACTACCAAGGCGTTCATAACAGACAGACTGCTATCCTGAACAGAGGTCTGGAACTACCAAGGCGTTCATAACAGACCCCTATCCTGAACAGAGGTCTGGAACTACCAAGGTGTTCATAACAGACCCCTATCCTGAACAGAGGTCTGGAACTACCAAGGTGTTCATAACAGACCCCTATCCTGAACAGAGGTCTGGAACTACCAAGGTGTTCATAACAGACCCCTATCCTGAACAGAGGTCTGGAACTACCAAGGTGTTCATAACAGACCCCTATCCTGAACAGAGGTCTGGAACTACCAAGGTGTTCATAACAGACCCCTATCCTGAACAGAGGTCTGGAACTACCAAGGCGTTCATAACAGACCCCTATCCTGAACAGAGGTCTGGAACTACCAAGGTGTTCATAACAGACCCCTATCCTGAACAGAGGTCTGGAACTACCAAGGCGTTCATAACAGACCCCTATCCTGAACAGAGGTCTGGAACTACCAAGGTGTTCATAACAGACCCTATCCTGAACAGAGGTCTGGAACTACCAAGGCGTTCATAACAGACCCCTATCCTGAACAGAGGTCTGGAACTACCAAGGTGTTCATAACAGACCCCTATCCTGAACAGAGGTCTGGAACTACCAAGGCGTTCATAACAGACCCTGCTATCCTGAACAGAGGTCTGGAACTACCAAGGCGTTCATAACAGACCCCTATCCTGAACAGAGGTCTGGAACTACCAAGGTGTTCATAACAGACCCCTATCCTGAACAGAGGTCTGGAACTACCAAGGCGTTCATAACAGACCCCTATCCTGAACAGAGGTCTGGAACTACCAAGGCGTTCATAACAGACCCCTATCCTGAACAGAGGTCTGGAACTACCAAGGTGTTCATAACAGACCCCTATCCTGAACAGAGGTCTGGAACTACCAAGGTGTTCATAACAGACCCCTATCCTGAACAGAGGTCTGGAACTACCAAGGTGTTCATAACAGACCCCTATCCTGAACAGAGGTCTGGAACTACCAAGGTGTTCATAACAGACCCCTATCCTGAACAGAGGTCTGGAACTACCAAGGTGTTCATAACAGACCCCTATCCTGAACAGAGGTCTGGAACTACCAAGGTGTTCATAACAGACCCTATCCTGAACAGAGGTCTGGAACTACCAAGGTGTTCATAACAGACCCCTATCCTGAACAGAGGTCTGGAACTACCAAGGTGTTCATAACAGACCCCTATCCTGAACAGAGGTCTGAAACTACCAAGTGTTCATAACAGACCCCTATCCTGAACAGAGGTCTGGAACTACCAAGGTGTTCATAACAGACCCCTATCCTGAACAGAGGTCTGGAACTACCAAGGCGTTCATAACAGACCCCTATCCTGAACAGAGGTCTGAACTACCAAGGTGTTCATAACAGACCCCTATCCTGAACAGAGGTCTGGAACTACCAAGGCGTTCATAACAGACCCCTATCCTGAACAGAGGTCTGGAACTACCAAGGTGTTCATAACAGACCCTATCCTGAACAGAGGTCTGGAACTACCAAGGTGTTCATAACAGACCCCTATCCTGAACAGAGGTCTGGAACTACCAAGGTGTTCATAACAGACCCCTATCCTGAACAGAGGTCTGGAACTACCAAGGTGTTCATAACAGACCCCTATCCTGAACAGAGGTCTGGAACTACCAAGGCGTTCATAACAGACCCCTATCCTGAACAGAGGTCTGGAACTACCAAGGTGTTCATAACAGACCCCTATCCTGAACAGAGGTCTGGAACTACCAAGGCGTTCATAACAGACCCCTATCCTGAACAGAGGTCTGGAACTACCAAGGCGTTCATAACAGACCCTATCCTGAACAGAGGTCTGGAACTACCAAGGCGTTCATAACAGACCCCTATCCTGAACAGAGGTCTGGAACTACCAAGGTGTTCATAACAGACCCCTATCCTGAACAGAGGTCTGGAACTACCAAGGTGTTCATAACAGACCCCTATCCTGAACAGAGGTCTGGAACTACCAAGGCGTTCATAACAGACCCCTATCCTGAACAGAGGTCTGGAACTACCAAGGCGTTCATAACAGACCCCTATCCTGAACAGAGGTCTGGAACTACCAAGGCGTTCATAACAGACCCCTATCCTGAACAGAGGTCTGGAACTACCAAGGTGTTCATAACAGACCCCTATCCTGAACAGAGGTCTGGAACTACCAAGGCGTTCATAACAGACCTGCTATCCTGAACAGAGGTCTGGAACTACCAAGGTGTTCATAACAGACCCCTATCCTGAACAGAGGTCTGAACTACCAAGGCGTTCATAACAGACCCCTATCCTGAACAGAGGTCTGGAACTACCAAGGTGTTCATAACAGACCCTATCCTGAACAGAGGTCTGGAACTACCAAGGCGTTCATAACAGACCCCTATCCTGAACAGAGGTCTGGAACTACCAAGGTGTTCATAACAGACCCCTATCCTGAACAGAGGTCTGGAACTACCAAGGTGTTCATAACAGACCCCTATCCTGAACAGAGGTCTGGAACTACCAAGGCGTTCATAACAGACCCCTATCCTGAACAGAGGTCTGGAACTACCAAGGCGTTCATAACAGACCCCTATCCTGAACAGAGGTCTGGAACTACCAAGGTGTTCATAACAGACCCCTATCCTGAACAGAGGTCTGGAACTACCAAGGTGTTCATAACAGACCCCTATCCTGAACAGAGGTCTGGAACTACCAAGGCGTTCATAACAGACCCCTATCCTGAACAGAGGTCTGGAACTACCAAGGCGTTCATAACAGACCCCTATCCTGAACAGAGGTCTGGAACTACCAAGGCGTTCATAACAGACCCTATCCTGAACAGAGGTCTGGAACTACCAAGGCGTTCATAACAGACCCCTATCCTGAACAGAGGTCTGGAACTACCAAGGTGTTCATAACAGACCCCTATCCTGAACAGAGGTCTGGAACTACCAAGGCGTTCATAACAGACCCCTATCCTGAACAGAGGTCTGGAACTACCAAGGTGTTCATAACAGACCCCTATCCTGAACAGAGGTCTGGAACTACCAAGGTGTTCATAACAGACCCCTATCCTGAACAGAGGTCTGGAACTACCAAGGCGTTCATAACAGACCCCTATCCTGAACAGAGGTCTGGAACTACCAAGGTGTTCATAACAGACCCCTATCCTGAACAGAGGTCTGGAACTACCAAGGCGTTCATAACAGACCCTATCCTGAACAGAGGTCTGGAACTACCAAGGTGTTCATAACAGACCCCTATCCTGAACAGAGGTCTGGAACTACCAAGGCGTTCATAACAGACCCTATCCTGAACAGAGGTCTGGAACTACCAAGGTGTTCATAACAGACCCCTATCCTGAACAGAGGTCTGGAACTACCAAGGCGTTCATAACAGACCCCTATCCTGAACAGAGGTCTGGAACTACCAAGGTGTTCATAACAGACCCCTATCCTGAACAGAGGTCTGGAACTACCAAGGTGTTCATAACAGACCCCTATCCTGAACAGAGGTCTGGAACTACCAAGGTGTTCATAACAGACCCCTATCCTGAACAGAGGTCTGGAACTACCAAGGTGTTCATAACAGACCCCTATCCTGAACAGAGGTCTGGAACTACCAAGGTTCATAACAGACCCCTATCCTGAACAGAGGTCTGGAACTACCAAGGTGTTCATAACAGACCCCTATCCTGAACAGAGGTCTGGAACTACCAAGGTGTTCATAACAGACCCCTATCCTGAACAGAGGTCTGGAACTACCAAGGCGTTCATAACAGACCCTGGAACTATCCTGAACAGAGGTCTGGAACTACCAAGGCGTTCATAACAGACCCCTATCCTGAACAGAGGTCTGGAACTACCAAGGTGTTCATAACAGACCCTATCCTGAACAGAGGTCTGGAACTACCAAGGCGTTCATAACAGACCCCTATCCTGAACAGAGGTCTGGAACTACCAAGGTGTTCATAACAGACCCTATCCTGAACAGAGGTCTGGAACTACCAAGGTGTTCATAACAGACCCCTATCCTGAACAGAGGTCTGGAACTACCAAGATAACAGACCCCTATCCTGAACAGAGGTCTGGAACTACCAAGGTGTTCATAACAGACCCTATCCTGAACAGAGGTCTGGAACTACCAAGGTGTTCATAACAGACCCCTATCCTGAACAGAGGTCTGGAACTACCAAGGTGTTCATAACAGACCCCTATCCTGAACAGAGGTCTGGAACTACCAAGGTGTTCATAACAGACCCCTATCCTGAACAGAGGTCTGGAACTACCAAGGCGTTCATAACAGACCCTATCCTGAACAGAGGTCTGGAACTACCAAGGTGTTCATAACAGACCCCTATCCTGAACAGAGGTCTGGAACTACCAAGGTGTTCATAACAGACCCCTATCCTGAACAGAGGTCTGGAACTACCAAGGTGTTCATAACAGACCCCTATCCTGAACAGAGGTCTGGAACTACCAAGGCGTTCATAACAGACCCCTATCCTGAACAGAGGTCTGGAACTACCAAGGTGTTCATAACAGACCCCTATCCTGAACAGAGGTCTGGAACTACCAAGGCGTTCATAACAGACCCCTATCCTGAACAGAGGTCTGGAACTACCAAGGTGTTCATAACAGACCCCTATCCTGAACAGAGGTCTGGAACTACCAAGGTGTTCATAACAGACCCCTATCCTGAACAGAGGTCTGGAACTACCAAGGCGTTCATAACAGACCCTATCCTGAACAGAGGTCTGGAACTACCAAGGTGTTCATAACAGACCCCTATCCTGAACAGAGGTCTGGAACTACCAAGGCGTTCATAACAGACCCCTATCCTGAACAGAGGTCTGGAACTACCAAGGTGTTCATAACAGACCCCTATCCTGAACAGAGGTCTGGAACTACCAAGGCGTTCATAACAGACCCCTATCCTGAACAGAGGTCTGGAACTACCAAGGTGTTCATAACAGACCCCTATCCTGAACAGAGGTCTGGAACTACCAAGGTGTTCATAACAGACCCCTATCCTGAACAGAGGTCTGGAACTACCAAGGTGTTCATAACAGACCCCTATCCTGAACAGAGGTCTGGAACTACCAAGGTGTTCATAACAGACCCCTATCCTGAACAGAGGTCTGGAACTACCAAGGCGTTCATAACAGACCCCTATCCTGAACAGAGGTCTGGAACTACCAAGGTGTTCATAACAGACCCCTATCCTGAACAGAGGTCTGGAACTACCAAGGTGTTCATAACAGACCCCTATCCTGAACAGAGGTCTGGAACTACCAAGGCGTTCATAACAGACCCTATCCTGAACAGAGGTCTGGAACTACCAAGGTGTTCATAACAGACCCCTATCCTGAACAGAGGTCTGGAACTACCAAGGCGTTCATAACAGACCCCTATCCTGAACAGAGGTCTGGAACTACCAAGGCGTTCATAACAGACCCTATCCTGAACAGAGGTCTGGAACTACCAAGGTGTTCATAACAGACCCCTATCCTGAACAGAGGTCTGGAACTACCAAGGCGTTCATAACAGACCCTATCCTGAACAGAGGTCTGGAACTACCAAGGCGTTCATAACAGACCCCTATCCTGAACAGAGGTCTGGAACTACCAAGGTGTTCATAACAGACCCCTATCCTGAACAGAGGTCTGGAACTACCAAGGTGTTCATAACAGACCCCTATCCTGAACAGAGGTCTGGAACTACCAAGGTGTTCATAACAGACCCCTATCCTGAACAGAGGTCTGGAACTACCAAGCGTTCATAACAGACCCCTATCCTGAACAGAGGTCTGGAACTACCAAGGTGTTCATAACAGACCCCTATCCTGAACAGAGGTCTGGAACTACCAAGGCGTTCATAACAGACCCCTATCCTGAACAGAGGTCTGGAACTACCAAGGTGTTCACAGACCCCTATCCTGAACAGAGGTCTGGAACTACCAAGGTGTTCATAACAGACCCCTATCCTGAACAGAGGTCTGGAACTACCAAGGTGTTCATAACAGACCCTATCCTGAACAGAGGTCTGGAACTACCAAGGTGTTCATAACAGACCCCTATCCTGAACAGAGGTCTGGAACTACCAAGGTGTTCATAACAGACCCCTATCCTGAACAGAGGTCTGGAACTACCAAGGTGTTCATAACAGACCCCTATCCTGAACAGAGGTCTGGAACTACCAAGGCGTTCATAACAGACCCCTATCCTGAACAGAGGTCTGGAACTACCAAGGCGTTCATAACAGACCCCTATCCTGAACAGAGGTCTGGAACTACCAAGGCGTTCATAACAGACCCCTATCCTGAACAGAGGTCTGGAACTACCAAGGCGTTCATAACAGACCCCTATCCTGAACAGAGGTCTGGAACTACCAAGGTGTTCATAACAGACCCCTATCCTGAACAGAGGTCTGGAACTACCAAGGCGTTCATAACAGACCCCTATCCTGAACAGAGGTCTGGAACTACCAAGGTGTTCATAACAGACCCTATCCTGAACAGAGGTCTGGAACTACCAAGGTGTTCATAACAGACCCCTATCCTGAACAGAGGTCTGGAACTACCAAGGCGTTCATAACAGACCCCTATCCTGAACAGAGGTCTGGAACTACCAAGGTGTTCATAACAGACCCCTATCCTGAACAGAGGTCTGGAACTACCAAGGCGTTCATAACAGACCCTATCCTGAACAGAGGTCTGGAACTACCAAGGTGTTCATAACAGACCCCTATCCTGAACAGAGGTCTGGAACTACCAAGGTTCATAACAGACCCCTATCCTGAACAGAGGTCTGGAACTACCAAGGTGTTCATAACAGACCCCTATCCTGAACAGAGGTCTGGAACTACCAAGGCGTTCATAACAGACCCCTATCCTGAACAGAGGTCTGGAACTACCAAGGCGTTCATAACAGACCCCTATCCTGAACAGAGGTCTGGAACTACCAAGGTGTTCATAACAGACCCCTATCCTGAACAGAGGTCTGGAACTACCAAGGTGTTCATAACAGACCCCTATCCTGAACAGAGGTCTGGAACTACCAAGGCGTTCATAACAGACCCCTATCCTGAACAGAGGTCTGGAACTACCAAGGCGTTCATAACAGACCCCTATCCTGAACAGAGGTCTGGAACTACCAAGGCGTTCATAACAGACCCCTATCCTGAACAGAGGTCTGGAACTACCAAGGTGTTCATAACAGACCCCTATCCTGAACAGAGGTCTGGAACTACCAAGGTGTTCATAACAGACCCCTATCCTGAACAGAGGTCTGGAACTACCAAGGCGTTCATAACAGACAGACCCCTATCCTGAACAGAGGTCTGGAACTACCAAGGTGTTCATAACAGACCCCTATCCTGAACAGAGGTCTGGAACTACCAAGGTGTTCATAACAGACCCTATCCTGAACAGAGGTCTGGAACTACCAAGGTGTTCATAACAGACCCCTATCCTGAACAGAGGTCTGGAACTACCAAGGCGTTCATAACAGACCCTGCTAAACAGAGGTCTGGAACTACCAAGGTGTTCATAACAGACCCCTATCCTGAACAGAGGTCTGGAACTACCAAGGTGTTCATAACAGACCCCTATCCTGAACAGAGGTCTGGAACTACCAAGGTGTTCATAACAGACCCCTATCCTGAACAGAGGTCTGGAACTACCAAGGTGTTCATAACAGACCCCTATCCTGAACAGAGGTCTGGAACTACCAAGGCGTTCATAACAGACCCCTATCCTGAACAGAGGTCTGGAACTACCAAGGTGTTCATAACAGACCCCTATCCTGAACAGAGGTCTGGAACTACCAAGGCGTTCATAACAGACCCTATCCTGAACAGAGGTCTGGAACTACCAAGGTGTTCATAACAGACCCCTATCCTGAACAGAGGTCTGGAACTACCAAGGTGTTCATAACAGACCCCTATCCTGAACAGAGGTCTGGAACTACCAAGGTGTTCATAACAGACCCCTATCCTGAACAGAGGTCTGGAACTACCAAGGTGTTCATAACAGACCCCTATCCTGAACAGAGGTCTGGAACTACCAAGGTGTTCATAACAGACCCCTATCCTGAACAGAGGTCTGGAACTACCAAGGCGTTCATAACAGACCCCTATCCTGAACAGAGGTCTGGAACTACCAAGGTGTTCATAACAGACCCCTATCCTGAACAGAGGTCTGGAACTACCAAGGCGTTCATAACAGACCCCTATCCTGAACAGAGGTCTGGAACTACCAAGGTGTTCATAACAGACCCTATCCTGAACAGAGGTCTGGAACTACCAAGGTGTTCATAACAGACCCCTATCCTGAACAGAGGTCTGGAACTACCAAGGCGTTCATAACAGACCCCTATCCTGAACAGAGGTCTGGAACTACCAAGGCGTTCATAACAGACCCCTATCCTGAACAGAGGTCTGGAACTACCAAGGCGTTCATAACAGACCCCTATCCTGAACAGAGGTCTGGAACTACCAAGGTGTTCATAACAGACCCCTATCCTGAACAGAGGTCTGGAACTACCAAGGTGTTCATAACAGACCCCTATCCTGAACAGAGGTCTGGAACTACCAAGGTGTTCATAACAGACCCCTATCCTGAACAGAGGTCTGGAACTACCAAGGCGTTCATAACAGACCCCTATCCTGAACAGAGGTCTGGAACTACCAAGGTTCATAACAGACCCCTATCCTGAACAGAGGTCTGGAACTACCAAGGTGTTCATAACAGACCCCTATCCTGAACAGAGGTCTGGAACTACCAAGGCGTTCATAACAGACCCCTATCCTGAACAGAGGTCTGGAACTACCAAGGCGTTCATAACAGACCCCTATCCTGAACAGAGGTCTGGAACTACCAAGGTGTTCATAACAGACCCCTATCCTGAACAGAGGTCTGGAACTACCAAGGTGTTCATAACAGACCCCTATCCTGAACAGAGGTCTGGAACTACCAAGGTGTTCATAACAGACCCCTATCCTGAACAGAGGTCTGGAACTACCAAGGCGTTCATAACAGACCCCTATCCTGAACAGAGGTCTGGAACTACCAAGGTGTTCATAACAGACCCCTATCCTGAACAGAGGTCTGGAACTACCAAGGCGTTCATAACAGACCCCTATCCTGAACAGAGGTCTGGAACTACCAAGGTGTTCATAACAGACCCCTATCCTGAACAGAGGTCTGGAACTACCAAGGTGTTCATAACAGACCCCTATCCTGAACAGAGGTCTGGAACTACCAAGGTGTTCATAACAGACCCCTATCCTGAACAGAGGTCTGGAACTACCAAGGTGTTCATAACAGACCCCTATCCTGAACAGAGGTCTGGAACTACCAAGGTGTTCATAACAGACCCCTATCCTGAACAGAGGTCTGGAACTACCAAGGTGTTCATAACAGACCCCTATCCTGAACAGAGGTCTGGAACTACCAAGGCGTTCATAACAGACCCTATCCTGAACAGAGGTCTGGAACTACCAAGGCGTTCATAACAGACCCTATCCTGAACAGAGGTCTGGAACTACCAAGGTGTTCATAACAGACCCCTATCCTGAACAGAGGTCTGGAACTACCAAGGCGTTCATAACAGACCCCTATCCTGAACAGAGGTCTGGAACTACCAAGGTGTTCATAACAGACCCCTATCCTGAACAGAGGTCTGGAACTACCAAGGTGTTCATAACAGACCCCTATCCTGAACAGAGGTCTGGAACTACCAAGGTGTTCATAACAGACCCTATCCTGAACAGAGGTCTGGAACTACCAAGGTGTTCATAACAGACCCTATCCTGAACAGAGGTCTGGAACTACCAAGGCGTTCATAACAGACCCCTATCCTGAACAGAGGTCTGGAACTACCAAGGTGTTCATAACAGACCCCTATCCTGAACAGAGGTCTGGAACTACCAAGGTGTTCATAACAGACCCCTATCCTGAACAGAGGTCTGGAACTACCAAGGTGTTCATAACAGACCCTATCCTGAACAGAGGTCTGGAACTACCAAGGTGTTCATAACAGACCCCTATCCTGAACAGAGGTCTGGAACTACCAAGGCGTTCATAACAGACCCTATCCTGAACAGAGGTCTGGAACTACCAAGGCGTTCATAACAGACCCTATCCTGAACAGAGGTCTGGAACTACCAAGGTGTTCATAACAGACCCCTATCCTGAACAGAGGTCTGGAACTACCAAGGCGTTCATAACAGACCCCTATCCTGAACAGAGGTCTGGAACTACCAAGGTGTTCATAACAGACCCCTATCCTGAACAGAGGTCTGGAACTACCAAGGCGTTCATAACAGACCCCTATCCTGAACAGAGGTCTGGAACTACCAAGGTGTTCATAACAGACCCCTATCCTGAACAGAGGTCTGGAACTACCAAGGCGTTCATAACAGACCCCTATCCTGAACAGAGGTCTGAACTACCAAGGTGTTCATAACAGACCCCTATCCTGAACAGAGGTCTGGAACTACCAAGGCGTTCATAACAGACCCCTATCCTGAACAGAGGTCTGGAACTACCAAGGTGTTCATAACAGACCCCTATCCTGAACAGAGGTCTGGAACTACCAAGGTGTTCATAACAGACCCCTATCCTGAACAGAGGTCTGGAACTACCAAGGCGTTCATAACAGACCCCTATCCTGAACAGAGGTCTGGAACTACCAAGGTGTTCATAACAGACCCCTATCCTGAACAGAGGTCTGGAACTACCAAGGCGTTCATAACAGACCCCTATCCTGAACAGAGGTCTGGAACTACCAAGGTGTTCATAACAGACCCCTATCCTGAACAGAGGTCTGGAACTACCAAGGCGTTCATAACAGACCCCTATCCTGAACAGAGGTCTGGAACTACCAAGGTGTTCATAACAGACCCCTATCCTGAACAGAGGTCTGGAACTACCAAGGCGTTCATAACAGACCCTATCCTGAACAGAGGTCTGGAACTACCAAGGTGTTCATAACAGACCCCTATCCTGAACAGAGGTCTGGAACTACCAAGGCGTTCATAACAGACCCCTATCCTGAACAGAGGTCTGGAACTACCAAGGCGTTCATAACAGACCCCTATCCTGAACAGAGGTCTGGAACTACCAAGGTGTTCATAACAGACCCCTATCCTGAACAGAGGTCTGGAACTACCAAGGTTCATAACAGACCCCTATCCTGAACAGAGGTCTGGAACTACCAAGGCGTTCATAACAGACCCCTATCCTGAACAGAGGTCTGGAACTACCAAGGTGTTCATAACAGACCCCTATCCTGAACAGAGGTCTGGAACTACCAAGGCGTTCATAACAGACCCCTATCCTGAACAGAGGTCTGGAACTACCAAGGTGTTCATAACAGACCCCTATCCTGAACAGAGGTCTGGAACTACCAAGGTGTTCATAACAGACCCCTATCCTGAACAGAGGTCTGGAACTACCAAGGCGTTCATAACAGACCCCTATCCTGAACAGAGGTCTGGAACTACCAAGGTGTTCATAACAGACCCCTATCCTGAACAGAGGTCTGGAACTACCAAGGCGTTCATAACAGACCCCTATCCTGAACAGAGGTCTGGAACTACCAAGGTGTTCATAACAGACCCCTATCCTGAACAGAGGTCTGGAACTACCAAGGTGTTCATAACAGACCCCTATCCTGAACAGAGGTCTGGAACTACCAAGGTGTTCATAACAGACCCCTATCCTGAACAGAGGTCTGGAACTACCAAGGCGTTCATAACAGACCCCTATCCTGAACAGAGGTCTGGAACTACCAAGGTGTTCATAACAGACCCCTATCCTGAACAGAGGTCTGGAACTACCAAGGTGTTCATAACAGACCCCTATCCTGAACAGAGGTCTGGAACTACCAAGGCGTTCATAACAGACCCCTATCCTGAACAGAGGTCTGGAACTACCAAGGTGTTCATAACAGACCCCTATCCTGAACAGAGGTCTGGAACTACCAAGGTGTTCATAACAGACCCCTATCCTGAACAGAGGTCTGGAACTACCAAGGTGTTCATAACAGACCCCTATCCTGAACAGAGGTCTGGAACTACCAAGGCGTTCATAACAGACCCTATCCTGAACAGAGGTCTGGAACTACCAAGGCGTTCATAACAGACCCCTATCCTGAACAGAGGTCTGGAACTACCAAGGCGTTCATAACAGACCCCTATCCTGAACAGAGGTCTGGAACTACCAAGGCGTTCATAACAGACCCCTATCCTGAACAGAGGTCTGGAACTACCAAGGTGTTCATAACAGACCCCTATCCTGAACAGAGGTCTGGAACTACCAAGGCGTTCATAACAGACCCCTATCCTGAACAGAGGTCTGGAACTACCAAGGTGTTCATAACAGACCCCTATCCTGAACAGAGGTCTGGAACTACCAAGGCGTTCATAACAGACCCCTATCCTGAACAGAGGTCTGGAACTACCAAGGTGTTCATAACAGACCCCTATCCTGAACAGAGGTCTGGAACTACCAAGGCGTTCATAACAGACCCCTATCCTGAACAGAGGTCTGGAACTACCAAGGTGTTCATAACAGACCCCTATCCTGAACAGAGGTCTGGAACTACCAAGGCGTTCATAACAGACCCCTATCCTGAACAGATGTCTAGAACTACCAAGGTGTTCATAACAGACCCCTATCCTGAACAGAGGTCTGGAACTACCAAGGCGTTCATAACAGACCCCTATCCTGAACAGAGGTCTGGAACTACCAAGGTGTTCATAACAGACCCCTATCCTGAACAGAGGTCTGGAACTACCAAGGTGTTCATAACAGACCCCTATCCTGAACAGAGGTCTGGAACTACCAAGGTGTTCATAACAGACCCCTATCCTGAACAGAGGTCTGGAACTACCAAGGCGTTCATAACAGACCCCTATCCTGAACAGAGGTCTGGAACTACCAAGGTGTTCATAACAGACCCCTATCCTGAACAGAGGTCTGGAACTACCAAGGTGTTCATAACAGACCCCTATCCTGAACAGAGGTCTGGAACTACCAAGGTGTTCATAACAGACCCCTATCCTGAACAGAGGTCTGGAACTACCAAGGCGTTCATAACAGACCCCTATCCTGAACAGAGGTCTGGAACTACCAAGGCGTTCATAACAGACCCCTATCCTGAACAGAGGTCTGGAACTACCAAGGTGTTCATAACAGACCCCTATCCTGAACAGAGGTCTGGAACTACCAAGGTGTTCATAACAGACCCCTATCCTGAACAGAGGTCTGGAACTACCAAGGTCTGGAACTCATAACAGACCCCTATCCTGAACAGAGGTCTGGAACTACCAAGGTGTTCATAACAGACCCCTATCCTGAACAGAGGTCTGGAACTACCAAGGTGTTCATAACAGACCCTATCCTGAACAGAGGTCTGGAACTACCAAGGTGTTCATAACAGACCCCTATCCTGAACAGAGGTCTGGAACTACCAAGGCGTTCATAACAGACCCCTATCCTGAACAGAGGTCTGGAACTACCAAGGTGTTCATAACAGACCCTATCCTGAACAGAGGTCTGGAACTACCAAGGCGTTCATAACAGACCCCTATCCTGAACAGAGGTCTGGAACTACCAAGGTGTTCATAACAGACCCCTATCCTGAACAGAGGTCTGGAACTACCAAGGTGTTCATAACAGACCCTATCCTGAACAGAGGTCTGGAACTACCAAGGCGTTCATAACAGACCCCTATCCTGAACAGAGGTCTGGAACTACCAAGGCGTTCATAACAGACCCTATCCTGAACAGAGGTCTGGAACTACCAAGGTGTTCATAACAGACCCCTATCCTGAACAGAGGTCTGGAACTACCAAGGCGTTCATAACAGACCCCTATCCTGAACAGAGGTCTGAACTACCAAGGTGTTCATAACAGACCCTATCCTGAACAGAGGTCTGGAACTACCAAGGTGTTCATAACAGACCCCTATCCTGAACAGAGGTCTGGAACTACCAAGGCGTTCATAACAGACCCCTATCCTGAACAGAGGTCTGAACTACCAAGGTGTTCATAACAGACCCCTATCCTGAACAGAGGTCTGGAACTACCAAGGCGTTCATAACAGACCCCCTGAACAGAGGTCTGGAACTACCAAGGTGTTCATAACAGACCCCTATCCTGAACAGAGGTCTGGAACTACCAAGGCGTTCATAACAGACCCCTATCCTGAACAGAGGTCTGGAACTACCAAGGTGTTCATAACAGACCCTATCCTGAACAGAGGTCTGGAACTACCAAGGCGTTCATAACAGACCCTATCCTGAACAGAGGTCTGGAACTACCAAGGCGTTCATAACAGACCCCTATCCTGAACAGAGGTCTGGAACTACCAAGGTGTTCATAACAGACCCCTATCCTGAACAGAGGTCTGGAACTACCAAGGTGTTCATAACAGACCCCTATCCTGAACAGAGGTCTGGAACTACCAAGGTGTTCATAACAGACCCCTATCCTGAACAGAGGTCTGGAACTACCAAGGCGTTCATAACAGACCCCTATCCTGAACAGAGGTCTGGAACTACCAAGGTGTTCATAACAGACCCCTATCCTGAACAGAGGTCTGGAACTACCAAGGCGTTCATAACAGACCCCTATCCTGAACAGAGGTCTGGAACTACCAAGGTGTTCATAACAGACCCCTATCCTGAACAGAGGTCTGGAACTACCAAGGCGTTCATAACAGACCCTATCCTGAACAGAGGTCTGGAACTACCAAGGTGTTCATAACAGACCCCTATCCTGAACAGAGGTCTGGAACTACCAAGGTGTTCATAACAGACCCCTATCCTGAACAGAGGTCTGGAACTACCAAGGCGTTCATAACAGACCCCTATCCTGAACAGAGGTCTGGAACTACCAAGGCGTTCATAACAGACCCCTATCCTGAACAGAGGTCTGGAACTACCAAGGTGTTCATAACAGACCCCTATCCTGAACAGAGGTCTGGAACTACCAAGGCGTTCATAACAGACCCCTATCCTGAACAGAGGTCTGGAACTACCAAGGTGTTCATAACAGACCCCTATCCTGAACAGAGGTCTGGAACTACCAAGGTGTTCATAACAGACCCCTATCCTGAACAGAGGTCTGGAACTACCAAGGTGTTCATAACAGACCCCTATCCTGAACAGAGGTCTGGAACTACCAAGGTGTTCATAACAGACCCCTATCCTGAACAGAGGTCTGGAACTACCAAGGTGTTCATAACAGACCCCTATCCTGAACAGAGGTCTGGAACTACCAAGGTGTTCATAACAGACCCCTATCCTGAACAGAGGTCTGGAACTACCAAGGTGTTCATAACAGACCCCTATCCTGAACAGAGGTCTGGAACTACCAAGGTGTTCATAACAGACCCCTATCCTGAACAGAGGTCTGGAACTACCAAGGTGTTCATAACAGACCCCTATCCTGAACAGAGGTCTGGAACTACCAAGGCGTTCATAACAGACCCCTATCCTGAACAGAGGTCTGGAACTACCAAGGTGTTCATAACAGACCCCTATCCTGAACAGAGGTCTGGAACTACCAAGGCGTTCATAACAGACCCTATCCTGAACAGAGGTCTGGAACTACCAAGGTGTTCATAACAGACCCCTATCCTGAACAGAGGTCTGGAACTACCAAGGTGTTCATAACAGACCCCTATCCTGAACAGAGGTCTGGAACTACCAAGGCGTTCATAACAGACCCTATCCTGAACAGAGGTCTGGAACTACCAAGGTGTTCATAACAGACCCTATCCTGAACAGAGGTCTGGAACTACCAAGGCGTTCATAACAGACCCCTATCCTGAACAGAGGTCTGGAACTACCAAGGTGTTCATAACAGACCCCTATCCTGAACAGAGGTCTGGAACTACCAAGGTGTTCATAACAGACCCCTATCCTGAACAGAGGTCTGGAACTACCAAGGCGTTCATAACAGACCCTGCTATCCTGAACAGAGGTCTGGAACTACCAAGGTGTTCATAACAGACCCCTATCCTGAACAGAGGTCTGGAACTACCAAGGTGTTCATAACAGACCCCTATCCTGAACAGAGGTCTGGAACTACCAAGGTGTTCATAACAGACCCCTATCCTGAACAGAGGTCTGGAACTACCAAGGCGTTCATAACAGACCCCTATCCTGAACAGAGGTCTGGAACTACCAAGGTGTTCATAACAGACCCCTATCCTGAACAGAGGTCTAGAACTACCAAGGTGTTCATAACAGACCCCTATCCTGAACAGAGGTCTGAACTACCAAGGTGTTCATAACAGACCCCTATCCTGAACAGAGGTCTGGAACTACCAAGGTGTTCATAACAGACCCCTATCCTGAACAGAGGTCTGGAACTACCAAGGTGTTCATAACAGACCCTGCTATCCTGAACAGAGGTCTGGAACTACCAAGGTGTTCATAACAGACCCCTATCCTGAACAGAGGTCTGGAACTACCAAGGTGTTCATAACAGACCCCTATCCTGAACAGAGGTCTGGAACTACCAAGGTGTTCATAACAGACCCCTATCCTGAACAGAGGTCTGGAACTACCAAGGCGTTCATAACAGACCCCTATCCTGAACAGAGGTCTGGAACTACCAAGGTGTTCATAACAGACCCCTATCCTGAACAGAGGTCTGGAACTACCAAGGGTTCATAACAGACCCCTATCCTGAACAGAGGTCTGGAACTACCAAGGTGTCATAACAGACCCCTATCCTGAACAGAGGTCTGGAACTACCAAGGTGTTCATAACAGACCCCTATCCTGAACAGAGGTCTGGAACTACCAAGGTGTTCATAACAGACCCCTATCCTGAACAGAGGTCTGGAACTACCAAGGTGTTCATAACAGACCCTATCCTGAACAGAGGTCTGGAACTACCAAGGTGTTCATAACAGACCCCTATCCTGAACAGAGGTCTGGAACTACCAAGGCGTTCATAACAGACCCTATCCTGAACAGAGGTCTGGAACTACCAAGGCGTTCATAACAGACCCCTATCCTGAACAGAGGTCTGGAACTACCAAGGTGTTCATAACAGACCCCTATCCTGAACAGAGGTCTGGAACTACCAAGGTGTTCATAACAGACCCCTATCCTGAACAGAGGTCTGGAACTACCAAGGCGTTCATAACAGACCCCTATCCTGAACAGAGGTCTGGAACTACCAAGGTGTTCATAACAGACCCCTATCCTGAACAGAGGTCTGGAACTACCAAGGTGTTCATAACAGACCCCTATCCTGAACAGAGGTCTGGAACTACCAAGGCGTTCATAACAGACCCCTATCCTGAACAGAGGTCTGGAACTACCAAGGTGTTCATAACAGACCCCTATCCTGAACAGAGGTCTGGAACTACCAAGGCGTTCATAACAGACCCTATCCTGAACAGAGGTCTGGAACTACCAAGGTGTTCATAACAGACCCTATCCTGAACAGAGGTCTGGAACTACCAAGGTGTTCATAACAGACCCCTATCCTGAACAGAGGTCTGGAACTACCAAGGTGTTCATAACAGACCCCTATCCTGAACAGAGGTCTGGAACTACCAAGGCGTTCATAACAGACCCCTATCCTGAACAGAGGTCTGGAACTACCAAGGTGTTCATAACAGACCCCTATCCTGAACAGAGGTCTGGAACTACCAAGGTGTTCATAACAGACCCTATCCTGAACAGAGGTCTGGAACTACCAAGGTGTTCATAACAGACCCCTATCCTGAACAGAGGTCTGGAACTACCAAGGCGTTCATAACAGACCCTATCCTGAACAGAGGTCTGGAACTACCAAGGCGTTCATAACAGACCCTATCCTGAACAGAGGTCTGGAACTACCAAGGCGTTCATAACAGACCCCTATCCTGAACAGAGGTCTGGAACTACCAAGGTGTTCATAACAGACCCCTATCCTGAACAGAGGTCTGGAACTACCAAGGCGTTCATAACAGACCCTATCCTGAACAGAGGTCTGGAACTACCAAGGCGTTCATAACAGACCCCTATCCTGAACAGAGGTCTGGAACTACCAAGGTGTTCATAACAGACCCCTATCCTGAACAGAGGTCTGGAACTACCAAGGCGTTCATAACAGACCCCTATCCTGAACAGAGGTCTGGAACTACCAAGGCGTTCATAACAGACAGACTGCTACCCTGAACAGAGGTCTGGAACTACCAAGGCGTTCATAACAGACCCCTATCCTGAACAGATGTCTAGAACTACCAAGGTGTTCATAACAGACCCCTATCCTGAACAGAGGTCTGGAACTACCAAGGTGTTCATAACAGACCCCTATCCTGAACAGAGGTCTGGAACTACCAAGGTGTTCATAACAGACCCCTATCCTGAACAGAGGTCTGGAACTACCAAGGTGTTCATAACAGACCCCTATCCTGAACAGAGGTCTGGAACTACCAAGGTGTTCATAACAGACCCCTATCCTGAACAGAGGTCTGGAACTACCAAGGTGTTCATAACAGACCCCTATCCTGAACAGAGGTCTGGAACTACCAAGGTGTTCATAACAGACCCTATCCTGAACAGAGGTCTGGAACTACCAAGGTGTTCATAACAGACCCTATCCTGAACAGAGGTCT
This sequence comes from Oncorhynchus nerka, assembly GCF_034236695.1. Classification (NCBI taxonomy): domain Eukaryota; kingdom Metazoa; phylum Chordata; class Actinopteri; order Salmoniformes; family Salmonidae; genus Oncorhynchus; species Oncorhynchus nerka. Next base: position 90,198,261 of record NC_088422.1, read on the forward strand.
GGAACTACCAAGGTGTTCATAACAGACCCCTATCCTGAACAGAGGTCTGGAACTACCAAGGCGTTCATAACAGACCCCTATCCTGAACAGAGGTCTGGAACTACCAAGGTGTTCATAACAGACCCCTATCCTGAACAGAGGTCTGGAACTACCAAGGTGTTCATAACAGACCCTATCCTGAACAGAGGTCTGGAACTACCAAGGCGTTCATAACAGACCCCTATCCTGAACAGAGGTCTGGAACTACCAAGGTGTTCATAACAGACCCCTATCCTGAACAGAGGTCTGGAACTACCAAGGCGTTCATAACAGACCCCTATCCTGAACAGAGGTCTGGAACTACCAAGGTGTTCATAACAGACCCCTATCCTGAACAGAGGTCTGGAACTACCAAGGTGTTCATAACAGACCCCTATCCTGAACAGAGGTCTGGAACTACCAAGGTGTTCATAACAGACCCCTATCCTGAACAGAGGTCTGGAACTACCAAGGCGTTCATAACAGACCCCTATCCTGAACAGAGGTCTGGAACTACCAAGGTGTTCATAACAGACCCCTATCCTGAACAGAGGTCTGGAACTACCAAGGTGTTCATAACAGACCCTATCCTGAACAGAGGTCTGGAACTACCAAGGCGTTCATAACAGACCCTATCCTGAACAGAGGTCTGGAACTACCAAGGTGTTCATAACAGACCCCTATCCTGAACAGAGGTCTGGAACTACCAAGGTGTTCATAACAGACCCCTATCCTGAACAGAGGTCTGGAACTACCAAGGTGTTCATAACAGACCCCTATCCTGAACAGAGGTCTGGAACTACCAAGGTGTTCATAACAGACCCCTATCCTGAACAGAGGTCTGGAACTACCAAGGCGTTCATAACAGACCCCTATCCTGAACAGAGGTCTGGAACTACCAAGGTGTTCATAACAGACCCCTATCCTGAACAGAGGTCTGGAACTACCAAGGTGTTCATAACAGACCCCTATCCTGAACAGAGGTCTGGAACTACCAAGGTGTTCATAACAGACCCCTATCCTGAACAGAGGTCTGGAACTACCAAGGTGTTCATAACAGACCCCTATCCTGAACAGAGGTCTGGAACTACCAAGGCGTTCATAACAGACCCCTATCCTGAACAGAGGTCTGGAACTACCAAGGCGTTCATAACAGACCCTATCCTGAACAGAGGTCTGGAACTACCAAGGCGTTCATAACAGACCCCTATCCTGAACAGAGGTCTGGAACTACCAAGGCGTTCATAACAGACCCCTATCCTGAACAGAGGTCTGGAACTACCAAGGTGTTCATAACAGACCCCTATCCTGAACAGAGGTCTGGAACTACCAAGGTGTTCATAACAGACCCTGCTATCCTGAACAGAGGTCTGGAACTACCAAGGTGTTCATAACAGACCCCTATCCTGAACAGAGGTCTGGAACTACCAAGGTGTTCATAACAGACCCCTATCCTGAACAGAGGTCTGGAACTACCAAGGTGTTCATAACAGACCCCTATCCTGAACAGAGGTCTGGAACTACCAAGGTGTTCATAACAGACCCTATCCTGAACAGAGGTCTGGAACTACCAAGGTGTTCATAACAGACCCCTATCCTGAACAGAGGTCTGGAACTACCAAGGTGTTCATAACAGACCCCTATCCTGAACAGAGGTCTGGAACTACCAAGGTGTTCATAACAGACCCCTATCCTGAACAGAGGTCTGGAACTACCAAGGTGTTCATAACAGACCCCTATCCTGAACAGAGGTCTGGAACTACCAAGGTGTTCATAACAGACCCCTATCCTGAACAGAGGTCTGAACTACCAAGGTGTTCATAACAGACCCCTATCCTGAACAGAGGTCTGGAACTACCAAGGTGTTCATAACAGACCCCTATCCTGAACAGAGGTCTGAACTACCAAGGTGTTCATAACAGACCCCTATCCTGAACAGAGGTCTGGAACTACCAAGGTGTTCATAACAGACCCCTATCCTGAACAGAGGTCTGGAACTACCAAGGTGTTCATAACAGACCCCTATCCTGAACAGAGGTCTGGAACAGTTCATAACAGACCCCTATCCTGAACAGAGGTCTGGAACTACCAAGGTGTTCATAACAGACCCCTATCCTGAACAGAGGTCTGGAACTACCAAGGCGTTCATAACAGACCCCTATCCTGAACAGAGGTCTAGAACTACCAAGGTGTTCATAACAGACCCCTATCCTGAACAGAGGTCTAGAACTACCAAGGTGTTCATAACAGACCCCTATCCTGAACAGAGGTCTGGAACTACCAAGGTTACTTCATAACAGACCCCTATCCTGAACAGAGGTCTGGAACTACCAAGGTGTTCATAACAGACCCCTATCCTGAACAGAGGTCTGGAACTACCAGGCCTATAACAGACCCCTATCCTGAACAGAGGTCTGGAACTACCAAGGTGTTCATAACAGACCCCTATCCTGAACAGAGGTCTAGAACTACCAAGGCGTTCATAACAGACCCCTATCCTGAACAGAGGTCTAGAACTACCAAGGTGTTCATAACAGACCACACTATGTGGGTCTTCCAGGCCTATAGGACATCTGCATATGGTTGAATATATACGGTGTTACTATGTGGGTCTTCCAGGCCTATAGGAAATCTGCATATGGTTGAATATATACAGTGTTACTATGTGGGTCTTCCAGGCCTATAGGTGTTACTTCTTCCAGGCCTATAGGACATCTGCATATGGTTGAATATATACAGTGTTACTATGTGGGTCTTCCAGGCCTATAGGACATCTGCATATGGTTGAATATATACAGTGTTACTATGTGGGTCTTCCAGGCCTATAGGACATCTGCATATGGTTGAATATATACAGTGTTACTATGTGGGTCTTCCAGGCCTATAGGACATCTGCATATGGTTGAATATTCATATTTAAACTGTATCTGTTTGACTCTTATCCTCAAAGACAGATGCAGTTTGCTGTTGTTGCTCCATTCAGATGCGCGTGCGCACATTTGTGTGTGTGTGCGCACGTTTGTGTGTGTGTATGTGTGTGCATATATGTGTGTGTGTGTGTGTGCGCACGTTTGTGTGTGTGCGAATGTGTGTGTGCGTATGTGTGTGTGCGTATGTGTGTGTGTGTGCGCACATTTGTGTGTGTGTGTGTGCGTGTTGTGCGTGTGTGTGTGTGTGTGTGTGTGTGTGTGTGTGTGTGTGTGTGTGTGTGTGTGTGTGTGTGTGTGTGTGTGTGTGTGTGTGTGTGTGTGTGTGTGTGTGTGTGTGTGTGTGTGTGTGTGTGTCAGCGGGCTCTAGTACCCTCAAACTCAACTCTGAACCTGGAAGCCAGTTCCACTGCGTTTTTTCATTGGGTCTAATTAATGATAAGGTAGAACAGAACCAGCAGGCTCCAGACCTGGTAGGGTCAGAGTTCAATACCTCTGCTCTGGTATTTGCTGCCTTAAGTATGAACCTTTGCATGTTTTAAGTTTTTGTGACGACAAAGTCTGAAGTGGAGGCATCAATCTTTTATATGTCACCTGTGGAGAGAGAAGTCAGAATGACCCTGTATCTCTCCCTTATAGGGCTTTACTCAGAATGACCCTGTATCTCTCCCTTATAGGGCTTTACTCAGAATGACCCTGTATCTCTCCCTTATAGGACTTTACTCAGAATGACCCTGTATCTCTCCCTTATAGGGCTTTACTCAGAATGACCCTGTATCTCTCCCTTATAGGACTTTACTCAGAATGACCCTGTATCTCTCCCTTATAGGGCTTTACTCAGAATGACCCTGTATCGCTCCCTTATAGGACTTTACTCAGAATGACCCTGTATCGCTCCCTTATAGGGCTTTACTCAGAATGACCCTGTATCGCTCCCTTATAGGACTTTACTCAGAATGACCCTGTATCTCTCCCTTATAGGGCTTTACTCAGAATGACCCTGGACTGACCCTGTATTTCTCCCTTATAGGGCTTTACTCCCTTATAGGGCTTTACTCAGAATGACCCTGTATCGCTCCCTTATAGGGCTTTACTCAGAATGACCCTGTATCGCTCCCTTATAGGGCTTTACTCAGAATGACCCTGTATCGCTCCCTTATAGGACTTTACTAAGAATGACCCTGTATCTCTCCCTTATAGGACTTTACTCAGAATGACCCTGTATCTCTCCCTTATAGGGCTTTACTCAGAATGACCCTGTATCGCTCCCTTATAGGACTTTACTCAGAATGACCCTGTATCTCTCCCTTATAGGGCTTTACTCAGAATGACCCTGTATCGCTCCCTTATAGGGCTTTACTCAGAATGACCCTGTATCGCTCCCTTATAGGGCTTTACTCAGAATGACCCTGTATCTCTCCCTTATAGGGCTTTACTCAGAATGACCCTGTATCTCTCCCTTATAGGACTTTACTCAGAATGACCCTGTATCTCTCCCTTATAGGGCGTTACTCAGAATGACCCTGTATCTCTCCCTTATAGGGCTTTACTCAGAATGACCCTGTATCTCTCCCTTATAGGACTTTACTCAGAATGACCCTGTATCTCTCCCTTATAGGACTTTACTCAGAATGACCCTGTATCTCTCCCTTATAGGGCTTTACTCAGAATGACCCTGTATCTCTCCCTTTTTGGACTTTACTCAGAATGACCCTGTATCTCTCCCTTTTTGGACTTTACTCAGAATGACCCTGTATCTCTCCCTTTTTGGACTTTACTCAGAATGACCCTGTATCTCTCCCTTTTTGGACTTTACTCAGAATGACCCTGTATCGCTCCCTTTTTGGACTTTACTCAGAATGACCCTGTATCTCTCCCTTATAGGACTTGACTCCATCTAGTGGAGAAAAGATGGAAGTGCATCTCAGCCTGTCTTACAATTTTACCCATCTGTGCATCATGAGCTTTACACCCCTGCCTATTATGGAATGAGATCCTTTTGGACCTTCTTCAGAGGGACCTGGGTTCAGTTTCATAAAGCTTCTACCCCACTTATTAATGTATTCCCTCACTAACTCTGTTCTTCATTTATTACACAGGAGGATAACACTGAAACTTTCCTTGCATATGATCTAACTACAGAAGAGCATGATTAGATTCCAAAAGCATGTGATCAGGATACATCAGTTAGTTTGTTTGGTTGGAAAACATTACAAAATAACATTTCTATTAAATCTATTTCTGTATGAGAGAGAAACATTGTTGCCTAGACCTTTTAGGACAATCCACATCTTCCTCCATCCCTCATCCTTCATCTCTCTATCCCTCCCTCCATCCATCCCTCATCCTTCATCTCTCTATCCCTCCATCCATCCATCCTTCATCTCTCTATCCCTCCATCCATCCATCCCTCATCCTTCATCTCTATCCCTCCATCCATCCCTCATCCTTCATCACTCTATCCCTCCATCCATCCCTCATCCTTCATCTCTCTATCCCTCCATCCATCCCTCATCCTTCATCTCTCTATTCCTCCATCCCTCATCTCTCTATCCCTCCATCCCTCCCTCATCCTTCATCTCTCTATCCCTCCATCCATCCCTCATCCTTCATCTCTCTATCCCTCCATCCATCCCTCATCCTTCATCTCTCTATCCCTCCATCCATCCATCCCTCATCCTTCATCTCTCTATCCCTCCATCCCTCCCTCATCCTTCATCTCTCTGTCCCTCCATCCCTCCCTCATCCTTCATCTCTCTATCCCTCCATCCATCCCTCATCCTTCATCTCTCTATCCCTCCATCCATCCCTCATCCTTCATCTCTCTGTCCCTCCATCCCTCCCTCATCCTTCATCTCTCTATCCCTCCCTCCATCCATCCCTCATCCTTCATCTCTCTATCCCTCCATCCATCCCTCATCCTTCATCTCTCTATCCCTCCATCCATCCCTCATCCTTCATATCTCTATCCCTCCATCCCTCCCTCATCCTTCATCCCTCTATCAAATCTAATTTGATTTGCCACATGCACCAAATACAACAAGTGTATACTTTACCGTGAAATACTTATTTACAAGCCCTTAAACCAACAGTGCAGTTCAAGAAGAAAATATTTACCAAGTAGGATAAAATAAAAAGTAAGACCAGAAAGTAACACAATAAGAATAAGACTAACGAGGCTGTATACAGGGGGCACCGGTACCAAGTCAGTGTGCAGGGGTACAGGCTAGTTAAGGCTATCTGTACATGTAGGTGGGGGCGAAGTGACTATGCATAGGTAACAAACAAACAGCAAGTGTACAAAAGGGGGGGGGGTTCAATGTAAATAGTCTGGTGGCGATTTTATGAATTGTTCAGCAGTCTTATGGCTTGGGGGTAGAAGCTGTTGAGGAGCCTTTTGGTCCTAGACTTGGCGATCCAGTACCGCTTGCTGTGTGGTAGCAGAGAAAACAGTCTATAACTTGGGTGACTGGAGTATCTGACAATTGTATGGGCTTTCCTCTGACGCCGCCTATTATATAGGTCCTGGATGGCAGGAAACTTGGCCTCAGTGATGTATTGGGCCATTCGCACTACCCTCTGTAGGGCCTTACGGTCAGATGCCGAGCAGTTGCCTTACCAGGCGGTGATGCAACCGGTCAGGATGCTCTCGATGGTGCAGCTGTAGAACCTTTTGAGGATCTGGGGACATATGCCAAATCTTTTCAGTATTCTGAGAGTGAAAAGGTTTTGTCGCGCCCTCTTCACGACTGTCTTGGTATGTTTGGACCATGATAGTTCATTGGTGATGTGGATGGACACCAAGGAACTTGAAACTCTCGACCCTCTCCACAAGGTCATAAGGCTATAAGGCCATAAGAAGAAAATGCTCACCCAGAAGAAGCGCTCCTAGTGGCCGGGGACTTTACAAGCAAACAAATCAGTTTTACCAAATATTTACAAGCATGTCACATGTGCAACCAGGAAAGAAAAATCCTAGACCACCTTTACTCCACACAGAGATGCATACAAAGCTCTCCCCACCCTCCATTTGGCAAATCTGACCATAATTCTATCCTCCTGATTCCTGATTACAAGCAAAAACTAAAGCAGGAAGTACCAGTGACTCGCTCAATACAGAAGTGGTCAGATGACGAGGATGCTACACTACAGGACTGTTTTGCTAGCACAGACTGGAATATGTTCCGGGATTCATCCAATGGTATTGAGGAATACATCGCCTCAGTCATCGGCTTCATCAATAAGTGCATCGATGACGTCGTCCCCACAGTGACTGTACGTACATATCTCAACCAGAAGCCATGGATTATACAGGCAACATCCGCATCGAGCTAAAGGCTAAAGCTGCTGCTTTCAAGGAATTGGAGACTAATCTGGACGCTTATAAGAAATCCCACTCTTCCCTCAGACGAACCATCAAACAAGCAAAGCGTCAATACAGGATTAAGATTGAATCCTACTGCACCAGCTCTGATGCTCGTCGGATGTGGCAGGGCTTGAACACTATTACGGACTACAAAGGGAAACCCAGACGCGAGCTGCCCAGTGACGCGAGCCTACCAGATGAGCTAAATGCCTTTTATGCTCGCTTCGAGGCAAGCAACACTGAAGCATGCACGAGAGCACCAGCTGTTCTGGATGACTGTGTGATAACGCTCTCAGTAGCTGATGTGAACAGGTCAACATTCACAACACCGCTGGGCCAGACTGATTACCAGGACGTGTATTCAAAGCATGCGCGGACCAACTGACAAGTGTCTTCACTGACATTTTCAACCTCTCCCTGACCGAGTCTGTAATACCAACATGTTTCAAGCAGACCACCATAGTCCCTGTGCCTAAGGAAGCGAAAGTAACCTGCCTAAATAATTACCGCCCTGTGGCACTCACGTCGGTAGCCATGAAGTGCTTTGAAAGGTTGGTCATGGCTCACATCAACAGCATCCTTCCGGACACCCTAGACCCACTCCAATTCGCATACCGCCCCAACAGATCCACAGATGACACAATCTCAATCGCACTCCACACCGCCCTTTCTCACTTGGACAAAAGGAACACGTGTGAGAATGCTGTTCATTGACTACATGTCAGCATTCAACACCAGAGTGCCCACGAAGCTAATCACTAAGCTAAAGACTCTGGGAGTAAACACCTCCCTCTGCAACTGGATCCTGGACTTCCTGACGGGCCACCCCCAGGTGGTATGAGTAGGCAACAACACGTCTGCCACTCTGATCATTAACACTGGTGCCCCTTAGGGGTGTGTACCTTGTCCCATCCTGTATTCCCTGTTCACCCACGACTGCGTGGCCAAACACGACTCCAACACCATCATTAAGTTTGCTAATGACACAACAGTGGTAGGCCTGATCACCGACAACGATGAGACGGACTATAGGGAGGAGGTCAGAGAACTGGCAGTGTGGTGCCACGACAACAACCTCTCCCTCAATTTGAGCAAGTCTAAGGAGCTGATCATGGACTACAGGAAAAGGCGGGCCGAACAGGCCCCCATTAACATCGACGGGGCTGTACCTTATAGGATGCCCTACATCCTTCCATCCCTCCACCCCGCCATCCCTCTATCCCTCTATCCATCCGTCTATCACTTCATCCCTCTATCCCTCTACCCTTCTATCCCTCCATCCCTCTATCCTTCTATCCCTCTATCCATCCGTCTATCACTTCATCCCTCTCTCCCTCCATCCCTCTATCCCTCCATCCTTCTATCCCTCTATCCATCCGTCTATCACTTCATCCCTCTCTCCCTCCATCCCTCTATCCCTCCATCCTTCTATCCCTCTATCCATCCGTCTATCACTTCATCCCTCTATCCCTCCATCCCTCTATCCCTCCATCCTTCTATCCCTCTATCCATCCGTCTATCACTTCATCCCTCTATCCCTCCATCCCTCTATCCCTCCATCCTTCTATCCCTCTATCCATCCGTCTATCACTTCATCCCTCTACCCCTCTATCTATCCGTCTATCACTTCATCCCTCTATCACTCTACCCTTCTATCCCTCCATCCCTCTATCACTCTACCCTTCTATCCCTCCATCCCTCTATCCCTCCATCCTTTGATCCCTCTATCCCTCCTCTTCCTCCATCCCTCTATCCTTCTATCCATATATTCCTCCATCCCTCTATCCCTCCATCCTTCTATCCCTCCATCCCTCTATCCCTCTACCCTTCTATCCCTCCATCCCTCTATCCCTCTACCCTTCTATCCCTCCATCCTTCTATCCCTCTATCCCTCTATCCCTCTATCCCTCCATCCCTCCATCCCTCCATCCCTCCATCCCTCTATCCCTCTATCCCTCTATCCATCCTCTTCCTCCATCCCTCTCTCCCTCCATCCCTCTATCCTTCTATCCATATATCCCTCCATTCCTCTATCCCTCCTCTTCCTCAATCCCTCCATCCATCTATCCCTCTATCACTCCATCCTTCTATCAATCTATCCCTCCATCCCTCCTCCCTCTAACCTCCATCCATCCATCCTCTCTATCCTCTATCCCTCCATCTTCTTCCATCCCTCCATCCCTATCCAGATCCCTCCCTTCTATCCAATATTCCTCCATCCCTCTACAACATGAAACTTCTATAATATTGATTGAATCCATCCATCTCTCATTTTCCATCCCTCCATCCCTTCAGGAATCCTGTGATCTGATGTCCATTTTCCTGATAAACCATCTAATCTTATTTCAGCCTCTATCATCCTCCTTCTACAAGAGGGGAGTTGAATATTTCCTTTGAAATGTCAATCTCTAGGCTACATCCCTTCCGATTGAGACTTCTATGAGATTTTGATGAGAATCTCCACTAGCCCAGGAATGTCTCATGAGAGAAGACGAGATCTTCAGGAAGCAGGGTCCTGAGAGAAGACGAGATGAGAGGAGGGAAATGAGAAACACATGAGAGAAGATGAGATGAGAGAAAGCAAGATGAGAAAGGAGAGAAGACGAGATGAGAGAATCGAGATGAGAGGAGGAGGGGAGTTGAGAGGAGAGAAGACGAGATGAGAGAAGACGAGATGAGAGGAGGGAGGAAGAAAGGAGAGAAGACGAGATGAGAGAAGAGATGAGAGGAGGAGAAAGGAGAGATGAGAGAGATGAGAGAAGGACGAGAAGAAGATGAGGAAAGGAGAGAAGATGAGAGAAGACGAGATGAGAGAGGAGATGAGAGACGAGATGAGAGAAGAGATGAGATGAGAGAAAGGATGAAGATGAGATGAGAGAGAAGATGAGAAAGGAGAGAAGACGAGATGAGAGGAGAGAAAGATGAGATGAGAAGAGAGATGAGAGAAAGATGAGAGAAGATGAGATGAGAGAAGACAAGATGAGAAAAGGAGTGAGAAAGAAAAGATGAGAGAAGAAGAGTGAGATCTGTGAGGGAAATTGTTCCTTTTTTTTTCTGGAAGACTCAAGATGAGAGATCTCTTCTCCCTGTGATGAGAGAAGATCCCAGGCTGAGAGCTGAGGAGAAAGGAGAAACCCCAAGACCCTCAGGTTCCCCATGAGGAGGAAAAGGCCCCCAGGCCTTCAGAGCAGCCCAGCACAGAGGAGGAGAAAGGAGAGCATGGAGACAGATGATAGATGAGAGTAGAGGAGAGCAAATCTGAGAGGAGACGAGAGATGATTTGAGAAGTTTGCTACGAGATGAGAGGAGAGAAAGATGAGATGATTAGGGAGAAAGGAGGAGAATATTTTTCATAAGGAAAAAAGAAATTCAAAATGGAAATGAGAGGAGGAAACCTCAAGATGAGAGGAGGAGAAAGGAGTTGTGCTCAGAGGGGTCTAGCCTGAGAAAGGTTCCCTGCTCTGCTCCTCAGAAGATGAGAGTTCTAAACCTCTGAGGACCTGAGCCCAAATTCCAGTCAGGTTCAGTTCTATAAGATTTACACCAGACCTGCTCTGCTCCTCAAGACTCACATTCCAGATGAGATAACCTCTGAGAAAGGACCTGAAAGCCCAGATGAGAGAAGACAAGACCTGATCAGAGGTTCAGTTCTAGAACCTGAGACAGATGAGAGGAGACCACTATATGAGACACCAGGACCTGCTCTGCTCCTCAGATGAGAAGTTCTAGGAGAGCCCACTCAAATAACCTCTGAGAGTGCCATGTATCAGAACTGGTAAAAGTGTGTGTGTGTGTGTGTTTGTTTGTGTGTGTCCTCAACCCACTCACATTCCAGTCAACTGGTTCAGTTGTATAACCTCTGATTTACACCAGTGCTCTGTCCTCAACCCACTCACATTCCAGTGTGTTCAGTTCTATAACCTCTGTTTACACCAGTGCTCTGCTCCTCAACCCACTCACATTCCAGTCAACTGGTTCAGTTCTATAACCTCTGATTTACACCAGGACCTGCTCTGCTGTGTGTGATTTACACCAGGACCTGCTCTGCTCCTCAACCCACTCACATTCCAGTCAACTGTTCAGTTTATAACCTCTGTTTACACCAGGACCTGCTCTGCTCCTCATATTCCATGTATCTGTGCCCTCTCTCTCAACCCACCATCCCATTGTTCCTTTTTTCTGCGACAGACTCAAGGTGTTTTCCTCTCCTGTCTTCCTCCTCCCTCCCATTCATCTCTCCTCCATCTCTTCTCCCTGTGTGAGAATGTAACCCTCCCAGGCCTGCATCTGAGCTCTGGGCCCCTGCTCCTCAGGGCCCTACAGTCCCAATGCTCCAAACCCCAGCAGCCCCTCAGGTTCCCCACTCTACCATAGGGAATTCCAAGGCCCCCAGGCCTTCAGACTATGGAGCAGCAGCCCAGCACAGGGGAGCCAGCCAGAGGGGGAAACGTGTCTGGGAATACAACTAATGCTTCAGTGAGCATGGAGACAGCTCTTGATAGTGCCTTCTGTTGGTGTAGCTCTGCATGTGTCTGAGCATAATCTGAAGGAGGGCATTTTGCATACACATATGCAGATGTAGGATCTTCATTTGAGACAGTTTGCTACAAGGACCTGCTCTGCTCCCTCATTCCAGTCAACTGGTTCAGTTCTATAACCTCTGATTTACACCAGGACATTTCCTGTCGACTGAGAATAGCATTACATTTTTAATAATTCTGCAGCCACATTTCTGCCATAGAAATGTGCATTATTATGTGGATTATAATAAATTGACATTTGTGTACATGTTGATATATTTTTCATAAGGGACACAAGAAAAAAATAAACGTCAAATTCAAAATGGAAATTATAAACTTCAGAAGCCTTTTTAAACCTCAAATACACTAAAAGTTTTACAAAGGAAAGTTCTCCTGCAACAGGGTGATAATATTAAACCCACACAGATCCTGTCATCATTAACCCACACAGAGCCATGCTGGAACACAGGTAGTTGTGCTCAGTAGGGGTCTAGCCTGCGAAGAACTCTGGTTCCCTGCTCTCATTAACCCACACAGAGCCATTCCAGCCCTCATCAGTTCATAACAGCCCTCATCATTAACCCAGTCAGCAGCCCTCATCATTAAGTCAACAGGTTCAGTTCTATAACCTCTGATTTAACCCACACAGAGCCATACAGCAGCCCTCATCATTAACCCACACAGAGCCATACAACAGCCCTCATCATTAACCCACACAGAGCCGTACAGCAGCCCTCATCATTAACCCACACAGAGCCATACAGCAGCCCTCATCATTAACACAGAGCCATACAGCCACACATTAACCCACTCACATTCCACTATAACCTCTGATTTACACACAGCCATACAGCAGCCCTCATCATTAACCCACACAGAGCCATACAGCAGCCCTCATCATTAACCCACACAGAGCCATACAGCAGCCCTCATCATTAACCCACACAGAGCCATACAACAGCTAACATTGACTCATGTTTTATTAGGCTACATGCTATAACAGGATCACTCCTCCTCTTACTGCCCTGCACACACACTGACACACAACTCCATCCACATCATGCATTACTTCACAGGCCTGAGCAAACTGCCTCTCTGCATCATGTGGTGTAGACACAGACACGCTATACACTCAAAGCCCCTCACAACTGGGGTGTATCAGTTCAGAATGGGATGGATCTGGACTAGGGAAGGTACTGGTCTGGTAACAACAGAGGGTAACATCAGCTTTAGCCCTCCTCCTTTTCATTCCACAATCTCAGATCAATCTGACACAGTAGAATTTGGCCCCTGATTCTCACTGACAGGCAGACACTGCCCTCGTGTGGCAGGAGGGTGTAACATCAGAGCATTTAAATTACTCGGGTGTCAGGAATGGGGATCATGGTGAGCATACAGATCTCGGCCAGGTTTCAATCCGTGGAGCGTTGTGGAAAACGCGCCATTTAAAGGTATTTCCGATTGAGTCGACATGTGAAGCGTTCACCGTGAATGCGAACGTGGGAACAGATCGATAGATTGGATAGAATCCCGGCCTTAGACCTTGATATATGTAGGCTTTTACATGTGTGGTGATGTGACCCAACCAATGGTGTTTATATATGGTGATGGGAACCAACCAATGGTGTTTATATATGGTGATGGGAACCAACCAATGGTGTTTATATGTGGTGATGTGACCCAACCAATGGTGTTTATATATGGTGATGGGAACCAACCAATGGTGTTTATATGTGGTGATGTGACCCAACCAATGGTGTTTATATATGGTGATGGGAACCAACCAATGGTGTTTATATATGGTGATGGGAACCAACCAATGGTGTTTATATATGGTGATGGGAACCAACCAATGGTGTTTATATCTGGTGATGGGAACCAACCAATGGTGTTTATATCTGGTGATGGGAACCAACCAATGGTGTTTATATATGGTGATGGGAACCAACCAATGGTGTTTATATGGTGATGGGAACCAACCAATGATGGGATGGGAACCAACCAATGGTGTTTATATCTGGTGATGGGTGTTACGCACGCCTCTATGAAGAGGGAACGCAACACCCTGCTACAACTAAACTCTCCGTGAAGTGAAAAAGGTATGGACTGTAGGTGCGAGTAAGAATGACAACAAGCAGAATGTGGTACCGTTTACAAGGACTTTATTCCTTTACACGGTAATATGGGGAAAAGGGGCTGGACGGAACCAAAGCAAAGAAAGTAAATCTCAAACCCCCCCCCATCTTACCTGCCTACCCACTACTTACCTAATTTAGCACCACCTGGTGCCCTAACCAAAATACAGGGGGTGGTCCGCCCAGGTCTTACCTAGTGTGCCTAGACAGCGAATATGCTACGGGTATATGTATGCCCGCGGGCCTCTTGCCTAAGCACTCCTAGGTGCCTTCCCCTTCCCCCCCTGGGAACAAATGAAACAGAATGACTGTTGATTAAACAATTTCACAAACAAACTAAGAAACAAAGGACATCAAATAAGCTCTATCTGAGCAACAAACTCACAAAACATACCAACTTCCCAGCAATGAACTCCCAGCAAAATCAACCTCTATCAAAATCTCTCTGCAATGACCTCCCAGAAAATCTCTCTCTCAAAATCTCTCTAGCAAAATCTCTGCAATGACCTCCCAGCAAAATCTCTCTCTCCTGAACAGAACACTGGCTTTTATATAGCTTCAGATTGAATGGGTAATTGGAGACAGCTGAGTCTTGACGAGGGGGCGGGGTCAGCTCTCCAATTAGCCATGGAGTCGACCAATCAGCTGCTTGAGGGATTTCAGGAAGCCATTTCCTGAAATAAACACATGCAAATACACCAACTACAACACATAATCTGAGGAACGTAACAATGGGAACCAACCAATGGTGTTTATATGTGGTGATGGGACCCAACCAATGGTGTTTATATGTGGTGATGGGACCCAACCAATGGTGTTTATATGTGGTGATGGGACCCAACCAATGGTGTTTATATGTGGTGATGGGACCCAACCAATGGTGTTTATATGTGGTGATGGGACCCAGCCAATGGTGTTTATATGTGGTGATGGGACGCACCAATGGTGTTTATATGTGGTGATGGGACCCAACCAATGGTGTTTATATGTGGTGATGGGACCCAACCAATGGTGTTTATATGTGGTGATGGGACCCAACCAATGGTGTTTATATGTGGTGATGGGACTTAGCCAATGGTGTTTATATGTGGTGATGGGACCCAACCAATGGTGTTTATATGAGGTGATGGGACCCAACCAATGGTGTTTATATGTGGTGATGGAACCCAGCCAATGGTGTTTATATGTGGTGATGGGACCCAACCAATGGTGTTTATATGTGGTGATGGGACCCAGCCAATGGTGTTTATATGTGGTGATGGGACCCACCAAATCAAATCAAATGAAATTGTATTTGTCACATACACATGGTTAGCAGATGTTAGTGCGAGTGTAGCGAAATGCTTGTGCTTCTAGTTCCGACAATGCAGTAATAACCAACAAGTAATCTAGCTAACAATTCCAAAACTATTACCTTATAGACACAAGTGTAAGGGGATAAAGAATATATACATAAAGATATATGAATGAGTGATGGTACAGAGCGGCATAGGCAAGATACAGTAGATGGTATTGAGTGCAGTATATACATATGAGATGAGTATGTAAACAAAGTGGCATAGTTAAAGTGGCTAGTGATACATGTATTACATAAGGATGCAGTAGATGATATAGAGTACAGTATATACGTATACATATGAGATGAATAATGTAGGGTATGTAAACATTATATTAGGTAGCATTGTTTAAAGTGGCTAGTGATATATTTTACATCATTTCCCATCAATTCCCATTATTAAAGTGGCTGGAGTTGAGTCAGTGTGTTGGCAGCAGCCACTCAATGTTAGTGGTGGCTGTTTAACAGTCTGATGGCCTTGAGACCAATGGTGTTTTTATGTGGTGATGGGACCCAACCAATGGTGTTTATATGTGGTGATGTGACCCAACCAATGGTGTTTTTATGTGGTGATGGGACCCAACCAATGGTGTTTATATGTGGTGATGGGACCCAACCAATGGTGTTTATATGTGGTGATGGGACCCAACCAATGGTGTTTATATGTGGTGATGGGACCCAACCAATGGTGTTTATATGTGGTGATGGGACCCAACCAATGGTGTTTATATGTGGTGATGGGACCCAACCAATGGTGTTTATACGTGGTGATGGGACCCAGCCAATGGTGTTTATACGTGGTGATGGGACCCACCAAATCAAATCAAATTGTATTTGTCACATACACATGGTTAGCAGATGTTAGTGCGAGTGTAGCGAAATGCTTGTGCTTCTAGTTCCGACAATGCAGTAATAACCAACAAGTAATCTAGCTAACAATTCCAAAACTATTACCTTATAGACACAAGTGTAAGGGGATAAAGAATATGTACATAAAGATATATGAATGAGTGATGGTACAGAGCGGCATAGGCAAGATACAGTAGATGGTATTGAGTGCAGTATATACATATGAGATGAGTATGTAAACAAAGTGGCATAGTTAAAGTGGCTAGTTATACATGTATTACATAAAGATGCAGTAGATGATATAGAGTACAGTATATACGTATACATATGAGATGAATAATGTAGGGTATGTAAACATTATATTAGGTAGCATTGTTTAAAGTGGCTAGTGATATATTTTACATCATTTCCCATCAATTCCCATTATTAAAGTGGCTGGAGTTGAGTCAGTGTGTTGGCAGCAGCCACTCAATGTTAGTGGTGGCTGTTTAACAGTCTGATGGCCTTGAGACCAATGGTGTTTTTATGTGGTGATGGGACCCAACCAATGGTGTTTATATGTGGTGATGGGACCCAACCAATGGTGTTTATATGTGGTGATGGGACCCAACCAATGGTGTTTATATGTGGTGATGGGACCAATTAGCTTAGCCAATGGTGTTTATATGTGGTGATGGGACCCAACCAATGGTGTTTATATGTGGTGATGTGACCCAACCAATGGTGTTTTTATGTGGTGATGGGACCCAACCAATGGTGTTTATATGTGGTGATGGGACCCAACCAATGGTGTTTATATGTGATGTGATGGGACCCAACCAATGGTGTTTATATGTGGTGATGGGACCCAACCAATGGTGTTTATATGTGGTGATGGGACCCAACCAATGGTGTTTATATGTGGTGATGGGACTTAGCCAATGGTGTTTATATGTGGTGATGGAACCCAGCCAATGGTGTTTATATGTGGTGATGGGACCCAGCCAATGGTGTTTATATGTGGTGATGGGACCCAACCAATGGTGTTTATATGTGGTGATGGGACCCAACCAATGGTGTTTATATGTGGTGATGGGACCCAACCAATGGTGTTTATATGTGTTGATGGGACCCAACCAATGGTGTTTATATGTGGTGATGGGACCCAACCAATGGTGTTTATATGTGGTGATGGGACCCAACCAATGGTGTTTATATGTGTTGATGGGACCCAACCAATGGTGTTTATATGTGGTGATGGGACTTAGCCAATGGTGTTTATATGTGGTGATGGGACCCAGCCAATGGTGTAGATGTCTCTCTAGAAACAAGGGCGATGTTGAAGCACATCCAGAGGAATGCATGTTTCTCTTCTAATTTATAGGGGTCCATATGTTCCTGGTTTTGGAGATGTGTGTGGGAGATTTAGGAGGGGGAGACCTGCACCTTGTCCGGGTCACAGAGGGGTTGTGTTATCTCAGTCTGAACCCCGTTGGCTCCTCCTAAGGGTAAGATGTCTTGATATGAAATATGAGACAACACCACATACCAAAAAACGACACAACAACACTGACCAAAAGATCAACATTTAGTACATTTGATCAGTACAAAAATCCAAAACGACTGTTTAAAAAGGATAGCAATGAGTCATATATACACAAAGGAAGTGACATTTTACACTGTAGGCACATAAAACACATCTACACATTTCCT